>NC_137460.1:14029741-14474741 GCF_964235325.1 Thermobia domestica
TCAATTCTTCGTCTTGAAATTTTTTTGGCTGTCCAGCTCGCTCTTGGTCTGCCAAGCCGAAATCACCACTTCTAAACCGTGCATACCACTTCTGACACGTTCGCTCAGCTAGAGCATGGTCACCATACACTTTCACCAAAATACGATGACTTTCAGTCGCACTTTTCTGCATGTTAAAGTAATGCAGCAGGACACCCCGCAAAAACACTTTATCAGGCACAAATTGCGCCATGTTCACTTAACTACAAACTGGTGTTGTTGACGCTTTAATCCACTGCCCTATACTACGAACGATACGCGATGACAGGGGTTTGCAACACATGTGTGGATACACGGAACTGTGGGACGCTCCGTTCGTTGCGCCATCTCTTGTCCACCCGCACGAATTAATTCCTAGACCAAAAATACATATATAGTCCTAATGACAGGATTCCTTTCATACAAAATCCTTTTCTAAGGCAAATCTCTTGGCAGAGAGAGATCCGTCCTGCGAATCCTCACGAACCACAAACTGGTTCAGGCCAACTGTCATCCGGGGAACCTAAAATATCCCCCTTCATCTCAGCATCTTCGGAATCCAGGAAACTCACTCAATTAAAAGGATTTAGTTCAAAATATCTAAAAATTGTTCCGGAAGTCGGAACAATCTGGCCTAATTCTCTTAGAAAATGATAATAAATAAATTGTAGCTAGTTAAAATAAAAATCGAACAGCCTCCATAATTGATGATTGCGACATTCTCTATCAGGAGCAGCCAACCCTTAAGGATCCGTCCAAAAAATAACTAATTCAACTTTATTTACATTCCGAATAGTCATCAGCCACTGATCGATCTAGTATAAGTAGAAACCGTAAATGAGTCTCGAAGATTCAGACAGAGGACAAAGAACATATTAGCAATAATTGGTAGGCTTACTTTGTCCAAGTAATATATATTTTAAGTTACGTTTCATTTTGTCGTTGAGTTTAGTTTTGATTTAGGTATATTATCGTTTTTGGTTCCTTCTGTCTGTTTGCTTGGACTAGAGATGGTCGTGTGGATTGGGGTCATGGTTGAGAGTTGTGTGCAAATAACAGAAAGACAGCGAGATCTGATGCTCTCCAGAGGAGGTGGCTGCCCTCATAAAGGCACGAAACAGAAACCAAACAACACGGCTATATAATGAAAAGTATGGTACAGGCCAGTTTGCAATCTCGTTGATAGCATAGGATGCACAGACATTCTTTTTATCCCTCTACGTTTCTTCTTTTTGAGGAGCAAAATAAGAAGTGCTTGCTTACTATTAACTGCCATTTCTCAAAGTGGAATAACTTGAGACGGTGGAAATGCTTTTACGAACTATATGAACCGGATAGTTGCTGAATGGACACTGAAATCTCGAACCATGAATGACTACACTCTGTAAAGAAAAAATAGCGACACCTCAATTCTCAAACTAACTCACACAGAAAACCATAGTTGCAGCCCGTTAGAAGAGGAATAGAAGGAAATGAAGAGTGGGATAGTTCATTTGCGTTATCTGTGACACCTGTGGTGTAGGACATCGCTTGTCAATTGTTTGTGTATTAGTAGTATTTTCGATAGATGGCACTGAGTTTGTCTCGTAAATTATTGTAGTAAGAATTCTGTATTGCATTTGTGATGTGTAGGCTGAGGTAAATAGCATTTTATGATTGTTCTTTGCTTTCTCATTGTTTGGACAGTGTGTCAAGTGGCAAAATTTTTGTTGTGCAGTGTTGTTTGTGTGTGATATTGTTGCTACATGTGGACTGTAAACAAATAAGATGGGTAAGAAATGTGAGTTGTGGCAAATCTCTAAAGAAATAGATGGAATTCTGAAAATCCATCATTCTACGGCAGGAAGAGTAATTCACAAGTGCAAACAGCATAACAAATCGTCCCTTCGTTAACAGTGTCAAAGAAAAAAGAAAGCATCACCCAGAGCAGATTGCTAAATGAAATCAATAGCACCGCAGATTTAATGAGTGATTTCCCCAAAAATCGCTTTTGTAGTTTGACATGATCTTGGAACTGCAGTTACTTGTACAACTGTATTGTCTTGATTGTATGAAGAGGATATTACAAAGAAAAAACCTCGTAGAAAGTCGAAACTGACAAAACACAGAGGACTTCAACATGTAGTTTTGTAAGTCGATATGCAACTTGGACTTATGACAACTGAAAGCATGTCGTTTTCTTCATTGAAAAGAAGTTTAGAATAGTGGGAAACGATAGTGGTGTGAAGTTGTGGATACAACAAGCAAGGAACTTGACAAGGATTTTGTTTAAGAGATTCAAATATTCAGTTACTGAGTGATGATATGGGCATGGTTCACCGTTAAAGACGTCAGAACGACGGATATATGTGAAGGATCGTTTGATGCACGAAAATATCTTCAAATTCTGGCACGTAAAGCTCTTACAACAGCTAAAGATGACTTTTCTGAAGAAGATATGGACTACTTCCTTTCGCAGGACGATAATGCTTCATGTCACCGAGCCAAAATTGTTAATATGTGGTTCAAGAATATGACTATTTAGAGACTCGTGTGGCCTACAAACTCACCCGACATGAAATTTCATATGAGTAGAAATTTCAATAGACGACTATCTCAAATAGAATGGAATTCAAGGAACAGATAATCCGGGTGTTATTCCGTGATATCGAGGTTGCATTTTGCAATAGCTTTGTTACCAATGCGGGAAGCCCATGGTGCACATACAAAATACTAGTTTGGTGTATCGTACTTCTCGATGTTTGCACACAATATGACTTACCCTAAAGAAATTCCATTTCTTGTTTTCTGCTATTGTTGTTGATCTTTTTCAGTTTTATGAATTACTCTTCCTACAAACGATTTTGCTCAAAACACACATAGCTACTTATATATGCATATAAATTCACTAAATTCATGTCAAAAGCCTGAAACTCTGGCGCAAGTATTAAGAATGAACTGCTCATTAGGAATATGCCTTGTAATATTATCAGGAATTCATGTAAAAATTCATATTGATTAAAGTATGTTGAGAAAACCATATTAGAGCAAGTGTCGCTATTTTTTCTTTACAGAGTGTATATGTGCGCTTCTGCGTGTTCCATGTATTTCTGTGTGTCAGTGCAACACCATTCATAACATGGGCAATAAAAAGGGTGGGGAAACAGAAAAGAACAAGAAACCTCGGTACCTGCTGGTGGTTGGCTGTCCTTTCACAAGCAGTGACGCAACTAAGTGACGTCACTCAGTGACCGAATGAGAAGGGGCAGTTAGTTTTCTCGTACATTTCTTGCCGCGCTACATATTAGCAGAAGCATTCGTAGAGGTTCTAGAACGCCCTAGGGAAGTCGTCCACTGGAATATTTTTCAGTATCGCCGTCACATTCACTTGAATCGATGGCACATTCTCTAAATGCTTCCTATTGAGGGAAGATTTGAACTTAATATTCACCTCGTTTGGCCTCTATGAATTTGATGCTCTTTATTAACTTCAAATTTGTTCTTCAGGAGAAACGGTTGAAGATACTCCATCATTTCAAGTGAATGTTTTGGCAATGCCGAACAACATTCTAGTGAACGACTCTCCTATGTCACTCCAGAGCCTGTAAGACCGGTCTGGCGAGTGTGTGGCGCAGGAAAGGATGCATGCAGAAACCTAGGACTAATTTGGTCAGATTATTATTATTATTATTATTATTATTATTATTATTATTATTATTATTAATAATAATAATAATAATAATAATAATAATAATGCATCATTAAGCCTATTATTGAAATGAACGGTCAGTAACTTTTAATATAGTTTTAGGTGGTAACTAATAGCAATGAACAAATTTTGCGGCTGTTGTACAATTAAATTGATTTTATCGTTTACCTGCACCTTTAGAGGAAACTTTAACTTCCAGCTAAGTAGCTTTTGTTACAGCACTATTCATCCCAGTATCACAACCTATACGTCAATTCCTTCAGGTTGAAGCAATCCTTCGCTGGTAAATGATATGCTACACATGTATACATGATTTATGAGAGAAAAGAAATAGGGTCAAAAATGTTTTTATAAAAAAACTTTTAAAAATCCCTTTTTGGTAAATTTTGTGGCTTCTGATCAGCTACAGGTATCTGAACATAATCTTCCTTGGAAAAAATTATAGTCTATAAGAAATGTGTGTGTCAAGTTTCATTGCAATTTTTGGATTAGATATGGAAGAAAAATAATACGAGAGATTCTGAATCTTGCCCATGGCTTTTAAAAGTATGAAAATTGTTTCTCCTGTCACACTCAATTGGTCCGCGAGTTGTTGTGAAAATGGGTTCTAGTGGCATTGACTGAACGTCAGCAAGAAAACCGAACAACTACTTGCGAAATTCTGCTCGCCAGGTACAAAAGGAAATCAAATCTCCATCGATTTGATTTGATTTGATTTATTGACATATAACACAACAGGCACAGGCCTAATTACAGTGTTACATAGTATATCGCTATACAGATTATATAGGTTAATAAAGCTATTGGTCGTAATTACATTTGTCTTACAAAATTAATAGACTTCTTAAAACTACTTACATCCATTGCCAGTACATCCAGGTTGAAATTTTCTTTAACTAACGTGTTGTAGGTTGCACTAACTCTCCATATAGGAGATCTGCTTAAAACGTTTGTTTTCGCTGTTATACAAAAAAATGTATTTTTCGAAGCAGTGCGCAATTTAATAGATGGTACTTGGATACATATTTTTTCGTTAAGATCAGGACAGTCTATTTTGCCATGAAAGAGTTTGTGTAAAAACAATAAATCAATATTTCTTCTCCTGAGTTCTAATGTTTCAAAATTAAAATTTTCAACAAGGTTAATGTAGCTTTCAAATTTTGGATAGAATTTTGTTTTCTTAAGGGTAAGAAGCCTTAGAAACTTATTTTGAGTACGCTCAATCAAGAATGAGTATTTCTGTATATTGGGGTTCCATATATTACTACAATATTCTAATTTTGACCTGACGTATGCATAATACAGCACAATTAAAGTTTGATCATTTTGAAAATCTTTACTGACCCGATAAATATATCCAAGATTTTTGTAGGCTTCTTTGCAAATAGTTTCAATATGTTGAATAAAGGTTAATTTTGAGTCAAAAATAACTCCCAAATCCCTTATAAAATCAAGCTTTTTCAGTTTTTCCCCTAATATTGAATAATTATATTGAATATATTTTTCTTTTCTAGTGAATGTTAAATAACTGCATTTACGAACATTTAACTTAAATTTATTGTTTTTACACCAAATTTCAAGATTTTGTAAGTCACTCTGAAGTTCTAAACAGTCCTGAATTGTTTCAATTCTGTTGAATATTTTAAGGTCATCAGCAAAGAGTAGATTTTTAGAAAACTGAAAGCACTCAGGAAGATCATTTACCGCCAAAATGAAAAGTAGAGGTCCCAGATTCGAGCCTTGAGGGGCTCCAGATGTTGCATGAAAGATTTGAGATTTATGATTACGATACAATACAGTTTGTTTACGATTTTGAAGGTAGGAAGCAAAATATTGCAGAGTTGATTTCGAGAAGTTAAAGGATGCCAGTTTGTTTAAGAGAATGTCATGGTCAATGACGTCAAATGCTTTAGAAAAATCAGTATATATGACATCTACTTGTCCTTGCTTGTCAAGTTCCTTCGAAATGTAGTCTGCTATTAGTGCTAGATTTGATACAGTAGATCTGCCCTTCAGAAATCCATGCTGACTGACAGATAATGCAGGTTTAACATGATCCATTATTCGCTTATGCAGTATATATTCATACACCTTGGCAAACGCAGATAAGATAGAAATTGGTCGGAACTGTTCGATGTTGCTAGCTGAGTTTGTTTTGAGTATTGGACACACAACTGACTCCTTCCATTTCTCAGGAAAGGTACATGTTTTTATAGATAAATTAAATATAATATTCAGAGGTTGTAAGAATATATCTGAACAGCCTTTCACAATGTACGTTGGGATCATATCTGGGCCACTTGCTGTTTTCGATTTCAACTTCCTTACTGCTTCTTTTATTTCTTTTTCAGATATGAGAGGTAGTGAAAATATATCAAGAAGAGCACTGGAACGATCATTTAGAGACATGCTCGATACGTCATAGTCCGCTCTTGAGGAGCCATAGACTGAACTAAAATGTTGCCCGAATGCTTTAGCTATGTCCCCATCATCAGTAAGGTCGTGACCATTGTACTGTATGCGATCAGAAGACAAGTGACGCGATTTATTTTTAATGAAGGACCATAATAATTTCGGATCATTCTTCAATTTATCTTCTGTGCTGCTTAAAAACTCTTTATAAGCAGCAGTTATTTCTGCTTTAATTTCTCTACGCAGTTGACGAAATTGCTCTTCATGGTACTTAGTGTTACCTACACTGAGACGACTTTTTTTTACGATGATAAGTTTTACGTTTAATTTTATTAATAATATTCGGGGTAAACCATGTAGGGTAGATTTTATTAGTTGCTCTTTTACGGGGAATGCAATCATCAAATATTTGATACAATACTTCATAAAATAGATCAACAGCGTGATTGACATCCTTAGTATTCTGCAGCATCCGCCAATCCACAGCTAATAGGTTTCGGTAAAGTTTTTCAAAATCTGCTTTCCTAAAATTATAACCTACTGTGTTAGGCACTGTTTTAAGTTTGGTTGAATACAATGCTGTAAACTGAATAAGAAGGGGAGGATGATGTTTATCTTCTATTACCAGTGGATCGCATTCTCTTTGAACTGTTACTTTTGAGAGATTTGTGAGAACAAGATCTAAGGTTCGGCCATTGCTATTAGGAATATTATTAATTGAAATCAAATTAAAGAGGGACATAAAATTGTCAAGACTTTTACATTTAGCTGATGACGTCATTAAATCGAAATTTGAACTAGTTATTTGTCGTAGATTCAGATCCCCTATACAAAGAATTGTGCAACCCACAGGACAATTTGATTCTACAAATTCAAAAAACTGTTCATATATATGAAGTGGTGAATCAGGCTCTATGTAAACAGTACAAATATACACGGTAATTGAGTCCAAAACCAGTTTGACAATTACACTTTCAAAGTTAGTTTCCCAGCTATTTACTTTTTGAATATTATATTTTTTAAGCGCAGCAAACAATACTCCCCCACCCTTAGTCTTTTTTTGTAGTTCAATATTTCTGTCTTGTCTCCAGACCACATACCTATCATCAAAGAATTCTGAGTCAGAATAATTTGTCGTTAAAGAAGTTTCTACCAAGCTAATAAAGTCATAAGAGTTAGATAAAACAGCATTATGAAAACAACTGGCTTTAGTACGCAGGCCATTGACATTTTGAAAGCACAAAGAAAATGTTTGGTTTTGATGTTTTGATTTTGATGGGTCACTGATTCTACCAAAAGAATAGTTACTTACTGGAAATGTTGGCTTCTGTTGTCTCTGATGGCAATTTTCCCGGCCATTTATTTTGGCGCTTGAGCTGCACCCCTAGTGCGAGGGTCCTGTTGTTTCCCTGCCCCGCCTAATACTGCCTTCCTTTTGTCCCCGAGGGGTCATCCACCTTCCGTGTTTTCCGCCTTTGGATTTCTCTTGAAAGCTGTTTTCAGTATTGCTAACCACACGCACTTTTTCTCTATCCACACTCTCGCCTTTATCTTCATTACTGGTACACACCACAGAATTATTAGAAACACTAGCACTAGAACCAAATTCACTTCTCTCGTTATTTTCATCACTGCTACGACTTTCACGGAAAATTTTAAACACTGTGTTACTTGTTGTGTCAGCACGATAGATGTCCCCTTCAATCTTCAGTTTATTAAACACTAACACTGCGTATCTTCCTTCCTTCCTTGCTTCTTGTAGTTTTTCAGACAATAATCGTCTTTCAGCAAGCACTTTTTCTGAAAACTGCTAATGAATATATACACGGGATCCCTGCAACTTGGGTTTCGCTTCCAAAATTTCTGCTTTCTTTTTGTACCGCAGAAATTTCACAACTATATCCGACTGGTTACGCCCCCTACCTAAGAGATGTACACGTTCTATGTCATCATGTTCTATGTTAATCCCCAACTTTTTTTCTATAATATCTTTCACAGCCGCCTCACAGTCTTTCCATGATGGTCGCAAGCCTTCACTTTTGACCTGCAAGCCTTCGAATTGTGACTGGTGACGAAAAGTGGATCTATTTCGAGAATCCTAAGTGTAAAAGATCATGGATAACTTCAGAAGAACCGCAAACTGCAATACCAAATCGCTACGGACGGAAGACAATGCTCTGCGTTTGGTGGGATCAGATGTGAGTAACTATTATGAAATGCTGAAACCTGGCCAAACAGTTAATACCCAACGTTACGGACAACAAATGATCTATATGTATCAAGCTTTGCATGAAAAACGATCAGAATATGACCAAAGACAACATAAAGTTATTGTGCTTCACGATAATCCACCCTGATTGCGACATTTGGCTTTGAAATTCTTCCGCATGCGGCTTACCAGAATTAGCGACTTCCGATTTTCACTCATTTGTATGAATGGGGCAAGTACTTGCTGACCAGCTATTCACATCTTAGGAGAAGGTACGAAAATGACTTAATGACTGGTTTGCAGCGCAAAAGTAACAGTTTTTTGTCATCTAAAATTTGCTCGAAATATAGGAGAAATGTTCAATTTAATACTTCTAATAAATTAGTTTTTAACATTGTCACATAATCACTATGTCTATTCTATACATAAATTCTGGTTACATATTTACGCATCTGGTACAAACCAATGCAAAAGAGGTTACAGATTGTGGTTTAAAGCAGACATGTCTGGGTATATGTACGAGTTTGATGTATATCAAGATAAAAGAAAGAATAAAAATGACGACTATAAGAAACAGTTTGGCCTTGGAAGATCTGTAGTGAAGAAACTAACATCATGTCTACAAAAACAACAACAACAACAACAACAACAAAAAAAAAAAAAGAAATCATTGTTATGGGGGACAATTACTTCAGTTCTTTGGAACTGTTCGTGTATTTAAAAACCCAGATACGTGTCCGAAACAGTTCGTCCTCAACGCAGTAGGCCTCCCATTCTGGCCAATGACAAGGATCTGAAATCAGGCCCGTAGCCAGCCCAAAAATGTAGGGGGCCGTAGAAGTTAAGGGGGGCAAATCCAACCATATTATAGTTCATCACCATATTATAGTTCATTTGCAAGCTTACCGTGAAAACTTTAGAAGGGGCCAGTAAAAATTATGGGGTAGCCCGGCCTCCCTATACCCCCTGGATACGGGCCTGTCTGAAACGTGGTGAGTATGATCATCACAACTACAGATCAAGGAATAACATATTTCAAGTGGATAGATAACAAGTCTATCCATTTCTTCTAGTCAAATGATCACGGAACTCAAACTATAATCATGCAATGTAAGACGCGAGATAGTTTTAAAATAAATACTCCAGCCCCCCTGTATAATTTTGGCTAACCCTGCATATTATAATCTAAAGAATACCTAAACATATACCAGTTTAAAATACAAATTGTAACTTCTGCAAAGAAAAAAAAACAATGCATCTACTCAATTGAAATTAGTCCTAATAGAATACTTGAGTTCTCATGAAAGAAAATGATAATAATCCACGTGGTTGCCTCGAACTCAATTACTAGAGAATTTAATTACAAACTGGGTGTGTCTGTCATGAACACTTTCACTAGCTGAAGATGTTGTCATTCCGTAAATGGTTAGAGAGAAGGAAGAAAATATAGGACGACACACAAAACAGGTAGATATAATTATATTACATGTTTATTATGCTTTACTTGCTTGAAATTTTCATTAACTGAACATTGACATATTTTTAACAGCTTTTTGTTGCTATATTCAAGTTACATATGCTATCTGCAAATAAAAATAAAAAACAAATTATGGCTTTCAATTTTTCCGTTTAATTGGCTTATTTGTGATAGGACAATAATACTTACAATGTAAAGCAGGATCTGAACCTCACTTCTTCGAAAATCAAGTCTATAACAATAACATTTAAAATATGTATATGATGATATGGACAATAGTCTGTAACGTATGATAGCAATTTTCGGTTAGAAGGAAGCAAGCTGGGCAACATCTTTTTCCACTTGATTCTTGTAGTATGTGACGAGTCAAATAAGATCGTACCAAAATTGCGGAAATTGCACAGGAGGAAACATGGTTAATTTGTGAAATTTTGTAGTTCAATATGCAAACTCATGGGGTGAGCAAATTGGGCCCCATCTTTTTACACTTGATTCTTGTAGTATGTGACGAGTCAAACAGGATGGTACCAAAATTTCAGAAATTGCACTTGGGGAACGCCACTATTCTAATTTTAAAGTAAAATACTTTTCTTTTCCTAAATAGAATTCAGCGTAATTTTGAACCCTGTTTCCACCCCGCAAGTTTTCAACTTTTCACCCGATCTTTCCTTTCAATTCAAAATTACCATGTCCCCCGGAATAATTTCCAAAATTTTGGAATATTCGTGCTTCAATCTTTACATACAACAAGAATCAAGCAAAACAATTGCGGCTGGTCTGCTTCATTCCCTTGATTTTTACAAGTTTTACTGCAAAATTACCCAAATTACCAATGCAATTACAAGACTATATAAATCACACTTATTAGGACTTTGCAATATAATTAACATTAGCCACGTATATAAAACTGTGGTGATAAGATATTTGCATAGGAATGAAGCGCTGATCACTATTGTGAGCTTAACAACCTGGATTTTTTTTTGTTACTGATCCCTTTTAACTAATCTTTATACATGTTAATGGTTATCTATGAAGACATTCACATTTCATATGGCTGAGATTGAATAAGGTACCAACCACATCATTCCTGAAGAAGTTGAAAAACAATGACCTGCCAACCATGATTATTACGAGGATAATATAGAGGATATATCAATAGCTATCTTTCTCCATGTAACTCGGAGAAGCCGAAAAATAATTCTAAATCTGATTGGTTTCTCTTTCTTCATCCATTAATGTTGGCTCAAAACATTAGGTTCTCCTTGTGTGAACATGTAGTATTTATTGCGTTTATTTTTGTTAAACGTTTTGCTTTAACGTACAAAATGGTTACACAATTCAGAATGGTAACGTACTTATTTGGGCTTGCACTCACGTCAGTAATATAACTGGACTTGTGCTCACACGCACTTGGGCTCACTTCCCTCATCTTAGCTCGAGCCTAATACCATCAGTGGGACCCAAGCTCTCTGCCGTCTGTGTAACTTCACTCACTTGTGCTCGGGTTCATTACCTTCAGTAGAACTCGCGCTCACTAATTTCTTTTGTACACTCTTTAACTTCGGCTCGAGCTCACTAGAATCGGAGAAACTATTGTTAATTAAACTGGTGATTACTCGCGCTCGGGCTCATTTCCATTAACTAGGTTCGGCCTCATTACAATCAATAAGAGTCTACCTCACTACCATCAGTATAGCTTTAGTTACTCGTGTTCTGGTTCTTTAGCCTCACGGTAGGGCTCGCGGTACCTATTTTCCTTGATTATCAAGCTTAGTTAGGTTCATATCTATAAATGAGGCTTGCATTCAATATTCTCCTAGCAGCTCGCGCTCAGTAGAGTCAGAGGGTTTCGAGCTCACTGCTGTCCTTAGAACTTACACTCATTTCGCCTGAGATTCATTACCTTCAGCGGGTTACGCGCTTACTATTCTGTTGAGGCATGCTCTTACTTGGGTTCACATACCTCAATTAATCTGGCACTCACTAGTCTCCTTACAGCTCGCTCTCACTAATTTTGTTCTTATACATCCTCACTTGGGCTCGGGCTTCCTACCTTTAGTGGAGCTCGGGGACATTTGCAATCTCACTCACTATTATAGTTTGTTCTTGCGGTTGCTAAGATGAAACGAGATCGAGCATTGGCTCGCTTTATTAAACTGAGCTCGGGCTTACTATCCTCATAATTGCACTTACTGGGGCTCAATAATTTTGTTCAGATTTGGGGTTATTACCTTCAATGGAACTCGGACTCATAACTTTTATTGGGGGTTGGCCGCACTCGGGATTGCTTTCAGTAATTTAATTTGTTCACGCGCTCATTAATGCTCGGGATCGCAATTTGGGTCACTTCTCTTAACTGGACTCGGGCTCACTACGCTCAAACTGAATGTTAATACCTTCAGTGGAGCTTGTACTCATTTGGGGTAGCACTCAACAACCTCGTTCGGCCTTGAGATCAGTACCTTAAATGAAGCACGGGATCAGTTTTACTAACTTCAGTTTTACTATCGTGCCCACTTCCGATTGTTTGCTTAATTTTTAAAGAAAAACGCGTAAGATATTGTAATTTTAAACTTTACGTTGACCTAACAAAGATGGCGGAGTGGGTGCGGCACTCGCTGATGACTGTAATTTTACAGTATGCACATATTATGAACATGCAGTATGGACATGCAGTATGCACACGTTAACAACAACTATAACAACCGTAACAAGACATTCTTTTTTCTTCCTTATGGATTCTCAAGAACATGGTTTCCCCTTCTTTTCTTAGAACGTACCCAGGTGACCAGGGACCGCTGAACCCATCTGCTGACTATCTTCGGCCTCCTTGAAACTTTCTGTTGTTTGTATGCTTAAAAGTCAGGAAAGTAAGATAAACTCAAGTAAACCCTTCCCAAAAGCCATCCCAGCCCTTGTCTTAGTGACTATCTATGGGCTTACCCCCACTTTTTCCCACTCTTACAACTGGAAGTGATACTTTTCCCACTTATCTCTACTGTCACAATATGAAACTGTCTCTACTGAAACTCAAATTTTATGGTGAATTAGTTTTGATTCCAATTTGAACTTTTCAATATTTATTTTACTGTTTCTCTTACCTAGAGTACGTTTTATATTTTAATTAATCTTAAACCTATTTTCCCTTAACAGTGGAAGTATTCACTTACATAGAAGCCAGTAGAAAAATCGTACTGAGTATAAATAACCCATTTAGCGGAAACTGCTTTCAACATATAAATTCCTTGAATGTATGACAAAGGAACTCCATGGAAGTCTTCTCCTATGTAGACATTATTTTAGTGCAGATTCTTTTGGGAATAAGGTGCAACGTTGAATCATCAGCAGGTAAGTAGCCTACTTTAGTTACTACTATTGCGTTATGTTTTCCTAATATCAATTATTTTTTTTTTTAATTCAGGGATATTTAAAACGACCCATGGTAAGTTACTTAAAAGACTTTTTCAAATTACGCCATATTTTCCTAAAAATGGAATATAACGACTAAACGGACATGTAATTTCTACTTTTCCTATCCTACAATAAGTAGGCCTCACAGTAGGCAGGTAAATACCTCATTCTCTGCGTTACAACTGCTTTACAAAATAAACTAAAACATCCCTCGTGGCTACGTGGTTTGCATACGCGCCTTTGACGTGCAAGACCTGGTTTCGATAACCCAGCGAGAGCTCATATGGTTCGGATCTCACGTTAAGGTGTAAGTCCATGTCTCATATAGCCTATATATTTCTTTTGGAACTAAAAGTAAAAACTGCAATATAGCAATAAACATCAGTTTTAATATCGTAGCGTTAAATTTGAAATTTATACAAACATTACACTTTGAATTATTTTATGATATATTTATGTTTAAAAATAAATAAAAAGTGTTTGAGACCGGGTTTCGAATCCTCAATCTTCAAATTTCACAAGTTCTTTAAGCAGACTCAGTGTCTTACTGCGATCGACTACCGTCGGCGCAAGTACTTTTTGCAGTTCAATGCCTATATAAAGACAGGAGTGAAAATGCTATTCCCTCTGTAGAGATTTGTGGGAGTTGTAATGGATCTACGTTTAATTTTCTTGAATTAGTCTCTAAAAGTAATTCTCCGTTTTTGTAACAGAAGTGTACAAGTGTTGCTTTTAGAGATACAGAGAATTTTTGCTTTACATCAAGCGAAACTACCCTTTGCATCAAGCGAAACTCTATGGCAGTTAGAAACTCTATGCTATGCTATGTGGCAATCAGATTTGAGCGACAAAGTGTAGGACCCTTTCCTTGTTAGTAATTTTTCCATTTAGGATATACACAATTTGTTAAATTTAATTTGAGGGCTTCTTAAAGGGGGCTAGTTTAATATAATGGTAATCTGAAAGCAAACCCTCCTTTATAGAGTTGGCAACACTGAAGAAATTTTATATTAATCATAAGACATACTTGTGAAAGCTTTTGGACTTTTCGTTGTAAATATCTATGATTTTTTTACTATTGTTTGGATAAACAAATTAAAAATTTTCGTTATGCCTTGATTTATTTATTTATAGGAATTAGTAAATATACTTGTTTGAAAAGCCATGTCAACAAGACATCTATTAAATAGGCCGACACTTTTGTAGGTTTTAAAAGCAAATATAGGAGGAGAAGTCAAAAAAGTAAAGGGACTTCTGAGAAAAGGTACATTTATCCTAATGATAGAAAACTGAAGCATACACTATTTTTATACATAATCTCCATGCACTTCAACGCACTTTCCACAGCGTTGCACGAGTTTTTTTTTTATTAAGTCGGAAACAACGTTTTTCGGTTTGCATCAATAACCAATTTTGAACCCCATCTTCCCCTAAGCGCTTCTTTCAATGATGTAAGATGGAATACGCTCAACCATTACTGATATGTAAAGTATTGACGATTTCGTTTACTGTGATTCGTCTGTTTTCCATTACCATAACCTCAACGACTTCCAAATTGTACTCAGTCGTTGTTGCCGATGGCCTGGCCGATCTTTCGTCGTCACATAAAGAAGTGCTTCCTGTTTGAAACGCTCTATCCATTTGTAGATAGTGCTTCGGGATAAATAGGTGTCATCCAGGCCCGTGCTGGGATAGTAATGAGGGCGGTGGACAAGTCTACTAAAAGGGCGCCCATACAAACAGGCATATATATATATATATATATATATATATATATATATATATATATATATATATATATATATATATATAGAGAGAGAGAGAGAGAGAGAGAGACTTTGAAAGAAAGTATGGATGCCATTTTATATCAAAATCATACCAAATTTCTTTTAGTATTAACATAAATAGCTAATTAGTGGAAACCTCGAATCGAAATCCTGTTTACTAGAGAAATACTTTTTTAGTTCTGTAATAAGATATCTGTCAAACAAAAAGAAGCGAAATATATCAACCAATTAATATAGCTGTATGGCCTATGGACACAGGAGGTTCAGTGCCGCGTTTATAAAAGCTCTCCATTGATTTCTGTTCTTAGCCAACTGGACCCAGTTTCTACTTTATATTCCAATCTCTGCGAGAACCATTTTAATATTGTCCTCCCATCTGCGCTTTGGTCTTCCTAATGGTCGTTTTCCTATTTTGATTTCCAGTTAGAACTTTGAAAGCGTTTCTCTTTTCTTTCATTCTCGCTACATGACCTGCCCATTTGAGCCACCTAGACTTGTTGACCCTTGAATGTTTGGTAAACGTAAAATTATGCACTTCCTCGATGTGAAATTTCGACATTCCACATTTCCGTTCCTCTTGGAGCCGGAATATTGGTCTAAGAATCTTGTTTTCAAATACTTTCAGTCTGTGATTTTCCCTCAGAGTCAGTGACCATGTTTCGCAACCATACAGCACAACAGGCATGATTTTCGTTTTATATTTTAAGTTACAAATTCTTCAACAGAATTCGCGACAACAAAAAAATTTTAAGTGAATAATAACACGAAATCCCTGCTGTCAGTTGACATCAAATTTCTTAGTGATTATAGTTTTGTTCTGTTAATAATTATTTGATATTTTAACGCATCCATACAAAACAGTATTACGATCCCAACAAACTTTCATATATTTAGTTTTCTCTGCATTTACTTGTAACCCCATATCCCTGCAAGCGTTAATTAAGATTTCTGCATTCCTTTCTATTGTTCTATCATCTATTAAATTTACATCATCAGCGTACGCCATAACCTGGTAAATACAATTCAGCTCTAGGACCTGATTGCTGTCTTTGATGTTCCTTATAGTGTTCTTCAGAACAAAGTTAAATAATAATGACTACAACGCATCTCCTTGTTTCAGGCCATTTTCAACTTGAAAGCTCGTGGACATAAATGTTGCTATCCGGACTTTATTTGGGAAACATATATTAATTAATCTACCTTTTTCTGTATTCCAAATCCTGTAAGCATGTACAATATTTCCCTCTTATCCGAATCTAAAGTCAATAACTGATATGCCAGGATATTGCATTCCCATTTCTTTTCAAGTATTAGTCGAATGGTAAATATCTGTACCATAGTTGATCGATTTTACCTAAATCCGCTCTGATAATCTCCAATAATTTCATCTGTGTAGGAGTCAATCTTGCTCATAGAATGTTTAAAAGGATTTATTGGATGTTGACAGAATAGAAATGTCTCAATAATTATTACAATCAGTTTTGTTGCTTTTCTTCTGAACTGGGACAATGATTCGTATCACTCTTGTGGTAATTCCTCCCTGTTTCAGATAAGGAGAATAAGTTAGTGTATCCTGCTCTATAATTTTTCCCCTCCAGCTAAAATTAACTCAGCCAAAATTTCGTGTACACCAGGAGAAGTGTGTTTCTTTAATTTTTTAAATTGCGATTTCTGTTTCTGTCTGGTTAGAGTCTGGAATATACGGTTATGCTGTGTGCATTTTACTTTCTCTATGAACATTAGTTATTGACTGTATGTTAAGTAAATCGTCAAAGAAATCTTTCAATCTATTCAAGATCCTATCCTAATCAGTGAGAACTGTTCCGTTGGCTTTCTTTAATGTATAAGCACGACGCTGATAGCCTTTCTTAAGTTCTTTGATGCTTTTATACATGTCCCAAATGTTTTTGTTTTTACTGTTATCTTCAAGTTAATTAATTTTAGCTTCCAAAACTCGCGTTTCTTTGTTCTGAAAGTTTTGGAAGTTTTCCGCCAGATGACAATGAAATTTTATGTGATTATTTCGTTCGGATTTTGTAAGCAACGCTGTTTCTTCTGTTTTCTCTCTATGCTACTTTAGTGCATTCCTGGTTGAACCATGGTTTTTTCCTACGTTTTTCTGCGTGCGTCAATATTTCTTTTGCTGAAATTTTGATAGTATCTCTGATTTCAACAACGTATCCAGAACACTAGTGCACTCCGAACCTTCTAAAACCGAAAATCTATTCAATCTTGCTCCACTCTCACCTGACTCGCCTCTAATTTATTTAAATTAAACCGCTCCGTTTTCAGATATGGAATACTTCCTTTATTCAACGATAGTCACTCTCTTATTATCGCTGCTACCAGGTGGTAATTAATATCCCAATCAGCTTCTCTGAACGACCAAACGTCAGTTGTGCTAAATTGTTTTCTTCTGTCTACTAAAACGTGATCAGTTTGAATATGTGTTTTTCCATCTGATGAGCTCGAAGTATATTTATGAATGTCACGATGTGGAAATTTTGTAATCTTCACGATAAGGTTTCTGGATGCTGCAAAGTTCACGAGTCTAACGCCGTTGTCACAACCTTTCTTATGCAGATATTTATTTCCTATAATCATTTTGAAAATACCCTCTCGTCCTACCTTCGCATTGAAACCGGCTAGCAGAATTTTCATATGGTATTGCTGGAGATGATCAAATACCCGTTCTATTCTTTCGTAAAAACTGTCTTTTTAAATCGTAATTCTTAATTTCTGTAGGGGCATGTGCATTTAAAACACTAATATTCTATCACCGACCCTTAAGAGAAGAAAAGAAAATCTATCATTAACAAATTCAACCCATGTAATTGCTGATATTATTCATTTGTGAACGAAAAGCCCTGCTCCTAGTTGGTAATTTTTAATTCGTTCCCCGTAAAACAACTATCTCATCTAACATCCTAATATCTCACTAGGTCCATCCTCTATTTCTAAACTCATTCGTTACAAATTTTAACGCGCCTGCCCTATAGATACTTCTTATATTCCATGTTCCAAATGTCATGACGATTTTACTTTGCTGAGTTCGTGCCGCCAAGTCAGCAGTTCTGATCCGAGGATTCTGCGAATATATCTGAACAAGGATGAAGTTGTTAGCCCCACACCAAATCCTCAAGCTGGAGGATCACCCCTTGTCTGTCCGCGACTGCTTATTCAGTATATTCGCAACTAAGCTCTAGAGGCCTTCTCCTTGATCCACAACCTGAGAACGCGCTATGCCGTGATGAGAGGAAGACCACATTTAACGGAAATTAATATAGCTACATTTTAGAAATACAATAGGTACTGATTATCTGAACACTTTAAAGCACATAGGAACAATCAATATGCTCGGATATATGGATGCATATTAAGACTGTGAAGGCTTCGATGCCATGAAAATCGTAAAATTACAGACTAGTGTCAATGTAATATTTCATGAATGCATCCCGTGTGCGTGGTTTCTCTCGGGTTCTCCCGTTTCCTCTCACTTTCTTCATTCCACAATTTCATTCATTACTCATCATCGCCGTCTCCTTTAGCCTAACCGGCATAACTGTGGGACGTAAAACTCAAAGATTTCATTTCATTTTTCATGAATGCATCGTACGTTTGACTATCTGAACTACTCTTGATGTATCACATTGTTTCGTTTTATAGCTACATAACTTTATAATATTTTTGTAAGTGATTATATCCTTTACCTGTTCTCTGCCAATAGCAACGAATTTATATTATAAAACTGAAATACAGAAGAATAAAATGTTTTTCTAAATATAATGTGATATTTCGCAAGGTATCTTATGTAAAGGGCGCCTTGTATCCTACACAGATTCTTTATTAACAGTCACTATTTGAATTTATTATACAAAGCTGGTATACAGGATAACTAAAACCATTTATCTATAATGTGATGTTTCATAGGGCGCCTTAGGTAAAGGGCGCACTGTACATTTCACGGGTTCTTTACCAACAGTAACTGAATGTAGGCTATTTATTGTAAAGGACTGTGGTATACAGAAAAGCAAATAAAATCGTTCCTCTTTGATGTGGTTTCGCAAGGGCGCCTGATGTAAAGGGCGCACTTCACCTTTCACGGATTCTTTACCAATAAAATTATAAGAATTTATTACTAAAAACTTGTACCTTTATATATATCGTGATGTTTTGCAGGGCGCACCGAGACACGTCCCGGTGGGCCAGCACGGGCCTGGTGTCATCACACCGCGCTTGCATTCGGCGAATAATTTCCACAGGTTTAACATCTTCCCCAAACAAAAAGCGAATCACTGCTCTCATTTTCTGCTTGGTGTAGATCGATAGTGCACCTACCATGTTTAAAGTTCTGCTACATTCCAACGACTAACGCGGGAATACCAGTGACACGTTGCATACAAGTGCTGCAGACGACACTAACTCAGCGCTGGATACTAGCAGTGTTACCAAACCCTAGTGCGAGGTATTGCAAGTCCCATTACTTCTTGACTTCTCCTCGTATCTTTGGGAAATATTTCTTGTGATGGAAACAAATACAACACAGACAATCTTCCTTGGTCAATTGTGATCTCTTTTCAAGTCAAAGCATTTAAATGCAGTACTTACATTTGCGAGAGTAAGGTCCGTTTAAAAAGAAAGATAGGTAATAACATTTGAACAAGACTGGACAAGAAGAGTATTAAACTATATCCCCTTGGATGAAACTTTATGAGAAAAAACATATTGTATTTGTATTTTCACGTACATTAACTACAAGTTGTTCACAGCATGGTTATAAAAGACTTACGGTGAGTGGTTAAAAATGTAACTGGCTGTAAAAGTTTTCAAGGATCCACTTTTTCGCTGTCAAACCAAATTAATGAGTGTCATCTGAAACCAGTTTACTATTATTAAATCTTCTATTCTTTGTAACAATTTAGCAAAAAGAAAGAAACTAATTCTTTTCTTTTTAATTAGTTACTTTTCTCTTATTCTATTCATACAAGATATATTCTCTGTCAGATATATACATAGTATTTGATAATTTTTATGTTGCACCATGTAATTATACTTATTTACAGATGGCCTTAGCAGCTACGAGATATCTGAAAGAGGTTGTTGTATGGATGGCGTATATTTGAAATACATCAGTAACACTGGAAGTTGTCAAAATCGTTTGCTTTTCGACGAAGATACAAGTATGTATGTATTAATACTACATTGACTTATTAAAACACAGAAAACAGTACATACAAATTGCTAATTTATAGATCAGTTGTGTATATATATTCTTAAATTATATATATATTAATACGCGGGGTCACAATCGTATAAACTGTGTATTAATAAAACTTATTTCCTACTCGTGGTGAGAACATCCTTGATTATGTGATCTCCTCTCTAAATGTTCTAGTCATCACTCGACATACTAATTTGTTTCCATGTGATCATGAATCTTTGAACGTCGATAATCCCTTGCTTAGGCAGTAATCGAAAAATAACATATTTGAATCTAAGCAATTTTTATGATTATGGAAGAATTCACCGTGGGACAGTATTAATCGTGCCCTTGATTAGGACTTAGGATTTAGATTTCTGGGCTTTCGGCATCTAAGGCCAATTAGCCCGTCACGATTTGAGGGATGACGTCTTTCGGCGAGCACACAATCCGGAGAAAGGGAGGGAAGTAAGGATTGGAGAAGGAAGGAAGCGGCCTGGGACCTATAAGTTAGGTACCACTCCGGCATTTGCCTGATGTGGATGAGGAAAATCTAGGAAAAACTCATTCAGGGTGGCTGGCCTGAAAAGCGTGTTACACTTTTTCAACCGAGTGACCCCACCGGAAATCGAACCCGGGACCGCTCGTACGGAAGGCGAGAGAGCAACTACGCTACGCGGGGTCACAATCGTACCCTTAAATTAATCCCTTGGTGTATACTGATTAAAGGTAATATTAATGATGCTGCCTCTCTTTACGGAGATTATTACTGCAGCTGGTTGTTAATGACTTTGTCCTGCGTATCCGGAAACGCATACTATCGCGTAATTTTCATCCGTGGTTTGATGCAGAAGCACGTTTAGTTCTTCGAAACAAACAGAGGGCTTGGTTGCTCTAGAAGCAGTTACCGAGTAAACGAACGTATTCACTCTAATATTAGACGGCATTCGAAATATCTCCTCCGTATGAAATATTAGACTTATGTGGGTAACCTATTAAGTCAATTCACCTCTGAACCGAATAGCTTCTGGACGCTCAAAAATTTCTGGAGTCAAAAACCCCGTATCCCGCTAGAAGTCGAATGCAACTCAAATAGTTTTAAGGGAAATACAGATCTACTGCCTTTAATGAGTATTTTTGCAACAGCTTTTCTAAACTTCGGGCCCCTCTCTCCTTGTCTAAGATCCAACCTGTGAGTGTACACGCGCTGGCTACAATTCTTCCCATCTCTTCCGATGAAATGAAATAATTTATCTCCTCACTATCTTATCGCCGTTCTTCTGGTTCTAATAATATCAGCACAGTTTTTCTTTCTAACACAGTACCACTCAATTGCCCACCCTCTGTCGTTATTATTCAATAGATGTTTCTCTGAAGGTACCTTTCCCAACTTGTGAGAGGCTGCCAATACCATATACCTCTCTTCAAGCCTGGTGATAGAAAACAAGTTACATCCTACAGACCTATTTCTCTTCTTTCATCTCTTTCTATTTTCTGCGAGAAGAATAATTAGACAGATTGTACGGCTTTGTCAAACCTTTCTAAGCAGCTCTCAGGATGGTTTCCTGCCTGGACCTTCGTGTCTAACTAACTTGTCAGTTACCCATGAGACACATGAAATTACGGATAACTCCCAACTTGATGTTGTTTACTTTGACATTTCAAAGGCCCTTGACGCCATAAACACCAAGTTGCTTCTTTCCAAACTCTGTAATAGATACAATATACACGAACAGATCCTCTCTTTCCTAGATTGTTAACTCTCAGAGAGAGAGAAACGCGTCACTCTTTCTTGATTCGTGTCTCCGTACAGTCAAGTCTTATCCGGAGTCCTTTGGGGGAGCGTGTTGGGTCCACATTTGTTCTTATGGTAGATAGACGATTTACCTGAGATCGTTTCGTCCTTTTCATCATATATACTGTTTTTGCTTATGACTGTAAACTTTTTAAAGTCATTAACACTGTAGATGATGCTTCTTTACTGCACGCTGACATAGGTACGCTAAGTAACTGGTGTACTAACTGAATTTATCTTCTGTTCTTTCTATCTCTAAAAAATGTACTTCTTCAGACTTACAATGTCAACAATACTCCTACTAAACGTGTGTCATCTCTAAAAGATCTAGATGTTGTGTTTGATGAAAAACTCTGCTTTACGGATCACATCTCATCGATCTCATCCAGAGCTATAAAATTACTTGGTCTATTTATAGATTTCTCGAAATACAAATTCTCATTATTATAGATTTCCCGATCATTGAATATTGTTCACCTGTATGGATTATGGCAGTATCTACTAACCTATCAAACATTGACTTGGTCTTAAACTTCCTCATAGCCATAGTTAGATTTGTAATTCCCGTATTATGTGGCCACAGGAAACAAAAAATAATGTAATGAACGTATGAACCCCAGACAAACGATGCCCAACTGCAGACCTACTTTACCTATATAAGATTATCAATGGTAAAATTGATTCTGAATTTTTACTATCACTCATACACTGTTCAACAAATTTTGATCGAAAGTATGTAAATTCTTTAAAATTGCGATTTTTACATTCATTTAAGCATAATATGAAAGGAAATGATAATAGAGAAATTTTCTTAGCTCAGGTTGTGAAAAAAACGCCCTTGTACAACAGTAGCTGTATATACACAAATGTATTAATATTTATAAAACATTTAAGCAAAATCTTTGTAAAAACCTACATTTCACTTTTTTAAAAATCTATTTCACTGTGATGTGATAAGCTGGGGAGTTAAGAAGTACCCTAACCTATAACTTTCTATACACTTGTACTTCCTTTTTCAAAATTGCGCAAATACCAGTTTCACAGCGATACAGAAAATAAAGTAACGTGGTCAAGTTAAACATTAACAATTCCGTAATAAAAATCAGTATTAACATCAAAACATGAAAAATATGTACAAATACCTTTTTGTGCAAGAACTACACTGCAATGTAGACAAAAGTTTCAAGTGATCCCTTGTACAGGATTATGTTTATTTTATTTTGAGCGTCTTCGCTTGGCTTGCCTTTTGTAGGTTACATCTGGAGCATCCCTTGCAATAGTCCAACAGTAGTCGGCCAATATGTTAGAACTCCACTTTCTCTCATATCTCTTCTCCATGGCTGCAATATCTTGATGGAAACGCTCACCATGTTCGAGTTACGATCTACCAGTGGTTCATGCTGCACATTTTTCACTCCCGGCTGAAGAGTTTCTCTGGTACTCCAATCACTTTTGCGGTAATGAGATTCACGATCTCTACTGTCCCATTCACATATAAAGCAACAATACTTTGTATACCCTAACTGCATACCTAGTAACAGTGCTATTACTTTAAGGTCACCACAAATGAGCCACTAAAAATCGTAATATTTAATGGCTTGAAGTAAACGTTTCAAGTTTTCATAAGATTCCTTCATATGAACTGCGTAACCTACAGGAATTGAAGGAAGTTCATTTCCAATATGTAAAAGCACTACCTTTAAACTCACCTTGGACGAATCTATAAAGAGCCTCCACTCCGTAGGTTCGTAATTAATTTTAAGTGCCCTCATGAGACCATTTACATCTGTGCATGCCACAAGTGTGTCTTCCATAGTAAAAAATGAAGTGAACATCTTCTCCCTATTCCGATACACTGAAATATTTACTTTTTCCTGCAATAAATTCCATTGCTTTAAGCGTGACGCTAAAATTTCGGCTTTGCTTTTCGAGAGGTCCAAGTCTCTGATTAGATCACTTAGTTCCTCTTGAGTAAGTCTATGTGGTTCACATGGGGATTCTTCTACAACAAACGTAGGGTCCTTCGAAGTACTTGATTCAGGAACTTCAACTTCTTGATCATCATCAGAAAAAAGATCGTATTCTTTAGGTGGGTCAGGAACAGGTAGTCCTTCTCCATGTGGAACAGGGCGCATTGTAGAAGGAATGTTAGGATAGATCAAGGCAAGCTTCTTCTTCGTGGAAATTCCCTTCTTGACTGAAGGAACCATACAAAAATAACAGTCTCTGATGTGGTCGCTTGGCTCCCTCCAAATCATGGGCACTGCAAAAGGCATTGAGCGCCCCTTCCCATTAATCAAATTCAAGTGTTACACACAATGTGAGGTGCCCAAGATTTATCTTGGTCTCCAATTTTACAACCAAAGTAATATTGATAGGCTTTTCTTATTAGTGGTGTTATAGTCTGTTTTTGTGAGGAAAATGTCACTTCCCCACACACGTAGCAGAAGCTATCCGCACTCTTTACACAATTTCGCGGCATTTTGTTTATTGAAATCCTCAAAATGTCACTTGAAATAGTTCCGACAACTATTTAAACTATACATTCGAAATACCAGTATTTTTGCGTACTTGTAGTTGTATTTTTATGTCCCGCACTACACAAACGTCACACCCAAAACGCTGATAACTGCACTAAACCTGACTTTTCTAAAAATAGCAGAACACTACTGAGATAAGGAACACAATGAAACCAAGCATTCATATAGTTTCTCCAGTGTTGCCGGAACAATGTAACATTTTACCCCAAACGAAGCGAATATATTTATTTTTAAAGCATTATTAGACATGCCTATAAAACGAAAAGTAGAGCTAATATTCGAAAATAACTTTCAAATTCGTGATCAGCACCACAAAATCAATAAGAATTAGCTGATTTTGTTCAATTTACATTTTCGTTGTTGAACAGTGTTAACTTATATGAGTTTCTCCTCTACGAACTCACCCTCTTCATTTCCTAACTTACGACGCACCTTGTAAAACATTCCTGGTTTTATACACTAGCGCATGATAACAAGACATTGCTATCAGGATGTAATAATTTTTACTTCTGAACATAACTTAAGAACTCAGCTAAAGAGAACATTGTAAATTCAGAGGTGAAACTTCTCTGTTTATATTTATTTTCTTTATTTTTTTATTATTTTTATTTCATTTTATTTGTTTTTTTCTTTTGTTCAGTTTCAGTCAATTCACTAAATGCTGTACGAAATTCTGTGAATAAAAAAAAATAAACATCAACAATCTGGTCAAGCAGAAAGGAAACTTAATCGTTAGCAAAGATAACATACCTTTTAACACCGTAAAATCGTATCTTCGATTTTCTCTAACACAACACATATATACTTTTTTCTTAGGTATGTCATTTTGTTGATTGATATACAAGTCTCATCGCTGCAAAATGTCATATTTAGACAAGGGTCAAAGTTTAAGAGATAACCATATAAACAATGCTATATATTGTCGCCGCTCTAGTATTATTAAGTATTCTGCCTTCCGGCAGGTTACAGGACTAAAGAGTTTTTTTTTTTTAATTTTAGATTTAGGCCTGGAAACGTTTCTTTAACGTTTCTCGATCCTCAACTTCCCCTTTTAACTCCCAATATTTTCTGTTTCTCAAATCATTGATCAGTTGTGTTCTTCCTATTCCTCGTTTTCCTTCCATCTTTCCTCCTATGGCAGTATGAAGAAGACCATTTCTTCGCAAGATATGTCCAATTCAGTTGGCCTTCCTACGAAGGATACTGGCTGGAAGAGAACTCTTCTCTCCTATTTGCTTTAAAACATCTCCGTTTGTTGCTCTCTCTATCCATTTTATCTTCTCCATCTTCCTCCAACACCACATTTCGAAGCTCTCTAAATATGTCACTCTGTAACTTCCGTAATGTCCAAGTCTCCGAAACATACAGTCCAATGCTCCAGATATAATACTTGACAATTTTTTCCTATGTCAACATTGAGCTTGCTAGTTAAGAGGGATCTTTTCTTGTCGAATGCTTCTTTGGCTATAGCAATTCTTGACCTGATATCTTTTGTGTAGTAGGCGTATCTTGTCAAAATACTTCCCAAATACTTGAAATTCTCGACCTCTTCAAGTTCTCTTTCTCTTACTCTGACCCATAAGGTCACGTTTCCTCGAGATATTCTCATGACTTTGGACTTTTCGATGTTGATTTCCATTCCATATAGGTTTCTGGTATCAATTTTTTTGTCAATCATCTCCTGTAGTCCTTCTTCGGTTCTAGCTATAAGAACCGTATCATCTGCATACCTGATCTTAGTAATGATCTGCCCTCCAATCTTGAAATCTCCAATTCACATTAATGCTTTCTTCGTTGAAGACTCACAGTAAACGTTGAATAATTTTGCTGACACATTACACGCTAGTCTGACTCCTCTTCCGATCACCACACTACTGGTTTCTCCATTCAAGCGCAACTTCACTCGTTGTCCTGTATACAAGTTTCGAATGAGTCGTCGATCTCTCGAGTTAACTACTATTCTTTAAGTATTTTCAAAGATTTCATCCAATTGACACGGTTGAAAGCTTTTTGCCAGTCGATGAAGCACAAACATAACTATTCCTTCATATCAATCCAATAGCATTTCTCGTGCCTTTTGCTTTCCGGAATTCAAACTGATCTTCTTCTAATATCTCTTTCATCGTACTTTCCAGCCGCCTGTTCAGTATGGGTACAATAATCTTTCCAATGTGGGAAATAAGACTAATGGTTCTGTGCTTGCTGCACTTCTTTGCTTGCTTTTTTTAAGGCAATGCAATCATTGTAACATCAAGAAAATCCTTTGGTCATTCTCCACTCAGGTAGATCTTGTTAATAAGTGAAGTCAGTACTTTGATTGCATTGTCTTCTAATCCGTTGCGCAAATCTACTGGTATGTTGTCGTCTCCAGTGGCGTTTCTCCTTGGCATGTCTTTGATTGCTTGTACTACTTCACTTTTCAAGTGTGAAAATGTGAGGAGGCGTCTAGGGGGAGTTGTCCGTCAAACGTCGTTACATTTGTTGTTCTTTATATAGATTCCGAAATATCACCTCTTCGATTCCTCTTTATTAGGAAAATATTTGTACATTAATGATAGTGCAAGTAAGCCGTCATCAGAATTATTGACTCAAATATCTTTTTTTTTTCTATTTGTCATCTTTGGCAACAGTGGACATGCTTTTAATATATCTTATATTAAAAAGAACAGTTGATTAAGAAAAATTGGAATTCATTATTATCATTGGAGTGTAAACTGTGGTATTTTACTATGAGATATATATTATAGGGTCTATATTCTCAGAAAAATAGATTCGTGTGTGAGGTATTCTCCAAAGGAACGTAGAGGTTACTTGCCAGGTTATAGGAGATACCTACGTTCCTTTGGAAGGTCCCTCACACACATCTTGCGGAGGTTTGAAACATATTTTTCAATCGAGTAGGTATGACTTCAAGTGTCATGTTCTAAACCGCACTCTCTACGTTGTATTTTCTTTGAATTAAAGCCCTCTGAAGTTCATTTTCCCCATGCTTTCGGCACCTTATATCGACGAAACTATCCCTCACTGACCAAAGTTGAAGAGGATTTTCTGCTTGTCTCGGTGTCAGGAATCAGCTCCCGAAGTTTGTTCAAATGGTTTCTTACCACCCTGTATAGTTCATAACATAAAAGTCTATCTCCCAAAACTATGATTAAATCTTATATTTTATTCTATTTTAAATTTAAGTGTGATGTCGAACAATAATATATGCAAGAATCAATAGATTTACATTGAATTGAACAAAATGGCGTGTTAGAGTTTTCATACGCATGGGTGTTTTCTGAGAAAATTAAAGAAAATGTATTATTATCGAGTTGAAAAAAAATATATGTCCTTAGTTGTCAATCTCATGCACTAACTTGGTAGTTTGTACTTTCCTGGACTATAGTATTTACTTATTCATTTATTTACTGGATACGACATTGTATCTATTGATATTGGTTTCTCCTTAAAATAACGCATATACTACTTACAATATATTCATTAATAAATAAGGCAGATAATGTAATTAGATACTAATATACGAGGTGCATTCGGAAAGTCACTGTGCGTGAAGCAGTGAAAGAAGCGCTACCATCCTTGCGCAGAGGTGCGCGGTAGATCAGTCTGCATCCAGCCGTGGTAGAGTGAAGATTGTCTGAGCATTAGTTTCACTTTTGTAGCATCTCAAAATGTGTGCTGCAATAGAAAAACGCCGCCAAGTGCGATTTGCGCGTTGCTATACGCTTTCTTACGACAAAACAATATTTGGCAGCAGCTATACATCGGGAACTTTGTACCATGTACGGACCAAATGCGATGAGTGAAGGAGTTGTTCGTGAATGGATTTGTTTATTTAGAAGTGTGTAACCAAGACTCATGACGAAGAGAAGAGTGGCAGACCATCAGCTTTCGCTGGTGAACTCGTTCAGAAAAATTGAACACAATACAGTTTCATAAGATACAAATAGATATAATACGGATGAAATGGAGTTCAACTCGTGTCAATTCTTTATTTGTGTTTTCATTTTTTAATATATAAAGGAATATAATATTTTAAAATCATTAACCATATTCTCATATAGTAAATGTGACATTTACGCGACTATTTTCAATTATATATGCCTCTTTTCTGCAACAAGATATTAACAGTACGATTGACAAAATAAATAGCGATTTAGAAAGAATCAGCGACTAGTCTACGGCTCACGGTTAAAACTGAATGCAATAAAATCCTAATACATCTTAATTGGCTCCCCAAGAATTCTCTCTTCTATTAGTACCTATCAGCCGACAAATATAAAGATATCCAATATTTTATTTCATTCTTCCACAACTGTCAAAAATTTGGGAGTCATAGTAAGTCAAAATCTCTCTTGGTCAGATAAAACAAATGAAGCTTATAAAAGAGAGGTTGGTGTCTTGCATACATTAAATCGGCTACCAAAATTCTTATCGATATCTATAAAGATCCAACTTGTGAAGTTACTCACTCGCGTTTCCACATCTTGACAACTGCCAATCAGTCTATTCTCATCTCACGATAATCAATCAAAGCGCTTGGAAAGAGTGCGAGAATGAATTTTGTTTCAATTAAATTACAGCTAACATAGGCACCATTTTAAACAAAAACTCTCATGGCTGTCTCTAATAGAAAGAACAAGTTTAAATAACCTTATCCTGTTGTACAAAGTACTTACTACGTCAGAACCATCGTATCTAGCAGGTAGATTCTTATATTTTTTTCGGATTTTCAGAGTAGGAGCACTAGATCACGAGATAATTTCTTCCCTAATCACAATAGGGTTCATACTCCAAATCCTTCACAGTAGTACTACACGCATTTTGGAACAGTTTACCTCCAGTAATACATAATGCTTCAACAGTTGCCAAATTAAAAATAAAATCTGTGAATTTCCTTCCCTTAAGAAAAGATAAAGATATTAGTGGCCCGTTGTTAATTTCTACAGCATATATACACAAAAGGTGTTTCAAAAGTCCCTTTACCAAAGATTTTAAAATCCGTACTGATATATTTATATTGAATTTGATGTATGAAATATACAATAGAGCTAATGGTACACCTTTTGGATGATGGTTTGCTAACGGCCGAGATCTTGAATTTCAATTTTTCTTTTATTTCAAACGATAGGTGGATCACGTGATAGATGACCTTAGGCTAGAATTTGCTCAGGATGTCAAATCTGAAATCAGCTTCCATGTATCTTTATTTGGTGAGAAGTTATTCCTGTTTATTTAGTGATTATTCCTCTTTCTGTAGGTGGTGAACCATGCTGTTAACAACTGAGGAACGCATCCAGATCGTCAAACTCTGGGCTGCTCCGTGTAGTAGCAGCCGATTTCAATTAGCGTCATCCGCAGTGTCACCCTGTGTCACGTGTGGAGCACATGTGGATCACATTGTGTAACAGGTAAACATCAATTATCGTTGTTCATAACTTCTCACCAAATCGGATGAAATCTGATTTCAGATTTGACATCCTGAGCAAATTCTAGCCTAACGTAATCTACCACGTGATCCACCTATCGTTTGAAATTTAAAAAAATGAAATTTAAGATGGCGGCCGTCCGCGAACCATCATCCAAAAGGTATACACCTAGCCCTATTATATATTTCCTACATCAAGTTCGATATAAATACATCCGTACGGGGTAGTAGGGGACTTTTGAAACACCCTGTATATTTCTAGTACCGCTATATATGATATTTAATTCATGTTTCTCTATGTTATTTTTATTATGAATCGTATTGTTCCCACAGAGATATCTTTTGTTTTGTTTCTTCTCCATTTTATATTTAGTAGTTTTAATTATTTTTTGCTTAAGCAGCATATTCATTTTTACATAGTGAAAATACTTTTCTTTTGTAATTATTTATATTTATTGTATTTATTTTGCTTTTAAGAAAAACGATGTATGCATTTGGTTAAGGGCTAAGAGAAGGTTGGAGAGTCTTAACTTTGCCATGTAAAAGAAATCATAAATAAATAAATATGGATAGATTATTATTGAGATTGTAAATATAGCCTAGGCCAGAGTTTCTCAATCTGGGGATCGAGAACATAAGGGGAAGAGATAAATATAATTAGAATCTAATACCGAAAAATATTTTAAAACATTATTCTCAATTTTGTTCTGATAGGCATGTTTTTTTGTTTTTATACCTACTGTTAAAAACAACAAATAATAGATCTAGGAAACATTTTCCAACAGATACAGAGTTGTTTAAAAATCAATTTAAATGAAAGGGGTACGATATGAAACTAATGAGAACTGCATGTTGAAATACCAGAAAAATACAAATGCAACAAAACTTGCATATTGAAATATAATTAAAATTGGAAGCTGAGTATGGTGTGATTTTAATGCCCGGTTCAATCTTCCTGACGGACATTATCAAATCATTTAAATACTAAATAACTTTTTGAAACAAGTGTCCAAGTTTCTTTTAACCAAAATTAGAAATCTCTTATTTTTCGTATCATATGACCGAAAATTAAGGGAGATAGTCCCTATGAAGTTTTAAAAATTTCAAACGACCTCCATTTTCAAACAGTATGACGGATCGGATTCGATATTTGTAATATAAATGACCAAAACCAAATTTGGTTTTAATCCACTCCACTGTTAGGGAAGTTACTGTATCCACTATACACAAGAAATGGATTTGATTGTTATAGAAATAGATGGATATCGTGAGATCTCTTCAATAGGCGTATTAAAAATTCCGCAGAAGCTTATTAGAAATCTGAAACTATAAGGGGCTTGCTAGCAAGCGGATGTGATAAAATGGGGTTCGTGATAAGAATTCGGTTGAGACCCCTGGCCTAGGCTGATAAAAAAAATGAAGAAAAAAAGAAAGAAAGAAGGAGAGATAAAGTGTGTTAAAATGAAATTGATGTTCATTTTATCAAGAAAAGAACATTGAGTAATTCAGGGGGAGGTGAACATAGTAAGCATGAAAGTGACAAAATCTTACACAGAAATAATGGCATGGCTGATTGACAATTATATATGAATAGGATAGACCTTCTGCATTTTGAAAATACAAGTCTAGTTTATATCGTGTCTCAAGTAACGTGCACAGAAAGAAATGAATCATGCAAGGTAAATTATTGTGAATATACATATGCAGTGAAGGGTGAGAAGAATGTAAATAATAAAATATAAATTGCTATGTAATGAGTATACAGCTAACGAAGAACACCTACATGACTTAATGATACATAAGCTATTGTCGTAGAAATACTTAAGAAGCTAATAGATATGCCAACCCATGACCATGTCTAAAGTATCGTCTCCGTATCATTGAGCTGTTTCATCTTAGAAGAAAGAGCACAATATTTGAGTTTTCAAGAGGTTTTGAACCCAGGTTTCTCCTATACGAAACTGTGGTTTGGAGGACCGACAATAAATAGTTAGATATAAATACGTATTTCTTTGGTTCATATTGTATACATGGAATGCTTAACACGACTATTCACATCACCCCAAAATATGTTAATTACTTCACACTACCTTGTCTTATTTTTTTTTTCAAAACATATTTTGTAGCTTTATATTGGCAGTATATTGAGACATATCTAAATACACGCGTACCTAATATCGCCTCATCGCTGCTGTGGAACTATTGGGTACAACACGATTACTTCAGGAAAGAATTGCCCTAGTTTATTACTGTTCCATATTATAGGTGTAATACCAACAAAAGGGCGACAAATGTACTCACCTTGTCTGCCGTGCTCACTGCATTTAATAGTCCACTTTTTTCCTCTGTACGCCAACTTCTTCTTCAGCCCCAGACTCAATATTACCTATGTAGGGGCTTTGTAAGATCAGCGCCGACCATGTTTTGTTGCCACATATCATTAACGTTAACTCTATTCACTTTACTGCTATGGTCACTTTCTCCTCGATTTTTCTCTAAACTAAAAAAAGAATAAACATCTCATTTTTTTTAGTTTTTTACCCATCAATAGCATCTAAATATAAAACATTTCAATTATTTTTTTTTCAGAGAATCGTTGGATTGGATGGAATTCAGAGTCATCTTTTAATAATTATATAGAAATGACTTTCAGATTTGATGGAGTTCGATACTTTAAGTCGGTTACTTTCTACACGAGAAGTAAAAAGGAGGTAAGCTATTATCATGGGCGCCCGAAGAAAATTTTCTAGGGGAAGGCTCAAATCCCTGGTTGCTATATTACGTTTGGCATTTTTTTTATTTGCGTCACGAAAATCTTAAGAAATTTAATACATTTTCGTGAGCCAAGGGAGGCCTCGGACCCCACCCTGTCCCCCCTTCGGGCGCCCATGCCTATTACCTGGCTCACGAAATATTTCACATGTAATAGTTTTTCACATGTATACACAATATTGTTATCTTATTTCAAAAATAGATTTATTATGAATATTCATGTTTGAGAAATTAATTTTCTTTGTCAGAATACATAAATTCATGTATATACAAAGTGGACCATTTATCCGTAAACTTCCAGAGAAATTTATATTTATAAATCGTTTAAAATTATTAGGTAGAAAACGCGGGAATTTCGCAGGATGGAAATGTTGGGAGGAGGACATTGTCTGTCATACTCCGCAATACCAATTGATCAACTATATTTTCAACCCGATATAAGTTACTTTGGAATGACACTACCGCAAATTATTACAAAGGGTCTTCCCTAGTAAGATAATGAAATCGGCTCTTGATCCAAAATGGATTGTTATTGACCCAAAATATTACTTTCAACCTAAAACTACCTCAAAAAATTTTTACGACTTCCACCCCTTACCGAATTATCCTATTATACACGCTCTAAATTGAATATGTTTTAGTGAAAGTCATGGCAACATTATCAAAAAAAAAAAATAAATAAATAAATAAATAAAAATAAATAAATAAATAAAACTCAAAACAAACGTGATTTGTAGAGTTTTTCGATCATTTTAGTGCTCTCAATGTCAAACTTCAAACATTTCCTTGCCAGAATTCACGATTTTTCTTTCTCTTGCCTCTCTTCTGCTTCTGCCGTTCCTCGGATGCTTCAATTGTGTCTATTTCGGAACAAAAGCGCCAAACGTGTCTCACTTCGCCCAACCTTTCACTTCAACTAACTCTTGCCCAACAAAGTTACTCACACCTGTCATTACCTTCTCGCATCTACCAGTGCTTGCGGCACTGGCTGCATAGAGTGGCGCTCTCTGTTACCCGCATCGGGAAACTGCGATTCGCTACATATACACGACCTATATTACCGTACCAAAATTTTATAATTCGGCCATTTCCAAGTTTCGGACGGGTAGTCCAATATATCGCTCTCAAACTTTAAGAGGGTGCGTCATTGTACCCATGCCCTATGAAAGAGAATGGATCCCTGTTTTCCCCTATATAACCTTGTTAGGTAATAAACCTTTATAAGAGAAGAGAGAATAGTTCTGAAACTTCCTAAGTTCCATTTTTGGTATTTGTTTATCCATGAAAGGTAACGAGATTCACCATCAAACATCAGAGCTTCAGAGGTTCTATGCCACCATACCAGATTTTGAAGTTTGGCAATTGCTAAGATTTAAGTTCGTTATCCTATGTATCTTTTCCAAAATATATAGGCTGGGCCAAGGTATCCTTTCTCAAATCAAGACGGTTTTGATATCTATGAGATTATAACATGTGATCAGCTCTCGTAACGTCTTTCAGCCAATCAGAGACGGAAACGTTCAAGTGATGCAGCCACTATTTTACTATTGTAGAGGTCTGCGAAATATGTAGCTCTGTGACGTACGTACTTAGCAACAATGAAAAATACGGGTACTACTCTCTGTTTTCGATTCACATGTGGAAAAAATGAAATGAAATTTTTGAGTTTTACGTCCCACAGTTATGCCGGCTAAGCTAAAGTAGACGTGATGCTGAGAAATGAATGAAATAATAGAATGAAGAAAGTGGTAGAAAACGGGAGAACCCCGAGGAATCCCATTCACACGGTGTTTGTCCACCACAAACTTCACTTGGCGGGAGAAGGGTTTGAACTCAGGACCCCATGCATCAGAGGTGAACGCTCTACCACTGAGCTTCCGCTGCGACTTCCGTTACTAGCAAGTACCGCTAGCACGCTTGGCTACACATTATTATTATTGTATTTCGCATGTGGATTTGCCAGTTATAATAACGTGTGGTAGTGGCTTTGAAAATGACAAATTTTATCTCATTTTGGCAACGCTGTTAGTCTGGTGGTAGAGCGTATGGGAAACAACGTATGGGAAACAACGTTCATCCGCTGGTCTTAGTACGGAGCATAATTTCATAATTTTCTATCTAGTTATTTAAATGTTACATGAGTATTTCCCGATAAATTGTCCATCTTGTGCCTATAGGGATGTACAAAATCTAGAAAGAAACGAAAATACACATTACCTTGACTGATATGTCCTGGTTTGAATGACAGTTCGTAGTCTTCTCGGAATAAATAAATAGAGATGCAGTATAGCATTGAAGGAAATTCTATGCTGTTCTTCTTGTAAACCTGTGGAAAGGATCATTAACAGACATTGAGGTGATTAGCGGGCTCCAAACTTTGTCTCCAAAGCTTACCACATTCACTAAATAATGTTCAGACCGGATAGTTGTGAAGTGAATAAGTAACCTGAGACTTCGTTGTAGTGCTCAGAAAACCAGATTCGTATGGTGTGTACTATGTGTACAAGAACTTGGCCGTCTAGACAAACGACATCAAATTGATGAACAAAATTTACACCATTCAATGTCCCTATCAAGAGAATGGTCACATAGTAGTTGCCAATTACATGACGTTGCAGGATAATTATGCGTCCGACAGAATAGCACGATAAATCTGTCCAAAGCACGACCAGTTCCCTGCCTTATTTCACTCTTTGCAGAAAACAATTTTGTTTTTACACTAAGATTCTTCACACTATTCGGTTACAAGTTAGAAACAGCGTGAAGGATCATTTATTCATACTGAGAACAAACAATCTACTATCTAAGGGACTTTTGTATAATATGTTTTTTTGTGGAAATACCGTACCAAGTCTGGATTGCAAAGGACCTCGCACTGTAGTATTATTGTTAAAGCACGATTAGAGAAGCACCGGTATTTAAGAAGGTGATTCATGTCGCAAGATATAAATTCTACATTCATATGGGGACGTGCGGTACTATACTGAACATGGGTGTTTTAGTCATCTTTTAAGAGATCCCAGGACGTTGCACACTAGTCTTGGCATGGTGTTCCCATCAAAAATATATTATCCAAGGATTCTCTCAAATTCTAGGCTTTTTTTCAGTGCATGCTAATTATCTTCTTCCATGGCTTCATAATCGAAGTTTTGTGTGGTTTTACTTTAAAACTGCTCTGTACTCTTAGTGAAATTTCGATTTGTGCTGCTTTTATAATCCTTGCTTTCATGGCTTCCCATTTCAAGTTCACGTCTTCACCCGCTAAAAATTCCTTAGACATCTCTTTATCTGTTGCAGTTGCAAATTCCCTTTTCGTGTTTCCATATTTTCTTAGCTTGATTGTGTTCCATGTTTTGATTGGTTCTAAAACTCTTTTCTTCTTTAGTCGAAGTTCGCTCTTTATCAAAACTAAATTAAGATCTGGATCAACGTCTGCACCTGGTTAACTCTTACTGTTCTTTACTTGATTTCTAAACGCTTGTCAGACCAGTATATAGTCTATTTGGTATCTTTCTTTGTCTACTGGTCCTGTCCATTTTTATCTTCTTCCTAGTGGTTGTTCGAAGAGAGTGTTCGTTACAGTCAGATTATGGCTTTTGCAGAACTGAACTAATCGTCTACTTTTCGCATTCCTTTCTCCTAAGCTGAAATTTTCAGTTACATTTTCTCTTTGTTTTCACCGACTACTGCATTCCAGTCACCCGTAATGATTATATTGTCCTGGTCTTAAACTTTCATCAATACTTCTTCTATTTACTCATAGGCTTTTTCTACTTTCTCATCTGCGTATCTTGATATAGGCATATATACTTGGATTATCGTCGGTTCTGTTGCTATATTCAACATTACTTTCCTTTCATTCTATCTCCAGCTTCCTATAACTTTCTGTCTTATCTTCTTATTCAAGACAAAACCGGCTCCTCCTGTACTGTTTACAGCTTCTATACAAATCGTTCTGAAGCCCCGCTCCGAATGTCTCTTCTATCAGGCCATTTAACTAACTTCGTTGACTGCCAAGATCGATCTTCTTGCATTCCATATCTTCCTTCAGGTTTTCGAGGTTTCCACACTGTAGCAGTGATCGCACATTACAGATTCCTATCCTACAGGGGTTTCGTTTGATGACGACCGAGGGGGCCCTGCTTTGTTTCCATCCATTGCCGGGGATGACTCTCTCTGAAACAGTAGTGTCGTATTCCCTAATATTACATTTTCGTATTTTTCTTTCCATTATTTTTTTAGGGACTGAGTAAAAATGGTGGTGTCCCAAGTCCTTTCACCTAGGAGTGAAACAGCCATAGAAGACACCCAGCCCCTGCCTGTTTTTTTTTCCACATCTGAGCCTTTCCGATGTCAATCATATTCAGCCTTAGTGTGATAATGATAGAGCTGCTGCCCAATACCATATCACTCTTCGTCTGGCTTGTAGCCTCAAATACTTGTCCGACATGGAAAACCCTCTGATAGCGAAGTTATCTCTGGCATAGCTCTTCGGATAATTGTATTTGTGGCCTCTTATCTGCAGTCTCCTTCAAAACTTCATAACATATTTTGTATGTAACATAGTTATGTTTTTTATTTCTGAGCCAACGTTGAACTCGAGAGATGTCCTCCAGTCGGAAACCCCTCCAATTTTATCGACTATCGACTCCTCCCCAGGAAAAAAACATGCTGGGTGCACACCTCTCTCATGTGAAACACAGTGCACCCTAGCAAACGTTGTCTTATTATATATATTAATTACTAATTACTATCTTCTTATATATACTAACTACTAGCGTTAATTATGACAAAACTACTGCACACAATTAACGGTAATTGTATTAACACAATAATACATTTTACATTTCAGACATTCTATAAAATTAAAGCCCATATCCAGTTAAATGAGAATATAGACAAAGGACATCCACTTAGCTATTTCTCATCAGAACTGGAAAGAGGCCCGGCTGGCAGTGTTAACGTTAGTTTGGCGAAACGGCGAGGTAGCTATGTCCGACTGCGACTGTATTTTGATTCAGAATGGATAGTCATCAGTGAACTGTCATTTCAGAATCGTAGGTAGTATTTTATAATTAAAGTTAAACTAAGATTTAATTATTTATGTTTTCCCGAGAAAGTACATTCTTGTTTTTTCTTCCAACTTATGTATTTCCTACAAGATATAAAGATATATTTTACAGTATACATAAACTGAATACTAAGTGTTGTACATTTTTTATATATTTTTTATTTTTTATCTTAAATAGTTAATCCGTTCCACGCTAGCCACATCTACCATCAAGTACTGCTATATGAAGGTTCAATTATATCACACTGCACAGCACAGTGTTGCCTGGAATTTCGTATATTATGTAATGCATTGATTCTTTGTACATCATTTTGTATATTTCGGTTAACTTTTTATCTATGACAGGTTGAGGATATTTCTTTTAATGTTTTGCATGTCTAATTTATTTTATGTTCTTTGGTTTGTCATTTAATTTACATTTTTATATTATGTATGTCCGTTTATAAATTTCCTTTTTGTTAAATTCTAAATGTAAAATAATTAGGCAAAAATAAAACATAAATTTATATAAAAAAAAAGTTGAGGTAATAATGAAAGGAAAATTGTTATATTTGAATAAACAGAGGAAGGATGTAAAAAGAAAAAAAAGTGTTGTACATATTTGAAATCTGGGTAGACTTTTAGCAAATTGATATCTTTCTCATATCAGGTCATCTAATAAGTATCGACCCTTTGCAGATCAAAATTGAGAAGTTTACTATGATTTGAATTTAATATTATGAAGCCACTGGTGAACAATTTCGCTCGATCATCTGAAATGTTTCCCAGTGACACCATAATCTCATCTCTAGAACTTTTGTGGTTTTTGGTCAATAAAGTGTGGTTCGTGATTTTCACAGGCGTGTCTAGAAGCTAAGATAGCACTATTCATCAGGGAGTTCCGCAGAAAACCTAAGCAAATGATAGCGTCACATTGTCAGGTCCGCTCTATACGGTGGATGAATTAAAATCTCTAATCCAAATTATCTCAATTCCCGACGGGTCATTAGCAACGTATGCGGTCTGTCATTTTCAACGTGATATACAAGTACTGACCTTTTTTGATTTGCTAAATATACTCCGGCTTATCGTCGACAGTACAGGTTCAGAGTCGGTAGGTTTCCCAGCAGGAGCAGCTGATTATACATGATGCCCTTTCAATCCCAGCAAAGACGCAGTATAACTTTCCTGGGCGTCAGCGTGATGGGCATACAGTCACGATTCAATACAGGTTTGCAGATAGAAATTTTATCGAGCAAACGTTTCTGAGTCAGATCATGCAGCACTCACAAGCTTGTTTTTGCTACCAGCTTTCCCTAAATAGTTTAACACTGTTCGGTGATGGATTTGTTGATCATTGCCGATATCATACCTGCTTACATGCTGTTCTTCCTTAATATTTGTCAGAATAGCATCCAATTTTGCTACGATTGGTAGTTCACTGTGAGGAGCATCTTTGACCTTGAAATTTGCACAACGAAAGTGACACTATTATCTTTTCGTTGCTGCTTTTGTTAATATATCTTATCTATAAATAACACAGATTTATTCACGATCACGACTATTATCAAATGAAATTGTGGAATGTTGCGCAGTTTTGTTCTAGTTCATTCATTTTCACGGATCAACACTTTAACTCTGATTATAATAATTTAAACAGTTTATGCATAAAAACTAGATTCAACTATCACGTGTCATAGTCAAGGATCTAATATCTCAAAGGCCTCTAAAGACGAAATTGGCACAACTCACACTACCTCTAAGGTTTGATACCATAGTTTGGTAAAACGGGTGGTATAGAAATACCGTAGGTAGTATGTCGCGTCACATTGTGGTATCACTAATTTTATGGACGCCATTTTGTGTTTTGATCACGTGACGTCAGTCACGTTTGGGACTTGTTGGCTTCAAATGTAGTAGAGCATTTAATTCTCTTTCATTTCGTGCCAAAATTATTTAAATCGCTTCATTCTAACCGGAATTATGCACATTTTAAGCCAACGGCTTGAGAATGTGACCGAAGTCACGTGGTAAAAACACAAAATTGCTTCCAAAAAATTAGTGATACCACAATTTGACGTGACATACGTGGTGTCAAATCTTAGATGTAGCGCCAGTTGAGCGAAATATTTTTTTGGGTATTAGCTCATTGACTGTCAATGATATTAGATCTTTTGCTACTTCTACTGCTGGCCTGCTGTTACTCATATAATGTGAGATTGATGTTAACGTAATCCTGAGAGCACAAAACTCACTACTTTTGAACTACGTGGTATTTGGACAATAGTGTTATTGTTTAAAAAATTTCAGCTTAAGAGCTGCCAGTAATTTTCGCCTACATATAATTAACCATACTGTATAGGAGTGACAAGGTTAATGGAGATCAGTGGGAGACTGGAGAGCACCAAAGTATTCCAGATACTATACGCACAAACTATTTTCTGTCCCATGCTACTCTTTGGACAAAACAGCATTGACCATTGGTGTTAATGTTCTCTACGCTATCCTGTCAGTGGATGGAATGAAAGTATTGATGAGAATTTTTTTCTTCTGCAGTACAGTACATATTTATAGTTGCATTTTAAGTACTTAATGCCGATAACCTTTATGTTTCGAATTTTTAATTGTGGTTTTCGATATTTTGCTTCGTTTATTTTCTACTAAGTTTCATGTCATTATTCTTATTTCTGTACTTAGGCATAACATATACAATTTTCTGGAAATTTCTTTTCGGGCTGATGGGAAGGTGTCCATAGATGTAGTTTGGCCTTCTTCATTTCCATGATAATCAATGTGGCTTTTTCTGGTTATGAACTCCTACCTCATCGTTTAAAATAAGAAACCAACTCGAAACATATATATATATAACAAAATAAAGAAAAGAACATAAACCATCAGTTGGAAATGTGAAATAGGATAGGATAAGATTTTAGATTTCTTGGCTTTCGGTGTCTAAGGCCATTTAGTCCGTCACGTTTTGAGGGCTGACGTTCCTCGGCGAGCACACAATCCGGGGAAAGGGAAGGAAGGAAGGAAGCGGCCTGAGATCTATAAGTTAGGTACCACACCAAGGAAGTCAACATGCTTTCTGGAACTTAATCCCGACGTTACGCTTGATGACGTGCAATACATCTGGAAGTTTTTATGGACGAAGACACATATTTGGTTCCTACATGATCCTTGTCACATTTTTGTCCTTGCCATGAGTGAAATCTTCATTGTAGGAAAGAAAAGAACACCCATTCAAGTCTACCATATACCCATCGTATCCAAGAACTCTATGTTTCTATGTCGTTCAATATGTATATTGTACTAGTTTCGATACCTACTTTAGAGTATACAGAGAGGTGACATGGAATCTCACCAGTTTTTTGCTTACACTGAACAATCTGGCGTGCTTTGCTTCTTTGTATTATTAGTTGAAGGTAGTGATTGATAACTCCCGAACAATTCGTTCTAAATGAACAAATCCTTCAGTTGAATGAAAGAATGAAATACCTGTAACTACCAGGATTGTCTTTTACTCAGTCACTAGACGGATACACTCAGGTTAATGCAAATATTGATTCACTCAGTGCATTTGATAGATTGAGTCAGTGTAATCGGTTGATGGCGATTGATCGGTTGATGACCCAAGAGGAACGAGAATGGGGAATGGCGGAAGCTTCATAACGAGGAACTACATAGTTTATACGGTTTACCCAACATTGTTAGGGTCATCAAGTCTAGGAGGCTTAGGTGGGCAGGTCATGTAGCTAGAATGGAAGAAAGTAGAAACGCTTTCAAAGTCTTGACTGGTAGACCCATAGGAAAACGACCATTAGGAAGACCTAGGCGCAGATGGGAGGATAATATTAAGATGGATCTCGCAGAGATAGGAATACAAAGTAGAAACTGGATCCAATTAGCTAAGGATAGAAGTCAGTGGAGAGCTTTCGTGAACGCGGCACTGAACCTCCGGGTTCCATAGGCCATAGAGTTAGTTAGTTAGTTAGTAATCGGTTGATGGAACCAGATGACGTAACTAAAATAACAGACGAAATGTCTCCCGTTAAATGATTTATATGGATAAAAACTGACAAGAGCAACACTTTATAAAGGAGAGATTGTATAACGAAGACGCATATGATGAAAGAATTGTCAATGTCTTCAAACGACAATATCTTCCTTCTTATTCTGCCCTTTGCGTATATTAATAAGCTTGAAACAGGTAGTAGTCCCTTCTCCTAAACTCTTACTTGTTCGTCCAACCCGAAACATGGATAACCCTGCAAAAGCTTCACAATTGGTAAAATTGGTTTGACTAGTTTGACCGAAAGAAGATATCGTTTTGGAAAAAATCACATGTGAACTCGGAGCTATTCAATTTATTGTTATTAAAGGATTCTTTCCATCGGAGGAATAGAATCTTTAGTTGGAGGAATCAAATTACAAAACCAAAAATATCGAAATCATACACTTACCGAAACGAAAAGTTTCGATCCAGAAGATTGTGTACATTTTGGAATTGATTGAAATCAATCGATTGAAAAAAAAACTGTTCATCACTATCACATGCATTCTGTTGTGTTTTTCTTGAGTTTTGTTGAATTAAATATTTGTTTGTTTTTTATGCCTTATATTTACTTTCGGGTTCCCTGGCAAATATTTGTGTATAGTTATTATTATTTTTTTAATAATTATTTATTAAAAAGTAATTCACTATGGCTCACTTGGATCCAATTGGTAGTGTTTTTGGAAATGCTATACGTAATATTGTTAATGGCATAAACAGCTTTTTATACCTAAATGAAATTGGAGATAACATTGACTTTGAGTTCAGAATGAACATGATACTACTTATGCACATATGCTTCTGAAATAGGGCTATTTAACATATGTCAAAAATTACTCTTGTAACGTAGCCTGAGTGAAGTTAAGTTTTCCCCACAAAGACTAACGCCATTGGACATGTACTGTTTGAGTACATACACATAATTGATTTTAAATATGAAGAATAAACATTTAAAACTGAGTCTCTATACTCTAAATATGAAATAATGTAATTTCAAAATTAATAATGAAAATCAAGGAATTTAAATTGATTGATTTTTTTAATGAACAAAAAAACAAATTATTAGGTTTTACATCAAAACGACTAATTTCTGGAATAATCATGAGACTAAGTATTTTGAACATGAAATTCAGCACTTACCAAAATTGCTGGCTCTAGAAATCATTACTACCATAGCGAATTTTATTTCTTGTGCAATGTATTTAACGTTATCATTCCAAAAAACTAAATATGGAACACTAGACCCACTTCAAAAACTATTAATTGGGTGTTAAACACACTCGAATGGGACAAAATTTCTTGAACATTACAGTAACACCTATAAATGTGAAAATTTAAATAAAACTTTGCCACTCGAAGCTTCAATGAGACAAATATGTTTAAGCCACTCACAAAATGGAACACATACTCGTAAATTTAAGGTTGTCGTTTCAATAACCTAGATGAATTAATTATTTGAATGAAGTAGCCAAAATAGTCTTCTTTGTAATCTTTGATTTAATTCCGGCAACCAAACACATTAACTTATCGATCGATAAACTTTTTTTTTTCAACTTTCAGAATATATTTGTTACAGCTTATAACAATTTAAGAATAATTTTTGTTTCACATAGTCACTATAAACTGCATATATCTTGAGAATTTTCCACTAAAATCAATTTCTATAGCACTTGAATTTACGAGTATTTGACTGTGTCCAGTTCTCGATCGTTGTCGTAATTATGAGCCTACTCTATACCCGCGCACAACCTTCAGCTTCTAGTACTCGTAATTCCCGTTATAAACTCAATGGCGCTGTTTACCAATTTTAACCGACTATCATTTTTTTTCTTTTTTTTTTCTATTTAATGAAACTGTTACACTCTTTACTAGCAATCTCAGTCATCTGCATACATCACGTTACAATTGATATTTGAACATTCTATTAAATTCAGTCATAAAAGTTCCAAGTTAGTTGTTAGGATTCAACAGCCTCCGATCTCTGCATTAAGATTTGGAGAATTTCTGTACTCCAAGATTAAAAGTGTTCATTTTGAATTGATCTTTGTAAACTGAGAAAAATATCACCATTGTTACAGAATCTATACAATTATGTGTTTCTTTAAAATATATTTCTTTCAGCTTGGAAACTAGATGAGGATCCATCTGTACTCAGTGCAAAGGTTCTAATAGTCATCGGAGTCATTCTTGTTATCCTGTTAGTCACAATCATTTTGATTCGTTACTTTCATTCCTTGGAGATGCCGCTAAGAAGATGTCATATTTAGGTAAAGTATTCAAATATCCCATATTTACATCTTGCAAATAATAGAGTGGCCAGACATCCTGTATATTCAACATTGTCCTGTATTTTAGAGTATATTTTCACGTCCTGTATGAAGGTTGTACAGGACGTGCACATTTGTCATGCATTTACCTCTTGTACTAGCAATGTATTCTAGCGTAGGAATGCAAAGATTTACTAACATCAAGATATTTCTAACATCAAATGATATTTAAGACTGGCATTTGGTAGTGCATTTATCTGCTGATTTGATATCCTTAAGACTTACTTAAGGATATCAAATCAGAAGATAAATGCACTACCAAATGCCAGTCTTAAATATCATTTGATGTTAGAAATATCTTTGAAATTAAAGAAGTAGTCATTAATTAAATAAGTGTACTATTACAAACTTTATATATTTTTAAACACCAGAATAACTTTAAAATCTGGTCAATAACTTAAGCGAAGACTATAACAACCAGAAAATACAATTGCACGTTTCACTATGACCCATGCTAGAAGAACGAGCTTAGGAACTTTCAAGACGTCGCTGATTTTTATCGTTTAAATGTTAGCAGATGAGAGAGAATTGTTCGCTCCAGTTCTTGTCCACATTCACGCACTTATGGATGAAAGAAAAATTTCAGCTTTCAGCTTGGAAGTAGGTGCCCTGATTTTCATGATTCGTTTCTTCTTTGAAAGATAATACTTTCCCAGTATTTTTTTACTGTCAGTTATTACTAAATTCGCATAATCTTCGTTTTCAAAAACGCATTGCCACATGTGACGAAAACTAGGTGTATTTTCCAAATCTGAATGTACAAAAACAATAGTTCCAGATGAGTAACTTCCAGGACAGGGCGAAAAATAGGGCCATTTAAAGGATAAAGTTATGCTCTTCGTGCGATGGAACTACAAGCGTTTAATTGACATCGAGCTCATTTCTAAAGATCGTACGATCAATGCCAACCTTTCTTCCGAACAGTTGGAGTGGTTGTATGTTGCACTACGCCACATATATCACGCATTAGTGAATGAAAAGTTTGCCCTACTGCAACAGGCTAATGGAAAAGCGTGTTCGGCTCAAGAAACACAAAAAATTAAGATATTTAGCGTCACCAAACTAGTGCCACACCCACCATATAGTCCTGACCTTACCCTTTAGATTACTACCTGTTGTGGTTCCTGGCACACTTGTGAGACCACAATCCTTTGACAACAAACAGATGATGGAGACATCGATTTGTCTCAGAGGACAAGGCGTTTATCGACGTGGAATCGACGAACTTTCAACAAAGTACACTGAAAAAATTTGTCCTCCGGACAGCGGTATATTGTAGAAATATACGGAATCCTCTTGCTTACTACAGAAATTAGTATGAAACGTACGTTATCCGTATGCTACACAGGCACTGTCCTTAGGTGTTACATCATGACGTTGCAGGATGTCTGACATCTAACAGTTTTCCGTATATCACATGCATATACTTATGTTACCTTCGTCAGCTATATGTTATATACGTCCATTTGTATGTGAGATCCTGACCGCCTACATTGTTTCATACGGAAAGTACGTATAGATGGAACACTTATACAGAAAGTATTATAAAACATGCGTTTTCAGTTATACGTTTGCTGTACGTTAAGTCCAAAAACTAAGGAATTACTCATGTAAGCTATCTTTTTAAATATGCCACATACGTTTTTCTTTTCTCAGTGTGGCTGCAGACAGTAGAACACGCGGAATTATACGTTGAATGTTAATATCGTTCCATTGAGCTGTAAAAAATACAGATGTGTTTTGTACCAGAGTATTTGAAGATTTGTGTATATACTTTCCAGGTGGTTTCTGATAAATTTCTTTAGTAACTGATGATAATCGTCGGAGCTAGATTATGAAAATTAAATTCCTCAAAGGCTAACAGTGTTAATATCGTAATTAACGGGCTTGATTTTGTTGCAGTTTCACGCATAATTTCACTGTATATACACCAGTGTTGATTCTTCTCTTTTAGTTTCAAAGAGTAAATTTTTCTATGAGGTTTATTTATAAATGTTATTAAGATATGATAAGAGTATTTGGAGCTATGCCACGAAACTCCTCACAGCTACAGTATTAATACTGTGTGTATGCTCAAACACTACAACGGATGAACCAAACGAGAGGGACAAGCGAAACTTTGCACGAAGCAACTATAAGGAGTGGGACATCTTTCTATGTACTAACAAGGAAGACTCAACAAACAGTGTTGCCAAACCAATATATCGTTATATTTTTCAAATGGCACTACGTCAGATTATTGCAAATTTCAAATCAACATATCAAACGTAAACTTAAAATATTACTTTTATTATTCAGTGTTGCAAACTAAGGATGTTACAGTATCACAAGCATCCATAGCTCAGAAGTCTCTAACGCACATACAACACAATGGAAACGCACAGGATAAAGGATATCGAAAGTACTTTAGAGTTGGATATCATGGTCGTAATACGACTTATTTCGAATGAATAGGAACTAAGATACCGGGATTTAACATTTTTTTGGTTACTTGTATGGTTTGTAATGAACGTATAAATTATCTTGCCGTTTCCAACACTTCGATATTTCAAACCGTTACGGAGATATGATAAACATTGATGAAGTTCGTAGTACTGCTGCAAATGGCATATTTGTGGAAAATATTTAAAATGATTATTATTTCCCTTCTCTTTTATAGCATTATAGCAATTATTTTTTCGTGGCTGTAATTATAACTTCTCGCAATTACACGATTTAAGAAGTGTTGCAAACTTCAACAATGTTAATCATATCTCCGGAACGGTTTGGCATATCGAAATGCTATAAACGGCAAAATAATTTACATATCCATTAAAAACCATACAAGTAACCACACACGATACTTATCCAAGCACTGTTTTGAAATAAAGGCTTTCAAAATTAAAAAAAAAAGTATAATGTTGAAAAATCAAGTAAATTTAAAGAATGATAACCGACTACAAAAACACACTAAACATAGAAAATAAAACTTAGAAATTTATATCGTACTTCTGAAAAAGAACGGAAAACGAGAGAAAAAAACAAGAGTTTTAGGAATGATCCAAAAATGAATCAAAAGATGGTAATCTTGGTCAATAATTACTTTTTGGATCGGGGGCCACAACATTTTTGAACAGCCCCTAAATCGAGTTTTTTTTTTTTTTCGGAATAAGCACATCTAGTACCGTGTTGTGCGGGGACACGCAAGCGGAGCCATTTCCCCGGACGTCGAAGTAAGGAGCGCAAAAATCAGAAGAGAAAAGAAAACAGAGGAAAATTTACTTGGAACATATGTATGGGTTCGCCGTCGTATACTCTCACCCCGGGCGCTGAGTTTCCACGACACGGCACTAAGAAAATTCTATTGACTTAACCCTTTGGGGATCCTGGCATTTTGGGCTATTTTTTAGACTTTCAGTCAAGCAGCTACTGCATCGTCACTATTTATCCTAGGATCATGGTTCATACCTCATTCTCTTCAGAATAGAGCTGGCTTTCTAATGGTACTACTTGCATACCCATACCTTATACCAGGAGAGGGGAAATTGATGTCGAAGGGAAACTTTTGAGGGGAAATTTCTTTGTGTCCAACTTTGGGCCCCCCTGCCCCCTTCCTGTATGAACGTAGAGACCTCCAAAAAATCTGATAAATAGTACTTGGTAAACTAAATGTGTGTACCAAATTTGAAGTTTCTATCTTGAATAGTAAGGGCGGGAGAAATTTTATCAAAAATTCCCACAATGCCCCAAATTACCACAAAACAATATGATCTCAGGGGAAAAATCCTGAGACATCCCTAATTACCCTAGGGTAATGTTTTGCCCATCATTCTCTTCAGAACAGAACTGCCTTTCAGACGGTATGACTCACGTGTCTCTATCATGTATGCAAAGGAGGAAAATCCCGAAGAAATGGATTTTTTGGATCTAAAAATCCCTTTTTTCAACTTTTGCCCCTCTGGACCCCCTGTTTTTACACAGAAATCCGAAAAAAATACTTCTGGTAAATACTACTCGGTGGACTGAATGTTTGTGCAAAATTTCAATCTTCTACGTGAAAAATACCCGCCAGAAAAAATTCCCTACCATGTCCCACCTGAAAAACGGGATTTTTTGGGTAAAAATATCCCTTTTTTCAACCCTTTGCCCATCTGGTTCCCCCCCTGTTTTAGTACTGACATCGGAACAAAAAATCTGGTAAATACTACTCCGTGGACTGAATGTTTGTGCAAAATTTCAATCTTCTACGTGAAAAAAGAAGCCCGCCAAAAAATAATGAACATAGGGTTCATAAGGGAAAATTTCTATTTCAAAATTATGACGTCATCACCTCCTATGTCTGGACGCAGGACGGTCTGAAACCATACGTAATGTCTTCTACAATGTATCTGGACTTGAAAAACAAAACAAAAAAAAAAACGGACGAAAAAAGCTCAAATAGAAGAGAAATAATGCAATGTACGATGAAAAATGCGTATCGTACAAAATGTACGATAAGATCCCCAAAGGGTTAAGTGATACTATGGGTTTGGCTACACTATATATAGTTCTCCAGATATAAGGCCTCAAAAATTTTTTGGCACAAATACTGTATGTTGAATCTCTTGATCCAATAATAATAAAAGAATTATCGCAGAAAATAATGAATTACTATTATCAATAAAAATTATTTGAAATCATGACAGGACCAACAAATTAGTGTCTCATAATAGTTACCATTCAAATAATTTTATATTTGACGTTATTTTCTTCTGCTTAGCACAACTTCCAAAATTGTTTACTTGTTTTTAAAATAATAGCTAGATATTATTATTATTATTATTATTATTATTATTATTATTATTGTTATTATTATTATTATTATATGCTTTTAATGCATTTATTATTTTCTGTTTTTAGTGTTTTTTTTTAAATTAGTACATATTAAAAGAAGTCGCTATTACGGATTCAAGAACAGTGTTATGCATTAACAGTCAGATCCAAGTATCTAATAGATATTCTGACGGAATTGTTTTTATTTTATTTATTTCTGTACTGTAAAGTAAGTCTAATTTCGCAATATCTTGCCTTTTTTGACATAAATTAATCAATTAGAAAGTTAGCAATTACTAAGTGAAAAGGATTAATTGAATGCATCAACTTTAAATCGAATAAAATTTGTTTTTTTTTTTCTTTTAGTAATTTTGGCTTGAAGTTCAGACTACAGATGGTTTATTTTCACAATTATCTTTATTTCGTAACAATCTTGTCTAACTTCCCAATCTTTTTTTTACTAACGTTGCGACACATATTCTTTAATATATTTAATCCAATAAATAATGAATTTATTACAAGTGTAAAGAGGTGGAAACTTTCTACATCAAACATTTCTGTTGTTTAGTATTCATCAATAAACATACCTTTTATGTCGTCATTCATATTATGTAATATAAGGAAGGTTTACCTACACGAAATAAATTTTACAAAAATAATACGCTTTGTTGAAATGTACGTTGAACAGTAGAACATAAACAGAATTATATACTGTTCATCAAATGAACAATACAGGCCTAATGAAAACAACAGCTAGCCTATATGACAAATCAAGTGGGAAATGGTCCAATGTCTGTCTTCCCCATCTTCTTTGATCTTGACCACAGAAAATTCTAAAATGTCATAGTTATAACTAGGCAAGTATGAAGTAATTTATTCCAGGGATATAGAAATACAGTATAAGTATAAATTATATTAAAACTTGCGATGTCACCCATAAAGTTATTCTAAATATACTGAAAAGTCGATCTTTTTTTTGGGGGGGAGGGGGATCCAAACTCCTAGGTGCCACCTTGCATATGTTCCTCATTATAACTGTAAATATATTACATCTACACTTACGTATGAGATCTACACTGTAAATGCAAGAATTGTTTGAAGTTCAACAATGTGAGAATGCTATGAATACTACCTGGCTTCCCATGTCAGTGATGATTTCAGAGAAGTTTTTTTCCAGCGGGGAACTTGAATACATTGAGGGTGAAAAATATCATTATGAAAGTACTGTGAATTTACATTGAGTAGAATGGGATATATGATCCCGGGGTAAGGTTTGCAGCTTCGAGAGAAAAGTTTTACCGAGCCAGTCCTGAAATCATCCAAATTACATTCTCTTTTTCACGTTACAGAACAATAAAAAGGACTAATAACATTTTTAAATGTTTACCAGCGAATAAAGAGTTATTTGCTTCCACAACAAATGATCCAACGATGGTATATACTATGTTTCTTAAGATTACTTGCGAAAGAGCATTTAATCTACCTTTTATTTTAATAGTACCGGGACTTAGGAAAAATGAATTAAGTATGTTACAAGCTTTCAAGTATTGCTGTGGAAAGTTTGATTATACCATTACAATTCCTCTACGTTCACATATAGGCCCTTATAAGATAATGTAAAGTGTATGCCAGTGCCGTTTCAAAGAGAGGGCGAGGAGGCCGACGGCCCCGGGCGCAGAAGGAAGGGGTACGAAATTCGGGAGGAAAAAGAAAAGAAGGCAAGAAAAAAGCGAGGAAAGTTACTTGAAATATTTTAAATCAACAGCAGTATTTTTCAATCTAATATTTAATTTTACCATGGTCAGATTTATATTAGGAAAATGCATACGCACACGTATAAAATAGGAGGTAAAAGGTAATAAAAAGTGCTTAAAATCAAGGAAAAGCAGGGTTAATTTTTTAAAGATTTTCTTACGCTTCGCGCCAACTAAGGTGACGCTTCGCAGTTGGTCTGTCGACCTCACTCATATGTACGGGGGGGGGGGGGAGCTGCCGTATACTGTACCCCCGAACGCTGATTTTCCACTTCAAGGCTTTGGTATATGCTACAAATGCTTAAGTGAAATGAGGAGCAGCCATTCAGGTCTTAGTAGGAAAGCAAAATCTCAAGATTTGTTATATTTCATCTAGTTCCTTAGAAATCCTGCAGATGATAAAGAATGAAAATATATTCTAATAACGAAATACGTCTCTTCTCTATCACTTATGAGAAGAATTTCGCTGCAGCCTTTCCTAAGTTTCAAAATTTATATTTGATAAGATGCTGCGAACTTAGGTGTGTTTCACAAAATTAAGCATATTTATTCTACATGCGAAACGTATACTGTTAAGTGCATAGACCCTGTATTGATGGTTGATTTCTTTGAAATAAAAACCTTGAATTTAACATCCCACGATTGCTCTTTAGGTTAAGGGAAACGATGAGTAAAGCAAGTAAATAATAATGGAAGAAATGGTGGAATGAGAAAGTGGGAGGAAATCGGAACACCCCGAGATAAACCAACGAGCACCATGTTGTTCACCGCAAACTTACTTGAATGGGGATCTAATCACGAAACCCACACAACAGAGGTAAGTGCTGTACTACTAAGCCATCGTCATCCGTTAATTGATTTCTTCTTACATACGCGTAGTTCTAACGTTAACAATAGTACTATTTCTAAATATGCATTATTTTGATACTGATACCATTTTTCTGTACTTTCAGGAGCCCCAGTCCGTTCCACGAGATAATGATGCAATATCGTAAATATCGGTCTACAATTTGTTTATAAATATTCATACAGTATCTGTTCAACAAGTATTCCTTACACGATTATGTTTAGGGGAGATGTGGGCAATGGCGATCACCTAAGACAAATGGGTTATTACGCAGTTTCATTTGCAAAATATATTGAAACAAATTTGTAAACACATGCTCCAATCCTTCTATAATAACTGTGGAAAATAAAAAGAGGATCATTCTTTCAGTTCGAGAACACGAAGAAAAAAAAAAAACTCAAATTGCTACTTTGGTCGCCATTCCCATCACATGTTGGTATTGGCAATCACAGTACAAGCTTAATAAACACACCTAGTTCCATAGGCATTTCTTTATTTCTTTTTTGCTAAACTGCGCCTTCGAAAGACTGAGAAACGTCAACTGAATCTTTTATTGACGTTTTCTTGAAAGACACATCACGGATATATCCACGTAGTAAGCCAACAGCAGTACAGTCAGCATGCACCCAGGATCCACAAAGGTTATACCGAAACCAATGTTTGAGTGTTTGACTAAAGTAGGCGTATTACCTGACTTAAGTATAGCCTCTTGTATATTTTTTGGCTGGATAAGTATTCCAAAAGTTTGTTGGGAATGGTGATCACTATGGTAGTAAACCGATCACGTTGATCGGCATTCCCAACATTGCGCCATTTTGAAAATTGAGCTGGTTATATTGTAAGCGTAGTTTCTTTTTAAATATAACTATGTGTCATGCATTAGACGTAAATATAACTTTCTATAAATCTTGATAACTTCAAGATCTTACAACCTAAATTGTAACTATCGTGAGTTGAAATATGCAGATCCTTATAAGAAAATCATCAAAAACAAGTTTCAGCACGTTGTAGACTTCAGTCTTCTCTGACAACTTCCTTCACAATACACAAGAAACCTTGCTACAAGAGGCAGATGGCAGCACAAGTTTGACTTCTCCTCGGGTCACGCAAGAGGGCAAAGTGGGCTGATCGCCATTCCCAACTGATCGTCATTCCCTTCCTCTCCCCTATCAACAATGCGCAATACAAAAAATGCAAGGGAAAAAAAACTTTCATGTTATAATTGAAGATTTGTACAAATAGCAGGAATGAGCGTATACATTATATTGATAAAGTATTTGTTATTTCTTTTTACATAAGCTATGTAAATTAACATGAAGACCATGGAATATATTGTAGAGTAAGAAGTTTGAACGTGCTTAATTGTTCAGGTAGTAAGAAGCTAGATTTTTTGCAATATTTTTTTAATAAACACTCCAAAGAAGTAAAGTTATGAACCTAAGGTTATAATGCATTGATTGCCGTTCTGCTTGAAGAGCTAGCATGGAAAGGCAAGATACTGGCAGAAATAAATTACGAATGTTGTCACGAGATGGCCTTAAATTTGAATACCGTACAAACACCAAATAACCATTCAGCACAAAGTGAGATTCCATTAATAACAAAGCTAGTAAACAAATAATACAGCACTACCAGTGTATACAGAACTTTTCCTGGAAATTCTTATTAATTAGTGAGAATTATTAGGTTATTGTTTGAAATAGAATTCAAAGATGCATCTGAGATCTTAAGAGATGTCAGAGGGACGATCGACCAGGACGGGGGGACGTGAAATATGGAGAATTCACAAACGGGAGCGTCAGATAGAAAAGGTTAGGAACCACTTCTCCAAGGAAATACCAAACAATATTATTAATCTCAAACAAACACAAATGTTACTATACGCTTACTGTTTGCTTTTTTCAGTTAAATTGAAGTTAATATTTTAATCTGTCTAGTGTTGCAATATATTTTTTTGCCATACCTATCTTTTGATAAAATATTTTTATATTTTTTGCCATATCTATCGTTTGATAATATATTTTTATAATAATGCAGAAATCTATGAAACAGCACCATATGATGATATTTTTGTACAATTAAAATAACAAGCAATTTGTAAAAATATAACAAATTTAGATTATAAATAAGGAATGTATTAAGTTAGTATAAACTCTGTGTAAATTATTGACTTTTGCTGAAAGCTAAGTTGCGTGCATTGATTTATGTAAAATTAAGAATAAATAACTAGTCCTCTGTTGTGCTTAATTATTACTACTAGAAATTTCAGTACAGATTAATAATGTGGTGTCAAATTTATATAACACTAAAACTCATGTTTCTTCGTAAAAGTACGTAGTATCCAGATGCATTGTACACCCTTCATTTGTTAGCACCAAACTACCAACTGTAAACGTATAATATGCCTACAAACTTACATGCCATACCATGGATTTCCGTCCGTAGGAACTGGCGCATCACTGATGCTGGGTATGTGTAATAAAGAAGAAAACTGCAAACATTATGATCAATTCTATGCTACGTGCCTACTACAAGCTATCAATGAGTTACAACTACATAGCAATGAACCTACATTTTTGTTGATGTAGCTGTGTTCACTCGAGACTAACATGTTCTTCGCCTATATGAATAAATTCCTTACACTGTTTTTTTCTTTGAAAATTAACATACTTTATTTGTAAATGTTAAGAATAAAATAATTAAATCTGTACTACAGTTTCAATTGAGAGTTTTATTTCATTATGTTATTACTACTCGTTTGGATTATTTTAGAAAATTTTAGTTGGCACCAAGGTTATTACCAAAAGAGCTATGCACTTCGGTATATAAAAGATTTCAATATGAACAAAGTATAAACACTTTTAACTGTATCGTTTGTAAAGAACTACTCTATATTTACTGTGAATAAGCTACCAATAATCTGCAGATAAGAATTAAATGAAATATAAACTCTGTTATAGTATAATTTTATTCAAATCTGCAGAACGAGAAATGTACTTAAACTGAGAATTGAAAACAACATCCTAATATATATATATATATATATATATATATATATATATATATATATATATATATATATATATATATATATATATATATATATATGGTATGGAGAAAACATATTGTATTGTGAGAACTGGAAGCATCAGCAGACATGAGAATATATGGGAGAAATAAATCTTATTTCAATATTTTTACTCACACCATACCAATTTCATGTTAACAAATGGACATATAATTTGACATTCATGTAAGGGTAAGAGGGTATCAATCATAAATTAGTAGTAGTGATACTACAAATCTTTTAAACCTTCCAATGTATATTACATTTTGAAGAACATCATTTATATAACTTTGTTAAATCCAAGTAATTGACCTTTAACGTTGCGAAACAGTAAATTAAAGACATAAGTAAAAGGTATTTTGAATACATTCCAATTGCTCTATTTAAATGTTAGTTCCTTCTTAAAACACTATTGTTACTTTTCAGTTATAGAACAAACTCAGGACCTATAGCAAGCAATAACAAGAACAAGGAAGCTTGGCAAATATTTCAAAGTGATCCGAAACATTTCTTCTTACAAGAATCTACAATTTGCTACCGAAATCAGGAAGAAACCTGAGACCATCACAGACACCTTCACCTGCCATATACCAACATCAAATACCTATGACGTCCTTTCAAAAGTCATGGATGACAGAAAAATCTTCCATTTTAAACACTGAACTTCGGAAGGATAACAAAATGGAGGATATAAAGGCTCCTCAGTCGTAACCAAAACTTGGATATACATACATGATTGCCTACCTACCCAGGACTATGAAATACAACAATTAATATCTAAATATTGCAGTGAAGAAGTTCTTTTTCTGTTCATGAAAGGATACACAAAAATGAAGCGCGAGCTTCAATAAGATTTCAAAGTCGTGCAAAACATTCATTCTCACTGCCAACTACAATATGACACCTGAGACCATCAAAGCAGTTATTCTCCACCTTCCAATTGATTTCAGCATTGAATAGATCCGAACATCACTCAAGAAGAAGGATTACGCAAGATTCTCCGTTTCACAAGTGCGAACCCAGAATGGTGAAGGCAGGAAACGGAAAGTCCCCATCCCTATTCTTGATTACGTTGAAGAAAATTCTACATGCTACAAGAATCTTCAAAGACTTACTAAAGACTTCGACTAACATGTTTCCTGCAGTAGTCAGGCCTTTTATATGACGCTAATCATACGTCAAAACGACCCTGTATAAAGCCCTATCTCAGATTCCTCATTCCACCTGGATTGTGGAACAAATCTGTCTGTGTAAGTAAGCAACCTAGTAAAAGTTGATGATAGTTTTCATTTAACGTAGCCGTGTTTGGTTCACAATTTTAGTCATAATGATTAGATCTATGCTATCTAAAGTAAAGTTGCACTAAGACATTCAACTTACAAAATGCATGCACTGGGGAACGCAACTTACAAAATACCTACACGATAATACAACTTGACAAAATACCACGCTTGAAGGAACTAAGTCCGTTTGGTTGAAAAGATCGGATTTGCACATTTGAGACATTAGTTATAGATAAATGTATAATATATCTGTCATTTGGTGAGAAAATGTTACCATAAAAGTATATATATATATATATATATATATATATATATATATATATATATATATATATATAAGCATTTCATTCCCATCCGTAGATGGGCGAGCCATAGAAGGTGACGCCTTCTCTCTGGCCAGAGTAATTACAAAAGTAATGAAACAATAAAAGATAGATATTCAGGAGGATATAATTAAATCTGGCGGAGTTTGGTATTCAGCCTTCGTGGCCAACTGGATTGAAAATATGACGGTGTGTGCTACAGTAGACGATGACATATTTAAGTGAGTGCAGTTTAGTAAGGATAGATGGATGGATGGCTGTGATAGATGCGACGAGCAAGGTTGTAATCAGCTGTATTTGCCTCTCGTTCGTATATTGCAATGAGGTGGTCCAGGCGTGAGTATGCTTTGCGTCGGATTGCCGGGGTTTGCTCCAATAATTCTGCTAGGATGGGATGGTTGCCGATTACGTGTTGCATAATATAACTGGTTCGGAGACGGTAGACATGATCCAGAAGAAGAGGCATGGAGGTATGGTTGTAGACGACGGCAGTGGACATTCTGGCTGGAAGTGAATACGCTATTCGAATAGCTCGGCGTTCAAGGACTTGGAGGCGATCATAGTATTGCTTAGTTGCTGAGAGCCAGGCAAGATGTCCATAGGTGAGTAGCAGCGTTGCCAGACTCACAGCTCGGAATTATTCCAAAACCTGATCGAAATTATGCTAGATTTGGTCAAATTATGCTAGATCCTCATAATTACTAATTCAGGAGTTTTTTTTAAAAAAAAAACGAAGTTGAGATACGATAACGTAACTTAAAATACGCAGAGCGCAAGAATGCTTGGATAGAACTCAATACTTCACGTACCAAAGCTTTAACTCAACTAAACCAGTGCAGTCGTTGCCAGACTCAATGGCGTATATATCGTATAAATGAATGCAAAGTGTTTGTTCATATATTTTGAAAGAAAATTACCTCGCAGCATAAACGGAGTTGGGAATTGTCTGCCGGGGGGCAGATTTTTGGTCGGTCCTTTGGTCGGTCTCGGACCTTTCATTTCAGGAATAAAGATTGTCATGAAGTCAAAAATAAAGATGATGAAGTTGTCAAAAAGTTGGGGGGAGATTGGCCCCCATAGCTCTGCCCATGCCTCGCAGTTAGAGGATTAGAAAACCCTGGGTGGAGCCACAAAAAAAAAAAAAAAAAAAGCCAAAGCCGTTTCTTACTTACTTCGGAAAATGAGACTGCCTGTGTGGTTTACCGACTGTATGAATCAATGGGAAAGGATACATTTCTGCCGTTCTTTTTCTTCCCACGACCAACTGCTTTCTCATCTCCAGGTTTTGCGGCTTTTTCATAAACTTCCTGAAATTATGCTAGATTTAGGCAGGATGCCAAAAGCAAGATGCTAGATGCTAGAGACATGCAAATTATGCTAGATCTAGCATCATTATGCTAGATCTGGCAACGCTGTAGCGTTTCCTGGGCAAAATTCGACTCAAACTGCATTTAGGGGTAACAAATTACCATGAATTTTTTTAACCGGCCCACCATCGGTGAGCAACTACCCGAAGAGGGTTATGCCCTCTGTAGGGGAAGAGTTGTGAGCTGAACATGAATGGGTTGTAAACATTTGTTGCTGGGAGCTTAGGGGTTTATACATATTTACATTTACCATCGGCTTTATTAAGTATATTACATCATTTGGTCATTATGATCTTTTGATCATAATCATGAGGAAGGGTAGAATTTAAGGGATGAGAATGAAGTGCACTTTCACATCACATCACAGGGGTAAGTGTTAGATAGACAGATGCAGGTTAGCTTCTCGCCTAGGGGCGACACTAGGCATTGATGAGAGACAGTGGGAGCCCTGTTAGATACAATAGGTGTCACTGTGCATGTGATGGCCAAATGTAAGGAAGAATTTCATCGGAGCAATATGGCTGGTAGTAAGCAAAATCTGGGTGGTCTGGAGGAAGAGTAAAGCGATAGAGAGTGAACAGCAAAGCGAGAGGAGTAGGAATAGCCGGTGTAAGCAATGGAGGGGGACTGCGAGCATGTGCTTCAAAAGTATCCTGGAGAAGGGGTTGATTGAGCGCAAGGCGGCGGCAGACATATTTGGTGCGAAGGTATTCAAGATGATATAAGATGTGGGGAAAACTGAGTCGCTCATAGAGTTCTCGGGTGGGACTGGGAAGCTTAACTCGATAGGCAATTCGCAAGGCATGGCGTTCAAGAACTTTGAGTTTTTCGTAATACTGAGAGGAAGCAGACAGCCAGGCAGTGAAACCAAATGTGAGGATTAGACGAAGGAAAACTTTGTACGTTTTCAGAAGCGTGTCGGCGTTAAGTCCCCAAGCCTGTCAGACGTTTCAGTAAGTTGAGGCGAATATACGCTTTATTAGTAATGTCTTTTAAGTGAGGCTTCCAGGTGAGGTGATGATCAAATGTAATTCCAAGATATTTAACTGTTTTTGTAGGTACTAAGGGTGTGTCGTCAATTGAAAGATGGAGAAGAGTAGGGTTGCGTTGGATACGGGAGCGAGCGTGAGGTGGAAGGAAGACTATGGTTTGAGTTTTAGACGCATTAATTTTCAAGCGCCAGCGATGACACCACGTGACGAATGTATCGATGGCTTGTTGCATATAGATATTGAGCTGATGAACAGTTTTATATGTAGCCAGTAGGGCAGTATCGTCGGCATACTGGAACAAGTGGACCTTTGTTGGAAGAGGGGGAAAATCAGCGACAAACAGAATATAAAGAAGGGGAGAGAGTGCAGAGCCCTGAGGAACACCAGAGTGGATGAATATAGGAAAAGACAAGGTGGAGTTAATGCAAACGTAGGCCAGACGACAGGTGAGAAAGTTGAAGATGAATCGGATGTAAGAGATGGGAAGTTTAAGCTTATTGAGTTTGTAGATCAGTGCAGGATGCCATACTTTATCGAATGCCTTTTCGAGATCAAAGAGAACTAAGCAGGAAGGGCGTGAAGTATTGTAGTGATTGGTAATGTAATTACTGAGCCTGAGAAGTTGATCGTTGATACTATAATATGGACGAAAGCCAGCTTGTTGAAAGGGGAGTATGTTTCTAGACGACAGAAAGATATGTAAGCGTTTAACTATGATGCGTTCGAGTATTTTACTAAATGTAGATGTGAGTTGGATTGGACGGTATGACTTTGTGTCGGCGTGAGGTTTCTGTGGTTTCAAAAACATGAGCGTCTTGGAGGTTTTCCATTGAGAGGGAAAGTAACCAGTACGTAGGATGAACGTATAGATGGCCGACAAAAGGTAGAGAAGCGAGAACGGACTCTCTTTGATCTGGCGATATGTAATGCTGTCCAGTCCAGGAGCAGTGTTGCGTTTGTTTGTGAGAACGGAGGTGATGTCTGGAACTGTGATTGGTGCTGTTAAAGGAGTGTCAGGAAGTGTGTGATCTATATGGGGTTGAAGATTAGGTGAGCTTAGGTTCAGATGATCAGCTGGATGTGGGCGATGTGGGTTTGTAGACGGCAGAGGAGTAAAAATATCCTGCAGATAATTAGCAAAGGCATTGGCTTTGTCGAGATCAGTATGTAGAGGTTGATTTTGATCTATGAGAGGATAGGTGATACGAGTGTTCTGCCCAGTAAGAGTCTTAAAGCGCTTCCAGTACTGACTGGGATGTGCTGTAGTGCCTAATTGATTACAAGTTTTGATCCAAGAGCGTAACTTGTATGCCTTAAGGTAATTGCGTACTGTGCGAAGAAGTTGACGATGATGATGAAGGGACTCGACATTGCCAGTATGTAAGTAATCTCTGTATAACTGACGGGAGCGTTTAATGAGAGGAATATATTGTGGAGGAAGGGGAGGGCGAGAGAAAGAACAGTTAGATGAAGGGATATGTTGGGTTGTGGCAGAGGTGATAGCATTTGTGATAGTATCTACACAAGAATAAAGTTCAGACTCTGAGGTAGGAGGCAAAACAGTATTGACGGTTTCCTGTATACATAGTCTGTAGTTTGCCCAGTCGGCTCGATCAAAACGCAGCCTAGTACAAGTAGAGGGGTTGGATCGGTCAACGGTAGCTGGTCTGGAATGAAGTTGTACCTTGATAGGAGCGTGGTCACTGCCTATGAGATCTAGAACCTCGATAGTAAACTGAGATGCAAGATTAGAGGAGAGTATGACAACGTCTGGGGTAGTTCGACTATCTGGGCGTGTAGGTTTCGGTAGAGGAAGTATTATGCCAGTCGTATGACCGGTGATAAAGTTATGAAAGCGGTTTCTTTGTGCTTCGGAACGGCTATGGAGATTGATATCTGCCATTATAAGATAAGTACGAAAGGTGTTAGATATATATTGAAAGAATGGTAATGGAATGTTATGGCCGGGCCGCACGTATATTGTAGCTAAGGTTATGTAGAAGTTCTTATAGTAAACAGTTGTGAGAAGGTGTTCAGGAAGGTTGAGGACAGGCGAAATATGCTGACGATATGGAATGGCAGGTGAAAAGCCAATAGCAACACCACCACTGGCACGGCGTAAGACATGTGGATTGTCATGGCGGATAAGCTGGTACCCAGGAAGACGACAATGGAGTTTGGAAGTAAGGCAGGTTTCATTCAGAATGAACGTATCAACATGTTCTTCCTGGAGTAAGGCTGAAACAATAGTTTATGCTGTTGCAAAGAACGAATATTTAGAAATAAAAATGTAAGCCCCATAATGAAAAAGAACATGTATTGGGTAATGAAGGAATTAAACTGCTGTTTACTGAGTGCGGGAGTGAAAGTAAACATACGGTCCAGTGTATGTGGCATGGAGATTTGCATGAAAAACATATTAGGCAGCTAATTGTATATGATGTAAGATATGAGGTCGCAAAAACGGATGGATGTTCTGTAGTGATAAGGTGATGAAAGAAAGCAATTGGGAAATGGTGACAGGTGCTTCCAATGAATGTGGTGGTGCTGGTTGTGCTTGTTCCGGGAGACTTAATGGGATAACATTCTCTGGTTTGGACTGATCTGGTGATGGTTTAGATTGACATTTATAGCTATAGGTTGGATGTTTTTCTGGGCAGAGAAAGCACTGAGGGGGTTGCTGCATATTGGAACATGTACGGGTCAGATGCGGACCTGCACAAGCCGCACTTTGGTTGGTTATGGCACTGATTGGTAGGGTGTTGACCATAAGTTTGGCAACGCTCACATCTAATAGGCAAGGGTTTAGATGTGTGAGACGGCTCTACACGGTGTCGTTTCTTGTAAATATAAGCTCCTAGATCCAATAGATCATTGATGGTCTGCTGAGAATTTGTGAGAACCCGCACCATGTATGTCGGGCCTTGGTTATTTCGAATTCTCAGGCATTTAAGAATAGTATGACCTTCTTGAGTGAGCTCCTCCTGAACCTCTGTGTCAGTATATGTAGGATCTACTCCACGAATGACCACAGAGAGAGTAGGTGATCTACGAGGTGGGGGTGGTTGCTTTAGTCGAGAAGTAGAGAGAGCCTTGAGAGTTGCCTTTGTGCCGAAGATTTCGTAGCTATAGGAATTCAACAGTTTGCGAGAGAATTCTGAATCAGTAGTCTTAATAATAATGCCATTTCGAGTACGAACTAATTGAGTAATAGCAGAACGTGGCATGTATTTGGTGATTTGCAGAAACAGACGCTTGAGATCCTCATACTTAGGGTCGTAGTGTTCTAAAAGAAATGAGTAAATTGGAGGCTTGAGTGTCTCTTGCAACGTTGGAAACTGGTCCGTGTCAGTCATGTCAACAGACATAGATGAAGTATCTGCTGGAAGATTGTCATGAAGCTTATGTGGTCTCTTGGCTGGTGGTTGTGGAGTACTATTAGAAGCTTTACTAGGTGAGCTTGAACGAGAATTACTATCGAGATTTTTCTCCAGAGATCGTGCCCTCCGTAACCCTGGTTTCCCAGAGGTTGAGGGGGCAAGGAGAACTGGTGGCAGATTAGAATGACGACCAGCCAAAGGTTGAGACGCCATGATGAAGATGCAGGCACTCCTGCCTGATAAATGTGTTCACAATGAACCAGGTGAGGTAATAATGCAGGTAAAGAGAACCCCGTTTGGATAGGTTCTCAGGTAGACTTGAAGTCGCTTTTAGTCTGCGTCGGTTTTCTCTGGTATTGGCTAGATCAGTCTGCCAGAACAAATACACAAACTATCAGCTTCTTCAGCCAGGAAGAGGATAGGATCGCAAAAAACAGCCGTACTCACGTCTGGTACGTCACAGCTGATAAGGCCAATAGGGATATTGACCTGAAGATGTACCATGAAAGTAGTTTGTTACCCCTAAATGCAGTTTGAGTCGAATTTTACCCAGGAAATGCTGGAATGTTAGCCATGATATTTAAGCCCCTAAAGTAAAACTGCTCCAAAAATTGCAACTTCCCTTACAAAATTACATTTTTGAACGTACTAAGAATGTGTTTTGTCCTATCCATCTAGGTAATGATTTTGTATTTGTACACGTACCCTTAAACTGCACCGTAGAGACATCTAGTTATAAATAGATGTATAACGTTTAACTGCCGTTTTCTGAGAAACTATTACCATAGAAATGATATAATTTTCCTCTAAATGCAAATTGAGTTGCACTTTAATCAGAAAACGATGGAATTTCTAAAGTAGAGATAAGTTTTACATCAAGGATTGCAACTACGCTTATAAAACACCATTTTTGAGCGTACTTAGAGTCTATTTTGTCCAAAAAATGAAATTTATGTAATGATTTTGTATTAGTATACGCCCCCAGGCCCCGCGTTTGCCCGGCCTACGGCCTCCATCTCTTAGGTATAAGCCTATGCATGAAGAGTGAATTTTGTGCATTTGCTCTTTAATCAAATTTCCTGAATTTGGCACAGCTAGGGGCTTCGCCCCCTAGATCCTCACGTTTACTCGGCCTACGGCCTCGCACCTCTTAAATCCACAATTCTACCAAATTTCAAGTTTTTTTTTCCTATTTCAACTATCTAAAAGATAAGATTTTTTATCCTAAGAAAACGCCCATTTAAATAACATGGGAATTTCTTCATCCCCCCTTTAGACAACTTAAAAACTAAAAATATTCACTTTTGGCAATTTTCCTGTACGTTAGTCCCGGAAGGCTACACTCTTACGAAATTTCATCATTCTAGTCCTGCCGGAAGTCTCTAAACATTTTGGGTGTAGAAGATGTCCCATATAAATAACATGGGGAAGATTTTTCAGTTTCCCATAAAAGCACCCTACATTTGGAAATTTTTATTTTTAGCGAATTACTTAGTTAACGCTAACGAAAACGTATACGCATACAGAATTTCAAATTTTTATTTCAATTCCAAGCACCTAAAATATGAGGTTATAGGTCTTAAAAAAATGCCCATTTAAATGACATGGGGAATTTCTTCACCTCTCCTTTAGATCCCCTAAAAATTAAAAATATTCAATTTGGCAATCTCTCTGTCGGTTAGTTAAGAAAAGCTACAATCATGTCAAATTTAAGCATTGTAACCCTACAGGAAATGCCCAATGATTTGTGGTGTAAATGTGTTCCATATAAATAACATGGGAAAACATTTTTAGTTCCCTATAAAAGTTGGAACTCTAAAGTTGGAATTTTTTATTTCTGCCAGAGTGAATATTTTTAATTTTTAGGGGATCTGAAGGAGAGAGTATGGTATTATTGTACAGTAATGTGTATATTGTCACGGATGTTGCGTGACAATGATGTCTTCGTGTCCCATACGAGTTACGGGGAAAATCCCACACTTCATCATATGTTCTTGTAATCATAAAGGTACCATTGTCTTCTATTTGACGATTAGACTCGTGTAGTTCTTACATTTTGTTGAGCGTCTCATTTTCATTACTAGTTCCTGAAGTTTGGAGGGCGAGGGAATTATTATGCAATGTTGCAAACCCCGCACACCTTTGGTGTATCTCGGGAACGGTTAGAGATATCGCCTTCAAAGAAACGCTATTAGGATTCCTGAATCTTACATATACTTCCTTTGGTGTTTCCAACATTATGTCATATGGACACTTTTCCTCCTATGGCAGCTGCAAAATTTTCAATTTTTTCCCCTTTGCTGTGGCAACCCTGTTACTCACTGGATGCTGTGCGTTCTTTGGTTTACTTTTTTGGTTCCTCCTTTTCATTCCGTAGTAATATTTTTCTTGCCTTTTTGCTGGTTTTGCTCTACGGACACTTTAATTTCTTGATCTTCGAAGCTTTATAACTTCCATATTTCGCAACACTGAGGGGTTGGTATTCACATTCTGTACTAATTCTTTTGATGGCATAAACTTCTATATGTTCCATTTAAAAAAAAAAAATACAACTTTGTACTGAGCTGGCAACACTGTTGACCTGGTAACATTGTGTGGTACCTCGAAAAACGTCCCCCTTCCACAAGTATCCTGATCCACCACACCCTTGCTAATATGTCTGCTGGTTTCCGACTTATTCAGGGCTGTCCAACATTACTGAACCTCCCTGTATATATATATATATATATATATATATATATATATATATATATATATATATATATATATATATATACTGTTGATAAATATAAATACCAAATATTTGCTGAACAAATAAATTGACCAAGCGCCTTCACCAAACAAATTTGGTGTTCCTGACCAACTCATTATTTCCACTGTATGTACATATGGTGTAAATTAATAAATAAAACAATAATTTCGGCAAAGTGAAAAATGCAAATTATTTTATTGACATCGAACGCCACGGAAGTTTTCTTTTTATTTTTCTAAGCCTATGGATGAGAGTTTACTCACGAGCACATTATGTTTTTCAACTGTATGCGATCTATGTGCTGATTTATATGTTATCTCTAGACGATGATTTAATTAAACAAAATTTTAAGTTTAAAAACTAATGTTAATTTTAGACTCTATTTCCCTAGTATTACAATATAGATCTTAAGAGGCCCCAACACATCGAAATTAAAATACCGCTAATTTTACAGTAATTATGTGACTTCTTCAAATAGATAAAAGATAATCGAAATGTGGAACAAGAGCTCGCCAGACAATATTGTTTTACATGAGATACCGTTATCACGACTCAACATATCTGCTTTCGATTTCCCGCCACTTAGGAAATCAGTATTTATTTTCGCTTTTATAAATAACTGCAAATGGAAAGCTACTACGTGACTCGTGATAACGGTAACTCATGCAAAATAATGGTGTATAGCGCACTCTTGTTCCACATTTCAATTATATTTTATCTATTTAAAGATATCACATAATTACTGTAAAATTAATGGTATTTTAATTTCGCAGTAATGAGGCCTCTTAAGGAGGGTATATTTCGGTATACATTTCATCTTAATGAGTGGTATGGTCCTCGAACAGTATCAATTTTAAGTTTAGAATCAATTTTGTTCACCATTTTCTTGAAAACCGCGCATGAGGGTTTACGACCACATTTATTTTTTTTCAGCACAATGAAATATATTCATTTACGAATGTTTCATCTCTCGATTTGTTTTTGTTAGTTAAACATTTAGAATACTATATTGTAATGCGTTAGACCAAATAGTGACTGAAAGGTAGAAAATCTAGCCATTTACGAGACACAACAGAAATTGCAGTTTTGGTCAGATATTTGTCGACTCACATAATTAGAACATATAGAGATGTTCTTGGCAGCTTGGACGTCAATGGTTGTGTCAGATTCACGATATAGTCCAGTAGTCAGTAACACTTCTGTATGCAAATCATTGCAATGAGGAAATTATTGTTCAATAGGTTAATTGGATGCTTAAGAAGGACATAAATCTTGGGTGGAGAGTCCTCACCCCCACACTTTTTCAGGAATGACATCATTCAAAATGTCTGCCTGATAACTTTGGTATGGCTTAAAATATCCAAATGGAACGTCCTGGAGAAATAAAGATGAAGTAAATCTGCCAGAATTTGCTCCCTGCCATGAATTGGGATTCATATACTTATGTAGATTAGTATAGTATATATAGATTAATACAGTCTATACGTAAAGCCATGTTGCACTTTTGACCGTTCACAGGAAAGCAACACAAAAAGATAAAGGTGTGAAATCTTCACCAAATGAAAGGAAAGCTATCCAAGTTACCGTAATGTGATATGTGTGTGGCGCAACACCACGAACTGCGTAGTAGCCCACACGCACGCCAGTCGAGATGTGGACAGTACAGAGGAAAATTCAGTATGTTCTGTGGCTTGCTAAGTTTGAATTCGTGACCAAAGTGCAACGTGAAAATCGTCGCGTATACAACGAAGTGCCACAAAATAGGAATAGCATTACTGTGGGGGATAAGCAGTTGAACGATACCGGCAATTTGTTGAATAAACCCCGTCCTGGTAGGCCATCGGTAACTGACGAGTCTGTGGACGCTATACAGGAGAGCTTCCTAAAGAGTCCTAAAAAATCTTTGCGTGCGTATGCACACCTTAGGAAGACTGCTGTTCATAATGTCTTAAAGAAACGTCTACGTTTTTCGGGTTTCGAAATGCAGCTATTGAACGCTATCAAACTAGTGGATACACCTAAACGATTGGCGTTTGCAACATATATTCTTCAGGAGACCGACAATAATAAACTACTTGTTCCAGAAGCAATGAAGCCATATTCAATGCCTGTGGACATGTTCATCACCATAACGTCCGAATATGGGTTCTTGAAAATCCTCGTGCCTACGTTGAGTACGAACGTTAGACACCTAAAGTAAACATATGGTGTGGCCTGATGCATGGTAAAGTGATAGTGATTTTCCTTTGCGAAGTAGACTATGATGTCAAACAACTAATTTAACATGTTGCAATTGTATTCAATGCCACGATTTCAGGCTTTCAACATGATAGTGCTACTCCACATTACACTGACATTGTTCGTGAGTTTCTGGATACAACATTCCCCCAGCGGTGGTTAGGCAGATGTTCTGTGAAGCCATGGGCAACATGATCTCCGGCTCTGTGCCCTAACATTTTGGCAATAATAATAATTCACTTCATAATTTAGTAACTCAAGTTGCGGTGGCTGATGCAGCCAAGGGGCAATTCTCAGTATTTGCTTCATAGGTGATGACATATATGATTCGTACAGGTTAAAACATTATTTTGAGAAGACTGCTCGCATTTAGGTTACTACACTACATAAAATTTGCAATATTTCATCTAAAAAAAGAAAGAAAGTGATTCTTAACACTGAAGAAAAACAAAAATGTGTCGACATGAAATCAAAAGCTGATTGATCATGATTGAAATAGCTCAACCTCGAGGGTATAGACTTGAACAGCTATTCCCCTATGAACTTTCTGATGCTTCTACACTTTTTGATGTACATGGACTTCTTGTAAAGCAAAATTTATTTATGTAGGAATTGAAATTCGTGTTAAACGAAGATGCTAAAGATGCTATTTGCCAATCCAATGACATTACTTGCTTTATGACTGATACAATAAACTGTTTGAAGAAGGTGGTAACAAAAGATAAAAATAACATTTGGAGATGTAGCTATTGTTTATGCTACATACACATTATCTATTTTATCACAAGCTGTAAGGATCGACTATGTGTTTCACAGCTACTTTGAATGTTTTCCTAAAAACTCTGAACATGTTTTTTAGGCAAAAGAGTAGTGTTATTCATTTTGTAAAAAGTAACCTTACATGTTAGCTTACCAGTACAAGTGGATACATTCTGGCCATCGTATTTAGGTAAGTCACTTCCTCACCAACTTATTAGCAATAATTGTAAAACTAAATTGATTAGTCAGCTAGTGACTCACATACATGTCTCCAGCGCCTTCTCAGGAAAGAGCAATGCAATTTTGATTAACTATACAGCTGTGGAAAATGGTTTGCAGGCAGCAATTTCATGTGAAATTTCATGTCTTGCATTGAAGAAGCTGATTTTCAGATGATGGTTCACACTGAGCATACTGCAAATCAGGGATATCAAAAGATAGTCTTTGTTTCTTCTGATCAGGGCGGATCCAGGACCGACTTCTGGGGAGGGGGTCGGTGGGTTGTCATATTGCTACTTTTAAGGGCTCCAAACTTTGGGATGGGTTTTATTTATATATATAAAATAAGAAAGTTTCCTCCTCAGGGGAGGGCAATCGCCCCGATCGCCCTCTGGATCCGCCCCTGCTTCTGATACTGATAGTATGGTCTTATCTTCCTTTCACTGGAATAAATTAAACATAATGAGAGTAAAGGAAGTGCGGCTAAGAACTGGTGTCAAGTTAGTGCCAATTCATATATTAGCAGAAACACTCGGAAATTATATGTGGTCTGTGCTGCCTGTAGTACATGCTCTCTCAGGATCAGATTACACTAGTAATTTTGGCACAAAAAAGCAGCTACGAACTGCAACCCAGTCAAGTTTTTGAAAGGTTTTGGTACATCACTGTATGTGGTATAATTGGACACTATCATGAAATCAGCTGAAGATTACCTTATGCAGTTACTGAAGAAAGAAACATCTTGTAAGATATTAGACGAGTTCAGACTCTGAGAACACATTAATGGTAAAAATGTATATGTTGAAGACTTGCCTGCGACAAACACCTGTGCTAAGGGACATATTCTTCGAGCTTTCTGTCATATATATTTTCAAATTCACTGTACAGAGGAAGGACATGAAAACCTTGACCCTGAAAAAATATGGTTTTGAAATTATTGATGGTGTTCGTATGCCATCCAAATACATGGTTCCATTTCCAAATGACTTTGCTGGTGCATGCACATTTTTAAAGTGCGTCACGTCTGGGTGTCTGGGTCTGAAACCTGAAATTTCCTGTTGTATGTGGAAGTGTAGAGGGGACAAAAATCTGCAGAAATCCCTATGATGTGTGAATAACAGAAATGTATCTTCATTTCGAAGAATATTATTGCTAATAACACTACTGTCATTTATGTTTACTTATATCTAATTGACAAGTAACACTTCGGTATTCAAGTCATGGCAGGGAGTAAATTCTATTCTTATGTTATGTTTATGGAATTTATCGACATGGAAAACATAATCTTTGGACATCAATATTGATACTGCAGTGTCCTCATACTCGAGACGCAAGGTGTGTCATTCTGCATGCCATTTTCCAAAATGGCGCTGATTCTAATGTACCTTCAACATTAATATTATCTTGCTTTACAGTACTAGGATACATAGAGTTCTGGTAGATTTACTTCATTTTTAGGTCTCCAGGACGTTCCATTTGGATGCTTTAACCCAAACCTTCCCATTGCCCCAAAAATGGGCGGTGTACTTTTTATTTATTTTCTTTTACTTACTATGTTGTTTAAAATTAATTATTTTATGAATAGATGTCATTGGTTATCTAGCAACACTTGACCTGCAATTTCATCTTTTCATTTGTTAATTAGGTGCTTATGGAAAGAAGGGAATTTGGCGAAAATCCAATAAAATGTCGAGTCAGAAAAGATGAGTTGTTTTTTTTTCTACCTTTTAGAATTTTAACTTTGATGAATTTCATTTATTTATTAAATTAGGTCCTTCCATTTTCAAAAACAATATATAACATGTACACATATTATAGTTTTGTATTGTTAATTGACATAAAGCTCAGGCGCCTCAATAATAGGGCAATGAGAACTGTAGGCGTGGTGGGAGTATAATCTGCAGAAGTGGTTGGTTTACATAACTTTACCTGATACTTGCAATCTTGATGTAAATAGAGAACAATATTTACAATATTTGCTTCTTATATCTGCATTACGCACGGTCAGGATTACTTTAGACACACACACACAAATGAATTATTGGACAATATTCAATCTAAGCCAACTCAGAAGTTGCTTATCGCAACGCAACGCAAAAACGGCGAAACGTAATTATAATATCTATGTGAATTACTGGAAACTAAAACGAAAACTACTAATGAATGCCATCCAATTTGTTCAATAGTGTTTTATTTTGTTGCAAGCCTTTATTCTTTGAATACCTAATTGCTCTGGTTCGACTTCTTATAAACATTATTCATCCTGAGGATGTTATTCACTATTTCGATACTTAGATATGATATTGTAAACATTATTCATTCTGAGGATATTATTCACTGTTTCGATACTTAGATATGATATTGCCATGTAATTTATTTATATTCTTTGGGCCTCTTTCCGTAGCATTTGCATCAGCGCAACACAAATTTTGAGTTTTAGTTTGGGATAATCGACATATTAGTTATAACTACTTCTTGCATTGTTTGAGTTTTGTTTCAATCCACAACTTTAGCGTTGAAAGGTAGGCATGTTATCTGTTATTTGTGTGTGTATGTATGTGTGTGTGTGTGTCTAAAGTTATTTTAAATGCGGGTAATGCAGATACAGAATCAAATATTGTAAATATTGTTATCTACTTACGACCAGTTATTTTACTAACATGTCTACAGTTCCCATTGCCCCGTTATTGATGCGACTGAGTTTTATATCAATTAACAATATAATGCTGTAATATTCGTACAAGTTATTTATTGATTTCCAATATGAAAGGACTTAATATACTGAGGAAATGAAATTGATCCAAGTTAAAATACTAAAAGGTACAAAAACAGTTCAACTATAAGTATGGACTTCTTTCTCTCAATTATATGTTCTTAATGTTTCTTTACTCCAGTTTATAAAATATGAGACAAACTGCTAAATAAAACAAAACGTTAACATTCACTTTTGTTTCATTGCTCGTAAGTATATACTAATTGTGCAGCTAGCTTTTGCTGGCACTTTTCATGTCACCCAGTGGCGGCGATTGGACGTTAAAAGTGGGGGGGGGGGGCAAGACTTGATCTGAATATTTCTATATCAATCTTAGTTTTCCTGGTTGTTTCTAACACTTTGTTTCACGAAAGGTTGTATAACTAAAAGGATACTATATTTTTAAGTTAAAATACTGTATATCGTATTTCATATTTTATTAAGTAAATTGACAAAACCAACGCAAGTAGGTACTAGACGTTTGTACTCTGAAATAACGAAAATGTAAGAAGAGATTTGATTCCTTGCTCATGAGCATCTTAAAATTCTGTCTGGAAAATTGTGTAATCAGATTATTTAATAACACATTTGAAAACCAAATAAATAGAAATAATAATATTAATCATAGTAATGAATAAGGAGTCTTGCTTTGTAGATACTATACTGAAACTAGGGATAATTGAACAACTTAATTTTTAATTCCACACATGCTATTAAATGCATCTTATTACTCTAAGAAAATGAAAGACTGTAAATACTATAAGCATATGCTACGACATTTAAAGCAATATTTGCTTTTGCAGCTTCCCGAAACATGTTCGTTGCCATTAGGTGCAGTTTTCACTTTCTTGGAACATATCAAAAGACAAATTACTTAGAATCACTCTACACTCCAGCTATACAAAATAATCCTAAAAAACCTAGAATTATGTTGAGTTCACTAAATTTAATTGTATATACAGCTACACCCCTAAACACATACCACTTCACTCGTATATTACACTACAAAACAATGGAAAAGGTAGAAGTTGTTTCTTATTATGCTCATTTTAATCAATATTCCTTACTTTAGAAAGAAGATAAGACATTTTAGGAATTGTCAATTTTTGTGCAATTAAAGAATAACTCGTGAAATACTTTTTTGTGAAATGTTCTCTCAATTATTTTCAAAGCGGCTGACTAACATATCGAGCCCTTGTAAGAAGGGAGTATAGAAGCAAAACCTGCTAAATCCATTTTTGAATTTTGTCTGGGAACGAAGAAAAAGTGACGCCCTCATGTTTTCAGAATTGTTGAACAAGTTATTTTGTTTAATGATTGATTTCAGTCATTTGTATTAAGTAGGGACCTCTAAACAAGAAAATTGTTAAACAATTCTGAAACATAAGGACATCACTTCTTTGTTTCCTGACAAAACTGAAATGGATTTAGCAGGTTTGGCTTCTATACCTCTGGATTGAAAATATGCTCGAATTGTTGTGCTCCAATAGGTTAATTTTTGGGTTGTTTTCCGTCGCACTTAAAACGCAATTCCTGTAGCTTTCTTAACTTCACGGGAAGACAACCATACGTACTCACGCAACGGCAAATGTTACATAGCACCATTTTTCTTATAAAACAGTAATACATACATAAACTTTATATTTCCAAATGAAACTACGGTATATACATTAATGAGTTGCTTCAAAAAAGTGGGGGGGGGGCAACTGACCCTCCTTTGCCCCCCCTAATCGCCGCCCATGATGTCACCTATCCATTTTTGGGGCGGTGTACTGCGCAAAGATTAAAGGTCAGAAAAATAAATTGTGATTTTCTTGATTTTATTCGGACTCTATACCAAGTAAAGCCAAAAACTACAAAAAATCAAGACAAAAATAATTTGCGAAGATATGAGTGAAGCCATATCAGGAACATCAGGTAGGCATTTTGAATGACGTCATTCCTGAAAAAGTGTTGGGGTAAGGAGTGTCCACCAAAGATTTTTATCCTTCTTATACCTCTTATTAACCAATTCAACAATAATTTGCTCCTGCAATGATTTGGATACAGAAGTATTACTGGCTCCAAGAATAATATGTGATTCGAAGCTTTTACAAAGGGCAAATTACATCACTTATCTCAGAATAGATTCAACATTTCGTTACTATTTTACTTCATAGATTATATAAAGGTAACTATAAAGTTCTGTCGCTTTTTCATCCACCACCTTCGAACATCGATATGTCAACTAAGACATACCTGGAAGATAAAAAACAGTCCCCATCAGCAACGACGACCTTCTGTCAAAGTTCTAGAAGTCTATGGATTCCATCGCGTTAAAACTTGGTGGGCCGTGAAGTGAAGAAGGTATCAACTGCGTTTTGCATCTCTACTAGGGATTTTAACTGTCATCCTCTAAGGTAATTGTCCAAGGACTGGAACAAGTGATAACCGGACGGTGCAATGTCCGGAGAGTATGGTGGATGCAATAGTGTTTCCCATCCAAGGCGTAGAATGGTGTCCCCAGTAATCCTAACCACTTGGAGCTTAGCGTTGTCATGAAACAGGAGGACCCTTTTGCGTTTTAAAAGTGTTGGCGCCAGAGTTTTGAGTTTTTTGAACACGGCTCAACTGCTGACAGTAAACGGTTGCGTTGATGCTCTGACCAGCTGGTAGCAGTCGAGAAGTCCCCGATGCACGATGCCGCGAGCAGTCCACCAAACACAGAGGATGACCATGTGGTGCAGTGCTGCTTTCGGCTGTTTTGGAAACGGTTCATCAAATGGTAACCAATGAGAAAGGTGTGTGGAGCTTCGTATCAGAACAACTTCTCATCACATGTCAACATCCTGTCCAGAAATGGCTCGTTCCTCTGACTAGACATCAACGAAACACATATGTCTGCTCTCGTTGCCTTCTGGAATGGAGTGAAATCATGTAGGATCCATATACCGAACTTATACTGCTTCCCAAGTTGATAGAGTTGATAGAGCGTCACCATTCACACTGAATTGTAGTTGCAGTTGCTCACATATTTGACCTCTGTTCGCTTCAATTGCTGGCTGAAGATCTTCATTTTGTACGTTTGTTGGTATTCCGGCACGTGGTGAGTCTTCGAGTGTTGCATCCCAATCCTTAAACTTGTTAAACCACATCTGCACTCTGCGTAGTCACGACACCCTCACCAAAGGCCTGGCATATCTTCCGTTCCGCTGCCCTAGAGTGTGACCCCTTTTGGATTCATACTGCCTACACGCCCTTATGACGCTCTGTGGAGGTCCCATGTTCTCTCTGTCCTTACATAAGCTCACGTTGTGACTCAACTGGTACAACCAGGTAGTTTGTTGGATATACAGATACCAACAACTAACCTTCGCATTATGTTCATTTTCATTCAACTCATGGTGTGAGGGCCGATTTAACACAGAACTCCACAAAAAGCGTTGGAAATTTCTTTTTTACCTTTATAGCTTTTACACTTCCAATCTACCCAACTTTTAAATATAGGAAGTCTTATAAAGCGAATATGTCCCTCTATTTGCCTACAGTACAGAAGAACCTCCGAGATGAAATTTAATCATGGTAGGAACTATCCGTAAAAATGTTCGCAAACTGTAGTTATATTTTCAATGTATATAAATGTAAGCAGTGGCGCAAATATGTCATCAACATTGGAGGGACAAGTAAGAACTTTTTTTATTAAGCAAAGCTCAAAATATTTGTGAAGTTGAAAAACAAGCCTGTGGAGGATCAGGGAGCAGACTTGTCTTTAGTATTGGGAATCGGGCAGATTTGAGGCTTATTCTGGGGGGGGGGGGGCATCAATTTTATCTCACTTTCCTTTGTGGCAATCGGACACAAGTCATTGCATTTCTCCCCCAAACTACATTTCAAATCGGATTATTGGGCGGGGGACAGTCCCCCCAGTTGCAAGATTGGAGGGGACATGTCCTCCTCATCCCCCAGGGATTTGCTCCAGTGAATGTAAATAATATTTTTTCTCCTAGACTCCAGCTCAAGTACAAATGCTTTTTGCTTTAAGCTAGCAGCGTTACTTAGGTCGGGTAGATGGCATTGCAGCTAGCAAGTAACATTCTGTGAACTTCCGAGAATTACGGTGAATAACAAGTTCAGACGACTGGCTTTTATAATAAAAATGAAGTGTCTGAATATTTTCACCTCGGTCCTTATGTAACCTACAACTCTTAAATGTTTTAAAGTTTGCGTATTAGTAGTCACAGAGTGGTATGTTTTGAATTTATAATAAGGATGCATTAAAACCATTCTACCCACAGAAACATTGCACTTTATAAGTACCTCTGCATATTGTAGTGGTTTTTTTAGATCATGCTATAGAATGAAAATTTATGAATTCAAGAAAATTGAGACATACTAAAACAAGTAACACTGATTTATTTCTCTTTCTTTGGAGCCATTGCAAACGCTAAGAGCACAAACAATTCGGAAAAGACAAAAAAATAGAACTGTTTCAATACAACAGTCTGAAAAGTAATGTTTGTGGTAAAGGTTCAAAAGCACTACCAGACATGCATCTTTTTTGTTTGTGGTCTGATAGTTTCTAAGTACAGCTTGTGGTGGAAATGAAATCCTTCAGTTTAACGTCCTACGATTATGACCTTTAAGAGGGCTCTAGACGCCGAAATTAAATTGCCTGCAAATTTTAAACTTTTTCATAAATATCTCCGAAACGTATAAACCAGAGAAAAATTGCAAGTTGTTGTTCTTTTAACAATATGATTTTCCAAATGATAGCGTAGTTACAACTTCTCTGAATGTTTTCCGTTGTTTGAAAGTTAGGAAATCAACTTTTTAATGCGAAAAAGCAATTCGTTCCTAGCTTTTTACATAATCAAAACATTCAGAGGAGTTATAACCACGTTATCATTTGGAAAATCACATTGTTAAAAGAACAACTACTTGCAATTTTTCTACTTTCTATAAGTTTGCGAAAGATTTAGGGAAACGTTTAAAATTCGCGGCAATTTAATTTCGGCGTCGAGAGCCCTCTTAAAATAAAAGAGACGAATAATTAAGGCAAGTAAATGATGATGGAAGAATTGGTGGAATATAAAAGTACGAGGAAACGGGAGTAACCCAAGAAAACCCTCGGGCCCGATGTTGTTCACCACAATGTTACTTGTCTCGGGATCGAACCATTGAGTCCACGCACCAGAGGTAAGCGCTCTACAGCTTTTCTTTCAATTCTCAGTTTCTTGATATATTGTTTGATATGTTGAAGTAAGCAGCTCAATATATGTCAGTGTCCAGCGGCACAAATCTGTCTTCAATATTGGGGAGACCGGTAAAGACCGTTACCATAAACTTTTTTAAAGAGATGTTCAAAATATTTATGAAGCTGGAAAAAAAAAACAATTCTGTGGAATGGAGAATCAGGGGAGCAGAGTTGTCTTCAACACTGGGAGACGGACAGATTTGAGCTGTTTTCTTGTGGGATATCAATTTCATCTCACTTTCCGTTGTGGCAATCGTACACAAATCATCACATTTCTCCCCCAAAACACATTTCACAAATCGGCTTATTAAGGGGTACAGTTAGCCCAGTTCCAAGATTGCAGGAGACATGTCCCTCTCATCCCCCTACATTTGCGCCATTGTCAGTGGCACATGGTATTTATTTATTTATTTATTTGATTCACTAAACAACAGTACTCAATTTTCAAAGCCGACAAGAGGGGAGCAAGGAGATAAAAAGTCTGAACTTTGAAAAACACTATAGACAGGCGAAAATCTGATTAAAATTGTTAACGTAATAATGTAACTTATCTCTCTTTATTTCATGTTAGTACTCTTGAATGTCGTAACGTCTCCATCCAGGATTACCAGATAATGAGAACACTTCTCCTTGATATTCATGAAATTCTAATATGGAAGGAAGGAAAGTTGATAGTGGATAGCGACAAATGAGTCCTTGAATTTGGAAGAAAATATAAATTCCAAATTGGTTCTATGGAAATAGTTGAAACTCATATCCTCTCACTTCCTTTTACTTTCCTGGCATACCCATCATCGCTGACGCGCCTCCTCCCTTCGGACTCATCCCAGCGCTATTGCGCGGGCAGAAAAGCTTCGCCATGCACTGACTCGGTTAGATAGCATTTGCGCCTTTTAGTTGCCACCTAGTACGGTTGGATTGTTTTTGCACTGTAGTTCTTATGACATAGATCCCGAAGCAGTATTTATACGCAAATCGAAAAAGAATTTAATTTTTCAACAAATACTTCTGGTGGCCTCCTTTAATTTTATTTATGCCAAGTGAGATATTTCCGTGTGGCCCAGCGCAAATCTTCTAGGAGACAATAAGAACGAAATTAGTGCAAGATGTAAGTTTTCAACAATTATTTCGAGTGGTGCGCCTAAAGTAAATTACACGAAGGCCATACAAGACTAGTGACTAACTTTCATCGTTAGATATACAAAGGGTCTTTCCTAGTAAGATTGTGAAATCGGCTCGTGATCCAAATTGGGTCGCTATTTATCCAAAAGGTTACCCTTGACTTAAAACTACCTCCAAAAAGTTTTTGATCCCTACCCCCTCCCCTTACCGAAGCATCGTATCATACATGCTCAAAATTGAATATTGTTTTTAAATTTTGGTGAGGGCGGTCGAAAATTTTGAAAGTTTCACAAACTGTAGATACTATCTAGATGTAAATGTGCATTTTTTCAAAATCTTCGATGCGTATTTTCTTTATTTTTTACGTGTTGAAAAATTCAAAAGATTGTAGAAAAAATTTTGCGGGGGTCATGTCGATGATCTTTTGGTTTAAAAAATTTGTTATATCCTTAGGCATAACATATTTTTGGGAGCTTGAAAGTGATGGCAACGTCGTAAAAATAAATAAAACTGAAAACAAACGTGTTTTTGGCACAGTTTTACCACCAATTTAGGACACTCAAGATGAGGGCCCCTTCATACAATCCTTTGCCAAAGTTCACAATTTTCATTTCTGTTGCGTCCCCTCCGCTTCTATCGTTCTTCGGCTGCTTCGATTGTGTCCATTTCGGAATAGAAACACCAAATATATCTCCGCAACAGTGCTTCCACTTCAACCTGCTCATGCACAACAAAGTTACCCAGCACGCGGTAGAAAGCGCTACCGATAGAGGGCGCCACTGTTTGTGACCAGTAAAGCAAGCACTGATAGATACGAGAAGCCGCGAGGTGTGTGTAACTTCGTTGAATGTCGTAAGGCGCTACTCTTTACTGAGTGTTAGTTGTACGCAAGTTAAGGAGAAAATAGAAACTGCTTCTTTTTCCTCCAAATCAAGTCATGATCCAAAAAAGGACAGAAGAAAATTTGAAAGTGCAGTAAGGACAATTTACTTCACACACGATCGTTAAGTAAGGCCGTGAGTTAAAGATCGTGAATCGCATCCTTACTTCATGCCCGTCTGAAACAGGATCTTCCACGTTGAGTTTCAATATTAAACAACAAACACCTCATACTTAACTACTGCCGGTTGGAACATTGGATTGCAATATTGCAAAAACGTAAGGAACTGTATGGTAGCTGAATTTGCAAGTCATCGATGATGGAAGTGTCACTATCTCAGCGACCATGAAACTATGGATTTGACACTAATATAATTCATTTTGGAATTTTTTTTTTACATGTCTTGGTCTCCCTCGGCCCGCAGCCGAATGGGAAAAATGTGATCGGAGTTTCATCATTGATTTCCGCGAGCGCGAAAACTATGAATTCGACGCTAACATCGGTCGTTTACTACTACTTTTACATGTCACTGTAAACGCCCCCCCTGAGACACCCTGGTACTATTTTCTTTTAAAGAAACGCTTCGTCTTGATCCGGGGCCTGGGCCAATGTACCCCTGACCAAAATTTGATAACTCCCGGTCGACTCGTCTGGTCCCTATTGTGCACACAGACAGAGAGACAGACATACACACAAACAAACTCTTTATTTTATTTATATTAGATAAAACCAATATCCCAGAGTTCGGAGCTCTTAAAAGTAGCTCTAACTAGCAATATTATAACCCACTACCCTTCCAGAAGTCCTTCCTGGATCCGACTCTGGTAGAATTAGATGTGTTGCTCCTGTTGGTTCTCATGTTTGGTAATACTTCCAATTTTAACAACACAATAAATGTTATTTTCAATGCCCAATTTCGAGCATATTAGTATGAACTAAAATTAATCAAAGTAATTCCAAAGAGTAACAGTAATATAGTGAATTGATACTCTGACTTAAAACTGGAGTACATATTCAAAATATATAGTGTTGTAATTCTGAAGATTTTCCTACTAAATATGTTAATTCGCAATGGAAGAATAAAGTCTAAGGAACTTATTTGTATAGACGGAGTGTATGTTAGTCTCCAGTGAACACAAAAATAGCATCAAAAGAGTTTGTTCGTTGTAATGCAGTTGTAACTCAATACTAGCTTGTAGTAGTCACGTAGCATACACTTGTGTATTATTTTCGCACTTTTTTCTTTATTGTTCATACCCACCGTCACTAATGCACCTACCTCTTACGCATTTCTACGCTATGGCATGTAAGTTTGCAGGCAAATTAACTATGTAGTACAAGTGCCTAGGCATATTATTTATGGCATATAATATGTTTTAGGCATAGTATACATCTACAGTATACGTAGCTGCTCGACTGGTGCCAAAGAAAGAAGAGTGAGAAAGGTATGTGGATATATGTATTTTCATGGAGAAACAATAGCTTCAGTAGTGTATAACTTTTATATATATGAATCTGCACAGGAAATTGGTAATACTAATAATTAGAGAAGTAGAGCAAATGACAGACTAATTCTGTTTATTTTTACTTACAACCTATATTGTCTAGCTCTCAGTAAAAATCAATAATTTACTCATAATTTATACTAGTTTAATACATTGCTTAATTATAGTCTTAGTTTCTGATTACATTTTTTACAAGTAGATTATTTTAATTATACAAAAATACCATTGTTTGACGCTGCTTTATTATAGAATTCTACTTTATTAAAGAAACATTTTTTCATGAGTTTCTCACTAACAGGGCTTTCATTGTCTCAAACCGTCTTGAGTAACCCCAAAGCAGTTGATTAACACCCTCGTCTCACATAATATCATGTATCCTTATGTTATGTGAACAATACTTCAGTGCTACCATCAGCACATCTCTCGTTGCATTCTTATATATTAATGGAAATAAATAAATAAATAAATAAAAACAACCATGATACCCACTTCTACCTTCCTACCACACTGTGGGCCCTTCCGCACGGTAAGGTCTGCGAGACCGTTAGTACGCCTCTGGCCCCAATCCATACATAACAAATTAATTAAAGTGACAATATTGATAAATCTCAAAGCCATATGAATAAATATTATTTCTAGGGCCCCTAATAGTAGACATTTTTTACTGAAATTGGCCTACTACTCATTTTTGTTTCATTTACCTTTTGTGTAGTGATTTGTTTATGTAATGTAGTGAACATGTTTGTTGCTTCATTTATAATTTCATGTCCGTATCGTATATGGAGTAAACAATTTTTGTCTTCAAGTGGGCCCCTCTCGAACGGCGGGGAGCTTTCCTGGGAGCAATTCTTCCCTGCCCCGACAAGTTACGGCTAGTGGTGGGTAAATTCCCGGGAAGATATGGAAATTTTCACAATCACAAAGAAAATTCCATTCTATTACTATATTATGATTTCAAAGTTAAATTCGTTTTTATATCGCAGTAAATTATTACTGTTGTCCCCAGACGAGTCTTTAAAATGTATGTTCTGAACGGTATTATGGTATTTTTTAAATATCTTATTATATTTAGAGAGTACGCATAAATGTATATTTATTTACAATATGTTCTATGAAAGCAAAGATATGGAAAAAATGATATAGTAATCCACATATTTTTACACCGCTAAACACTTTAAATTTATAAATAAGTGGATTTTCATAACTTCACTCTGCTACTGATATTATAAACATATTAAATTTTTAAATGTTATAAACAAATTAGATTGGGTAACTGTCAGAAGATACAAGTCTCACCAATTTATCAACATTTGCGCATACATATTTATGTTTACAAAATTTGCAAGATACTGACTTATCCTTATAATTCAGCACGTAACATTGGCACACACAACCTTTCTTCCTACTTATTTCTCGAAATTTCATGCGGTAATTCACATGTAAGAGAAGTCCGAGTACCTCTTCAGAAATCGAGTTAGTGACAGGAGATAGAATGACGTTGATTACTAACGATGGTTCGGGGTGTATTAATTGTACTTCATCTCTATTTCTATATAATTTCTACATTACTTTACAAACTGGTTCCTTTTCATTATTTGTAAATTAGTACTTTGTTACTTTTTAGTGCAAATGGAAATGGAACTAATAAATCATATGATTAGTTATATAAAGTACAGTCAACGAATTTTATTTTTTCACCTTGAAATTATTTAAAGCCTAGAAGTAAACCATAATAAATGAAAATAAAGTAATTGTTCATACTGTTCTTATAATTTGGAAGATAAAATAAAAGAAATGGAAATAAATTCCTTCCCAGGAATTTATATGCCAGGGAAAAAACCCGTGAATATTCCCATTTTTTATTTTCCTTCACACCGGGAATATTGTCACTGCTCATCACTAGTTACGGCCCTGATATATAATTTGGCAACAAAATTTTAATTGGACATATTTTTAAAACTTGGAAAAAATGTACGGTAATATTTGTTTACGTTAGCAATTTTTCTTTTTGTTTCATTAGAACAGTGATCCCTAAGCCTGTTAATCGGTTGCACATCTTTGTTAATCGTGCATAATTCACGTCCTCCGTGTTTGCCGATCATTTTTCGGACCTTTTTTTTTATTTCAGATGAATCTGTGAGCTTCCAAATTTTCAATAACAGTCTAAAAATTGTCACTAACTTATAACAATTTCCAGGAAAACTTCTGCATACTATTGCATTGCAGTATTATTTGTGTGCCAGTTTTGTTCTTAATGGAACTACAGTTTGCACTCAATAGTTACTTATGTTTTTACAGTATTTAAATTTAACACCACCTTCTTACAACATTCTTAATTTATTTGTGTCAATTGCTTGCTCATCCTTGCTACCTCATTACGCCCCTTCCTCTTCCCGCAGAGTGGGAACCACTGCATTATGTTTTTAGTATTAAAATATCGTAACTTTAGACCTATCATTGCGAAAAACTAGTTTTTTTTACTACCTGAATAGTCAAGGATCATCAGATTTGTTATTTTACACTTTTTACATGATATTCAAGTATATTTAGATAGCTTATGTAAAAAATTCACAAATACTTTATCAATAAAGTCTACATGTTTAGGCCTGTTATTTAGATATATTTTTAAACATAACTTGAATATTGTATGCATTTTTTGTATTGTGCATTGTTGATCCACAGAATTGTGTAAGAAGTATGTTGAACGCAAACGGTATGAATATTTAAAAAAAACGTAGACTTAAATTTACACCGTTGGATCGTATTCTCTTGGAACGAGCTCGGTCTCCTGAAAGTATAGAGAAATAGTATCAATATCAAATTACTGTATAATTAGAAATGGTATTTTTGTCACTATTAGGACTGTACTACGATAAACTAAACAACAATATATGCACTTAACAGTTTACACATTTAAGTACTATTTTCCGCCTGAGTACCAAAGAATTGAATCGCTTTCTGTTAATAGGGCGTATGTAACATTTTTCACAATTTTAACTCTTTTTTTTTTTTTTTTTTTTTTTTTAGTAAATGAATATTTTAGGGGTAGATGTAACAATTTGTGTTAAAAGGACGTGTGTTTGTTGAAGCGCCTTATAAATATAAGGCATATTTTCTTTTTTCATAAACCAAACTGTCTCGTAAGTAAACAGTTTTTTTTTTTGTCATATCCGACAATTTATTTTATTGCGCATACGTCCTTTTCACAAAAAACGATTCAATTTTGAAACCTTGATATTTATAAAGAACGCATACTTATCCTTATGTAATTCCTTACATGGGTTCCATGAGGGCCTATAATTTCCATGGTTGTTCGTTTCAAATGTTATTTTTTGCATTTTTCGTCTATTTATAACACTGAACGTAATCGTTTTCGAACACATATTTATCAGAACAGCTTCCTAAGGTACATAATCATGTCAAAGTCTTTATTGATAAGTTTAGGTTTACGCAATTTCTTTTCGTTTGCAAAATCTAATTGTGTAGCACTTAAAATTACTTATTTTTAAAAAAAATATTTTGCAACTACAACTATCGAAAACTATTGTTATCATTTTATAGACAACAGAAGGGGCAACAATCATTATTCTTTTAAAGCAAAATGTACAAATATGTCAGTTTGAACGGCGTAGTAATGTGTAATCATATTTTTCATATATTCAGAACGGTTTGCGATATCAAATTTCATTACGATTTCATTTTGCGTTTATTATAAACTATCTATGTGACATGATGTGAAATTCATGTAAGGACTTTTTAGATATAAGACCTTTCAAGAAAATATTAAAATTTTCAATTTCTTTTTACTTGGTACGTATTTACTGAAAATATGTTACATTATAATCATAGTGTTCGACACTAAGATTATTGGACGTATTTTGCTTCGTCCGTCTCACTTGAGAAAAAGCTTCCAATATTATGGTGTTTGTGCTACTTTACCTTGCTTAGTTTTTAATGTCAAATAATAACTATTATATTACAAGTTATTACATCATATAGATCAACGTAGCCTATAGATTAGAAATATCTAATAACCTCACCTAGTACCATCTGAAAAAGTATAACGTCGTGCGGATTTAGCAATATTGTTAATGTGATAGTAGTGAACAGGATACCGAATAATCGATATTTGTAATGTATACCATTTAAGGATATTTTATGTATCAGTTAAATTGACGTTTCGGAGTTCATGGTCCACCCTGTATATGCACAATTTCTACATGGTTTTGATTAAATCCTCTGATACCATATCCTCAGTGGCGTATGAAAGGGGGAGGCTTCCAGGTTTAAGCCCTCCCCCTAAATCTTACATACTATAGTAAAGTATATGAAATATCTTGCAGAATTTTCATATTTTCAGGCAAAGCCCCCCCCCCGACAGTTAGCAAAGTCCCTCCCGAAAGCCCCTCCCGATTTATTCTGAATAAGCTCCAGCGGAAAGCAACACAAACGAGTGGAAACGTAAAAAAAGAGTATACACTTGTAGTTGGTCAAGACTGTTGTAGCAAAGTTACAAAATATTACTTTCTTAACGCATTTTTGTATTAATAGTGTTCCAAATTGCAGTTTCGTTTTCCTTGTTTCTTGTACATTTATTATGGACGGGTTTTGACCAAAAAAGTTATATTTCATAAAAGTCAAAGAACACACCCATTAAAATTAATTAAAATTGCCTAAAGTTTCCGAACGTTGTACCTAGTATTAAAAGAATCAGTAATAAATTCGCAGAGACTCTAATGAGGAAAGATATATTCAGTTAACTTAGATATTAATTCGTTATATACTGAAAATATAAAGGAATTGACACATCTAAACTGTGGGACAAAGTCAATGGACTGTGAGCGAGACGAATGAAACAAGCGCTGCGGCGTGACGTTGTTACGTGGTAAAGAAATGCACTAAAAGCTCAATCATTTCTTTTGTGCATAACTGGTGTGAATGTAAAAAATGCCGGCTACATCACAGCTCTCTCATTTGGTAACATTTTAAAGATAACTCTCAACCACATATTCAAACTCCATAAACGCGTTTCCTAGTATAGGTGCTAACAAAAAGCTGCGATTGTATTTCGTTATTGTCTAGGGTTGCCATATTTCTCCGCTTAAGATGTTTTGCAGATTTCAACCATACTATGACGTATTTTTATTTATTTGTTTGTTTGCCAAAGTTCCAGATACAGCAAGGCAGGCATTTTACACTGAAACTATATAACATAGAATATAAAATTAACAATAACAAGTGTAAACAAAAAAAGCTATATAAAGGTCCATAAGTGTAGCAAGAACAAATTGAAATAAAACTAAAGTTCTATAAGTGTAGCAATAGTATCCCGTCGGAATACATTCTCAGATTTAAAAATATCCACGTCAGAAGGAATGGAGTTAAATTCAGAAGCCAGTCTATGGAACAAAAAACGCTGAATAATTTATAATCGAGGCGTGTTGCAATGAAGTAGTTCACTATTTCTAGTTCTTTTTGCAGGTATTATTTATTTACTTGGCCATTTTGATCAATGACTACTTTATGAATTAAGAAGTTATTAGCAATGACCATCATTAATCCATTTCTGTTGATCTGGCATCCCTCAGTAAATGTTTATCTAGCTATACTAGTAATCGGATACATTGCTGGTACAGTGAGCAAATACAAGACGAAAGTAATGAACAATCTTTAGACAGAACAAGAAAATGACTCTATAAACAATGGAGAATCTTTTGCGACAAACAGGACGTCTGACGACTCTACTATTAGCAAGAAGTAAATATTTAGCATTTGAATATAGTTTACCTGAATCGAAAGTCTTGTCCTCAGCGGCGGCTTTGCGACATGTATGTAACGAACGAAAACAACTGTGATTAACAGAATAAAAGGAATCACTCCGATGACGACCAGAACCTTTGCATTGAGTACGGATGGATGCTCATCCAGTTTCAAAGCTGAAAGAAATATATATTTGAAAAACACATTCTTATCTATTGTAAAGGTTCTAGGTTTTTCACTTTTATTTTTTAATATAAACTTATACATGAATCAACAAGTAAGTGTTAGGATAGGGGAAGAACTGACGGAAGAGAGTGTAATTGGAACTGGAGTTCGACAAGAATGCTGCCTCTCGCCAACACTATTTAATGTCTATATAGAAGAGATAGTGAAAAAGAGTTTATATGACGATGATGACATTTCGGTAGGAGGTAGAATGAATAGATGCATAAGATTTGCAGACGATATGGCACTTGTAGCAGAATCTGAAAGAAAATCAATAAAATGTTAGAAAAAATGAGAAAGGGCTTTGAAGAATATGGGATGAAAATAAATGTTAGAAAGTCAAAAGCCATGGTTTTTGGAACGAAGGAGTCTGTGTCAAATATAAAAGTAAAAGGGGAGAAAATATAATAAGTGTAGTTTTCGATACCTGGGTAGTATTCTTAGTAATAACATGAAGTGCGAACGTGAAATAAAAGCAAGGATAGGAATTGCGAAAGAAGCCTTTAGGAGGAAGAAAAGTCTGTTTTGTGGGACCTTGAATAAAGAGTTGAGAAAAAGACTCATAAAATGCTTCGTGCGGAGTGTTGTACTGTATCGGGCGGAAACGTGGACATTACGTAAAGGTGATGAAAATCGACTGGAAGCCTTCGAAATGTGAGTATGGAGAAGAATGGAAAGAATTAGTTAGGTCGAGCGGAAAACGAATGAGAGAGTGTTAGAAATGGTGAGTGAGAAAAAAAACACTTTTAGATATTATTAGGAAGAGGAAGAGAAACTGGTTGGGATTTTGCCTAAGAAGAGATTGTATCATGAGGGACGTCCTAGAGGGTATGGTGGCGAGAAAGAGAGGGAGGGGGCGAAGGAGACTACAATTAATGGATGATATAAAAACAGAAAGATCATACGCGAAGACGAAAAAGTTAGCAGAGGACCGTGGAGCATGGAAGCTTCTCAGCTGCGGCAAGTGACCTGCCAATAAAGGCAGAATACCTATGGTGATGATGATAAACACTATTAACGTTGGAATACAGAAATTCTGCACTTCTTAATACTCATATTGAATGTTGGTGAATTATCCAAATATTAAGTTAATAAGTTTATAACTAAATTTAACAGAATGCTTTAAATATGAATTGTAACGTGATGTTTGAAGATGACTGAGATTGTTAGGAAAGTACAGTTATTGACACTTGTTAAACACTCCAGTTGTAGAAGCATTATTAACTGCATGTCGACTCTATCTACATTTTCTTTTAGATTTTCAAAATTGTCACAGTCATTTACTTCATCTACAATATTACGTATAGAATCTCCAAATACAGTATCGATTGGATACCAAAGATCCATACTGACTTATCTTTTAAAATAAATAATTATTACAGAAATTCAAATAGTAATTATAAAACCATACACACATATTTTCCATGGAACCCTAAAGTAAATATGAGGCGGAAAAAACAAACAAATATTCAATTCAACAAAAGCATATCTACACGATAGTGACCACATAATGTTGATATAATGTTGATGGGGAGCTTTTCTTGTTTTTTCGAATTGATTCCCTTCAATCACTTCAAAAAATTATACATTTTCTGGTTGGAACATTTTCGTTTCAGTAAGTAGTGTGACTTAGACATTTTTAGTTTTTCAATTTGATTTCTCCAGCTTAAGATTGACAGTTTGATTCCTTCTAGTCCTTCTCCTGGAAAGAATCCTGTTATAATGATAAACGGAATAATTCCGAGCTCCCATGTGATTTTCCAAAATTATATCTTCTTTCAACGAAACTAATCAAAAACTTTTATCAATTGTGAACTTACTTCAAAGTTAGCTTTGCTGGGAATGGGAAGAGCAATATGAAATCTACAAGAAGGAATTGCCATGCATAAAACTTGTAAGATATATACAAACAATTAACAGTAAGAAAGAAGGAATATTTTGGTTGTTTGATGACGTGGAAAGTAGGTTCATTATTAGCTTCTCCGTCATATAATGCCTTCTTGTTTGAAAGTTTTCTCAGCTTGGCTTGCTTTAAAATTTTGTCTAGTTTTGTCAGCTCCTATCCGTATAAATCCATTAACGGAAGTCATCTCGTCTGTTGTTTGGTTCCGTCAAACAATTACATTGACTCAATCCGCCAACTGTACTGAGTGAATCCATTTTTTATTACACTGAGTCAATTCTTCTTTGTATTGCGTAAAAGCCGATCATGGTACGTACTTTCAGAAATTTGATCCTTTCGTTCCACTTAAAGACTTGTTCTTTTTAGAACAATCGTTCAGGAGTTATCAGTCACTATCTTGAACTTAGAGCACAAAGAAGAAAAGCACGATAGGACGTTTAGCGCGATTTTGTGGGTAAGCGAAGAACTGGTAGGGTTCAATATCACCTCTATATGTATTCCGGAGTGAACAAACAGGAAAATCTATCACATGTGACACATACATATCCTTTGCAGATATAAGGGATACAAGTTCCAAATAGGGTATATTAGTAGACGCGGCTCAGGTCAAACATTATTGAGCAGTTGGTTGTAAAATCTAGTTGGAAGTGTTATAATCAGGTGCAGGTGCGGATCTAAGGGGAGCTATAGGGGCTATACACTGGATAAAATGGGCATCTACCCTGTTTTACCCTGGATAAAGTTGCAAACTATAGTTTAGCCCCTCCCTTGATCATATCTTTGTTCCGCCATTCATCATGTGTAAGGTATTGCTCCGTGAAGATGACTGAACTTCTGCAAAAATGGATGGCTGAATGAACATTTCATAATTTTGTTTTGGTAAAGGCGAAGATGAAGCAATGCCCCTGAATAAATCTGTCTTGTTTATAGGTGTTACGTGTCGTAACTTTATATATAAAATAAAAAATAACTAGAATAGTATTAGAGTTGCGTCTTAGTTTTCTTTTGTTAAAGGTTAATCAGCGCCGCCAAGTGGTTGGTTGACGAACTATACCATCATGTATGTGAAAGATGTGTAAGGCCGCTTCATACTGAAGTTGGTGATAGCAAGGGTAAAATATATATCGTGTAGAATTGGATACTTAACGAAATCCACATTATTACGACGAGTTTGAGCAGATTTTGTAATGAGTTGTGATATTTCGCTCTTCTTGTTAATTGAAATTTGATTACAACATTGATATAAGGTTGTTCTACGTATTAATACTAAATAGGAGGATTATTAATATATTTAATGGATTTCTGTGACTCTGTGGACGTTTAAATGGAAGGTGTAAGTCTCATTAGAAGCATATGTTTGTGGTGGATAAAGACTCCAGTGTTCAAGAATTAAGCTTTGTACATTCGTTGGTTTAATTAATTCCTATAAAGATATATTCGTTCATAAGAGCTTATCATTTAACCCGAATGAAGAACATAGTGATATATTTCTTAATGATCATTTTTTTTTAATCTGTTATTTCGCGGCAAGTAAGTAATTTTCCAAGTGAAAGAAAGCTTTATGTCATATGGTCTCTGCAATATTCTGGTGAATTTAGTGAACTATTGTTTGTCTCTCTCTCTTCTTCAGTTTCACAAGTTAATCAAACAAAACGTGGGGTGATTTCTCGATTGGGATCACCTTACCCTATGCGACTGTCCATGCTTACTTCGGTAAGGTCACATGAGCACAGCGTAACACAAAATCACCAACTTCATTATCTAATTGAAGTTGAGTAGAGAGCTGTGTATAGTTGTGTGTGAAGTGGAAGACATTTTTTTGTGTAAGTAATGAAACTTACATTTTTCTCTCTCAGAAACTATTTAAATCGAATAAGTGGTTTAGTGAAAGGTAATTCAGAGGACATTTATTATGAGAGGCATTATAAGTAATAGAAGAGAGAAACGGTATTTATCTTTTTGTAGTTATATAGCGATAACCAGTCTCTTTTTCACTATGGAAAGTGCGCGTGGTTCGAACTCGAGTGATATGAATTCAAGTCAGAGCACCGTACCAGTTCAATTGTGTTTAAATCATTTCGAGAATGGAGACCATGGTCGGTTTAGAGATAAAAATCCATTTCTAGAAAAAAATAATAGAACTTCTTTATCTTCTGAACATTCCTCGGAGTTACGTACTTTTTCTTTTTTAAATGAAAGTGATAGTGAATCGGAATCAGCTTCTGATGTTTGTGTTCACACTGAAAGAAATAACAGGTGTATTACGTCATTATCTGGGCAGAGCGAGTTGTTGGTTGAGCAAGGTCATGGACACGAAGGAAGGAGTGATAAGCCTGCTGTTGCAGCCGAGTCTGTTGGACAGTGCGTGACGAATCCATTTAAGTTAGTGAGTGAGGGTGAGAAAAATGAAGAAAATCGTGGGTTTGGTGAAAAGTGTAAAGTAAATGCGTTTATGCCCTATAGTGTTAATATGGACAAAATTACAATTATGGCAGCTAATCAGAACTTCTTACATCAAGTGGATAGTATTCCCCATTGTGATGGAATGGACGATATGGTTACCTTTAAGTTCCTGTTGGCGGTGTATCGGATAATTCAGACTGGACAATACCCGAAGGAGGCAGTTTTTGTTAGTTCCTTGGGACGGACATCAGGTATGTTCTATAATGAATTTAGTAAACAAATGTTGCTTACTAATGATTGGAGTGTTATATGCAAATCTCTGTTTGATCGTTTTGTGACTCCATTAGGAAAACAACAAATTTTACGTCTTTATGTTCATTGTTTACAAGAGCCTGATGAAAATGTTATGGAGTATGTACAAAAGGTTATCGATAGTTATGTCGTTTGTACCGGAAGGACAGATCGAACAGCGATCCTTACGAATATAATGGAGGGTATGATACCCGCTCTTAAGTATGAATTGTTTAAATACGATACTCCAAATGACTTAGATACATTAATGAATGAAGTGCGAAAGTATGAAATACATTCCAGAAACCAACTTGTATACAATAGCATAATTAGGAATCAAGCAGTGGCGGAGCAGAGGGAAGTCAATCCTAGCTTTCGTTCTAGTGTTACATATAGTTCAGTTCCAGATCTAAACAAACTTGGTGGTAGTTTTGCTAGGGTTAATATCTCTTCAAAAGAAAGGGTTAGGCCCACTACTTCGAAGCCAAGGAGCCGGGTGCGATCCCAGCTAGACCGAGACCCTAGAAGTAATTCTAAAAGGGGTGCTCAAATGTTATTGGGTACGAATAAACAGTGTAATAATAAGGATTTAGTAGCTTCTTTCGTTGAAGTATTTATATTAGGACAGCGTATGATTGGGGGGATAGATAGCTGCTCATCGGTGAGCTTACTCAATAAAGAATGTTTTGATGAGTGGAACCAGAAACAAAGAAATCCTGTTAAGGTTCTGAAGGAGATGTTTACAGGTGTTGGAATTTCTGGTAAGGCATTGACTCTTACGTCGTGTGTTTGTATACCTTTAAAATTCAGCAATAAAGTTTATCGGCTGAAGTTCTTTTTAGTGGACCGACTAGAGCCGAAGTTTATTATGGGTATCGGTGAACTGAAATACTTGAATGCTCGTTTGGATTTAACATCAGATACATTGTATTTAGGTCAAGAAGGCATTTCGGTGCCAATCCTATATAAACCTTCTCGTGAAAAATCTGTGGGTAATTTGCAGTCAACAAGTAGCAGTGCCGTAGGAGTTAAAAACCGAACTGATAATTGTGTATCCAACTCCCAGTTTTTAGCTAGACTATTTATGAAAATTCCGGATGTTGGCTTGGATGATTTCAGTGTCACCGAACGGTGTGCTCCGTCAGTGTTATTGAGTGACGTCATGATGTCCAGTTCAGACATTAATGTGACTGCTGTGAGAGGTGAAGGTTATGAAATTTCATATTTTGAGAACTCTCAGAATGGTAATCCACAATTTAATAAGAAGCGTTGTGAGAAGGGTCAGGACATGCGTAGTTCGTCGTCGGTGTCGCCAGCGTCGGACTTAGAAGCTGAAGTGAAGTCGCGTTTTCGGGAGAAGATTTTTAACCGCATGGAGTCTAGAGACATCAGAGGCGAGGGGCGTCGTGGTGTGCAGTCAATTAATGCCAAGCGTCGTCCAGCGTCGGCGTCGAGGTGGAAGCAGCGTCGAAGTGGTAATAATCAGGCAGTTGTTTACGAAGATCAGCAAAGTAAATTGGAGTCGTTTTGGCCGGAGCATTCGATGGTTTTTCAATCGAGGCAGTGGCGTCGAGATAGCCCCAAGGGAGCGTCGCCGTCGTGGGATCGTCGTATAAAATGTGCCCAGACGTTAGTGGCTCGTCCATTAGGTGAAAAGAAGATGTTTAGAGGATCAGAACAGAGTCAGGTAGGTAGTCCGAAGAGGCGTCGGAGAGGTTTCAGCCATAGGGGAACATCAGCGTCGGCGTCGGTGGATAATAATATTATGAGTGAGTTTAGCTTCCAAACCAGGGACAGTGATCTTGGACTATCGATGGACTTAGGGTATAGTAAGGATCATCGGTTGATTTCAGAGCGTCGGTTTGGCCGTTCATCGAGAGAGGCGTCGGCGTCATTAATCAAAGGTCTTCGAGATGATTACTGCGGTGTGGTAACAGGAAATAAATCAAGTAATGAGGCTAGGTCTATTCCCCAGAGGTTATATGGAAGAGGGTGGAGACGTAGGCGTCGAGACGGTATGAGTAATGATTTAGCGTCGGCGTCTAAAATTAGTAAAAACGAATTTTTGAATAGAGACTTCGAATTTTCTGATGAGGTTGTTTACGAACCTTGTTTGTTAAGACGCAGCAAACTTAATGCACTTAGTGATTTAGCATCTAAGAGGGCGTCTAGTGATAATAGTGTTATGGTTTATCCTTCAGAGCAAGGAAGGAATGATAAAAGTTTTCGGTCAGCGGGTTCATTGAGGAGACGAGGGCAGTCGTCGGAAGTGTTTGGTTGGGAAATTGTCTATGATTCGTCAGAAGTAACTTCGCCGTCGGTATCCAATCCTGTCACCAGTGTTGCTAACCTACGGAAGGAGGACATTCACGAGAGTGGTTTCCGAAATCCAATTGTACATTGGACACCAATTGAAACTGTTTGTGGGAACTTAAACCAAGGTCGGTGTGAGGCGTCGCCGTCGGGCTATGCACATGCTCCCAGTGTTACATCCCAGGACCAGGATTTTAATGGAAGGAATTTTTATCCTTCAAGTGCACTACAGTCCATGGGAATGAGTGGGATGGTCATGGAACAGCGTCGGTGTGAGTCGTCGTCGTCGAAGGCTACGCGAGATTTCAGGGTTTCCATCTTAGACAGTGCGGATAATAGCTTCGTAGATGAGATACGGAAGAAGACTACAGATGTACAGCCCTTAGAGAAGTGTGGTCAACTACATTTGAGTCAGCGTTGTCCAGTGGCGTCGGTGGAGGATACCTGCAGTGTATCCAATTCCGAATTAGTGGAACTTAATCGTATAGCCATACCAGAGAAGAAATCAAGCGACTTTTTGCAAGAGATGTCGGAACATGGAGAGTGGAGACTTGGTGCAATTGAAATGACAGTGCAGACTTCTCCGAATCTCAGTGAGGGGGCCTATAATATTATGTTGGGCCGAAATCAGAATTTTGGGCCCCATAGGAAATCCAATAATATGGATGGACTACTGGTGTCATCATTGGAACATAAGGTGTTAGAGGTCCCACCGGTTCTTGGGCAAGAATCTTCGAAGTCTACAGACTTAGAGCAACTAGAAAGGAACTTGCGAGAATCTAAGATGAGTGGAGATTCAACTTCGTCATACCAGGTGGCTGGATTAGCGGAAAGTGGTCAGCCATTGGAGTCTTCGTGTGATCATCGGACATTGAAAGGTGTTCCATTACCCATTGATTGTCCTACCAGTATGGGTTCATTTCATGATTCAGGTTTAGGAAGTGCTAATCGGAATAGTTTAAACTATTTTGTAGCTGGTCCTGTTGAGATCAGTTGTGTGTCTGGAGGGAGTCAATCACAATCAAGAAGTCGAATCCAGGTGGAATCAGAGGCGGCCCTAGTCTCTGATGGATGTCGTGTACAGCCAGGGGTACCTTCAATCTTCAGCGATTCCCAACATGGGTTAGGCCTACCCATGGTCAACAGTAGCGGCTTTTCCAATTCCAATATGGATGCCACAAGGGTAGAGGTGCCCTTAATTTGCAGTGGAGGTCGAGATGATCCAGTCCATGTCCCAGTGTGCAGTAGTGATTCTAGCGGTCCAGGAGTATCGACGGGAAATACAGATGAGCAGAGTGGTTCCATGTTACTTCAGTTTGGAAGGAAGGGTTCCAGTGGTCCAATGGGAGAGGGAGATAGTGGTCTCTATCCAGATGCTGAGGATGCGATCAACTTCCAGAGTCAGCGAGTTTCTCGTGGAGATTCCAAGCAAGGAGCTGCATGGAGTGCTGAGAACTTAGGCATGAACTTCCAGTCACGGGAGGAAGAAGTTCATACTGTTCCTGTTCAAGTGGATCCTGAATTTGTCGAGTTGGATCCAAACTTGCAAGGGTACGTAGAAAATTTGGTTAAGAAATTTCCTAATGTGTTTTGTGATCATGTAGGTCAGATTAAGAGCTTTGAATACACCATACTTCTTAAGGATTATGTTCCCATCAGGAAAAAAGCTTATCCTCTCTCTAGAGCAGACCAGAGGGAGTTAGATAAAATTCTTGATAATCTGATTGAACAAAATATAATTCAGAAAAGTCAAAGCCAGTGGGCTTTTCCGTGTTTTTTGGTAGGCAATAAAACGGGGGATAGGAGATTGGTAATTAATTATCAAGATTTGAATAAGAAACTCTGTATCAATGCGCAGTATACGCCAAGGATAGAAGATGTATTAGCGAGTTTGTCTAAAGGAACTATTTATAGCCACCTTGATGTACAAAAAGCATACTGGCATTTAAAACTTTCGCCGGAATCTACTCAGTACACAGCATTTTTAACCCATAGAGGCTTATTTGAATTTAAATTTCTTCCTTTTGGGTTAGCTACCGGATCTTATATGTTGTCCAAGGTTTTAACGGAACTGTTATATCCATTGAAGAATGAAGGAGTGGAATGGTTCTTTGATGACGTTTGTTGCATTTCCACGGATATTGAATCTCATAAGCATCTTTTAGAGAAGGTGTTGGGAAAATTTGACGAAGCGGGTATAACTTTATCTGTGAAGAAGACTAACTTGTTTCGCAAGAGGATTTCATATTTAGGGTATGAAATAGAAGGAGGAAATATGTATTTAGACCCTGCTAGGCTAGAAGTGATCAAGAAATTACCAGCACCGAAAAATAGAAAAGGGTTAATATCATTGGTTAGTTTTCTCCAATATTATAGTAAGTTCATCCCTCAATTCCATGAAGTCATAGAACCTATGACTCGACTTCGTTCACCACGGCAGGAGTATTATTGGGGTGCCGAACAGCAAAAGGCCTTGGAGGATATTAAGGAACTTTTTGAGAGTCATGTGATTTTAAAACTTCCGGATTTGGATAAGAAGTTTATAGTCAGCGCAGATGCCAGTTTAAAATCCTTAGGCGGCTGTATCGAGCAGGAGGATGACCAAGGTAGGAAGCGTCCAATTGCATTCTTTTCCAGGAAACTGAAGCCTTATGATAAAAATAAGCCCATATTTGTTTTGGAGCTATTAGCGGCTATCGAAACAATGGAACGGTTTAGAACGTACCTGCATTCGAAATTCGAATTGCGAGTAGATCATATGGGACTAGTCTATGCGATGCGTAACCTGCGGAGAGTTAAGAAATATGGTAGCTTGCTATATCGTTTATTTGCCTTTGATTTTGAAGTTAAGTCAGTCTCCACGAATATGAATATCTCCGCGGATTTCCTTTCGAGGTTATATGATACTGAAAATTTTGAATCAATGCATTTGGAACCTACATATGAAGAAGAAATGACAAACATGTGTATGGTTAATATGTGGGCAATGCCTTTTGCTAGTCAATCAGTGCAAGAGCATCAGAAGATGGACCCTTTATTAAGATCAATCATCGACAAAATAAGGCGGAAGGAATCAGTTGATGGTTATAAAATGGTACAAGGGATTTTGTGCAAGAAGACGAAGGCCCATAGTAATCCATACAAGATCTGTTTACCCAAGAAGTTAGCTCCAAATATTATTGAGTATTATCATTCTTCGATTTTGCCCGGAAGTCACCTTGGGTTGGGCAAAACGATAGGAAAGGTGTCCTCAAGATATTCATGGGAGGGGATGCTGGACCAAATTAAGGATTATGTGTTATCGTGCGAATTGTGTCAGAAGAACAAAAGTAGTAACAAGAAGCCTATGGGTCAATTGATTGCGAGCTATGCTACGGTAGTGAATGGGTTATGGCACACAGATGTCCTTGGACCAATGCCAGATACAAGGTCGGGAAGATATTGTATGATTGTAGTTGATTCTTTTTCCAAAATGGTGTTTCTGGAACCTTTCAAGAATCTATCTAGCCAGACTTTGATAAATAAATTATACAAACTGATGTGTCGCAGAGGGTTTCCGTTTGCAATTGGGCACGATAATCATTCAGTTTACACGTCTGCTAAATTTAGGGATTTCCTGTTTAGTAATGGAATCAAGGATGTGCGTATATCCCCTTATCATGCTGCTTCTAATCCGGGGGAGAGATATATACGTACGGTAAAGGATAGCCTGAAGATATTCTTCGGAAACAAGCAGAATCAATGGGATCGAGGATTACACGAGATTGAATTTTCTATAAATAATGCCCAACATGCAGAAACTAAATGTACTCCGATGGAAATGGTATTTTCCTATAACGTTTGTGATCCGTTGGATGTAAAATGGAATGTGCCCAGTGCCGATGTGATGAAGAAAGATCCTCAATTGGTAGTAAAAGCCTTGGAGAATTTAGAACTATCCTGGCGAAGGAAGAAGAAGCAATATAATAAACGTAGGTTATCTACTTCATATCAAGTGGGGGATAAGGTTTTGTTGAAAGCACAAGTCAAGTCGTCGCTAGCGGATAAAGTCACCAAGTCATTATCTAGCCGTTGGACTGGTCCGTATGAAATTATACGATTCTTAACTCAGAATACCATAGAAGTTAAAAATGTAAATGATTCTCGTGATGTAAGGAAATCTCATGTGTCATTAACGAAGAAGTATCGCGAGTTAAGACAGTAATTTCAACCTTATGGAATATTTGGGAAGCTAAGGATGAGATTGTAAATAATTTTAGTATGTTAAATAAAATGTCGACATTTTTAATATGTAAATACTGTAAAGTATATATATATATAAATACAAGTTATTAACAGCTGTTTCTATTTGCAGATCTGTATATGTGATAAAGGATACGATTATGAATGCGCATTATTGTCGGGATCGATCCAATGTTTTGTAAATTTGGTACCTATTGAATTGTCATCGGATGAATAAAATGGTGATGTTTGAAGACAGCCTTCCAGGAAAATCAAAAAAAGCAAGAAAAACGAAAATTTTTGTTCTGTAACTTGAATATTTATATTCATTCCAGTTTCTGTAAGTTACGATATTTATGCAAATGTTGATATTTTGGAGTTTATATGGTAGTTTAATAATATTTTTGTTAATTGATTGCCGTTAATTAATTTTGGTTATCTAAATAAGCTCGTCGTAATGGTTTAAGAACAATTGTAATTGGTTCTGGGTCGGACATAAGACTCCGGGATACCTATTAGACTAACAAAAGTGTGATTGTTGGAGTGTATGTGGGGGAATTTAATTATATTTTTGTTCATTTAGTTTAGTTAGTGAATGAATGATTTGAGAGGATGCTAGTAGGTAAAGTAGAAGGTGGAGGTTGTAGTTAAGAACTAATTTGGACGACTAGACCAACGTGACCCAGACCTAGTTAAGAGTATATACAAAAAATATAATAAAAAATCTTAGATTTTTTATTTGGGGCGCTGCGATGTTGTTACGTGTCGTAACTTTATATATAAAATAAAAAATAACTAGAATAGTATTAGAGTTGCGTCTTAGTTTTCTTTTGTTAAAGGTTAATCAGCGCCGCCAAGTGGTTGGTTGACGAACTATACCATCATGTATGTGAAAGATGTGTAAGGCCGCTTCATACTGAAGTTGGTGATAGCAAGGGTAAAATATATATCGTGTAGAATTGGATACTTAACGAAATCCACATTATTACGACGAGTTTGAGCAGATTTTGTAATGAGTTGTGATATTTCGCTCTTCTTGTTAATTGAAATTTGATTACAACATTGATATAAGGTTGTCCTACGTATTAATACTAAATAGGAGGATTATTAATATATTTAATGGATTTCTGTGACTCTGTGGACGTTTAAATGGAAGGTGTAAGTCTCATTAGAAGCATATGTTTGTGGTGGATAAAGACTCCAGTGTTCAAGAATTAAGCTTTGTACATTCGTTGGTTTAATTAATTCCTATAAAGATATATTCGTTCATAAGAGCTTATCATTTAACCCGAATGAAGAACATAGTGATATATTTCTTAATGATCATTTTTTTAATCTGTTATTTCGCGGCAAGTAAGTAATTTTCCAAGTGAAAGAAAGCTTTATGTCATATGGTCTCTGCAATATTCTGGTGAATTTAGTGAACTATTGTTTGTCTCTCTCTCTTCTTCAGTTTCACAAGTTAATCAAACAAAACGTGGGGTGATTTCTCGATTGGGATCACCTTACCCTATGCGACTGTCCATGCTTACTTCGGTAAGGTCACATGAGCACAGCGTAACATAGGTAAGATATGTTAACCAAAGCAACAACTAAAAGATGATTCAGTCACTTTGTTCTGGAAATTCAAATGCTCGTCACAGTGCTCGTCACAGTGATGGACTAATATACGTAGTAGCAAAATTGGATGCTACATGCTGACAAGAATGAACAAAATCAGCATGTGCACAGCCATGACAAGGCCAATGACCTATACATCCATTAGAGAACAGTGTTGACCTTTGGAAAAAGTTGACTACAAAAATTAGTTTGATATTTGGGTGCCACATGATCTAACTCCAAAACATTTGCTTGATAGAATTTCTGCCTGCGAATCTCTACTGAATTGTAACGAGCCCGAACCATTTCTGTAGCCGTTGCTCACGAATGACGAAATGTGGATAGATTACGACAACTATGTGCGAGAAAGTTCGTAATTAAAGTGTGAAGAAGCCTAACAGCCTGAAGGAAAACCCATCCTGACACCCAAGAAAATTATACTATGCGTTTGATGGGATTGGAAGGGCATCGTGCATGACCAGCTGCTGCACTCTGAACCTGGACTATCGACAATAAGCGCAAATGCATTTAGAAATTCAAGAGAAATGGATAGTACTTTTACATCACACTGATAACGCTAGACCGCTTACATTTTTAATGACCCGTCGGAAATAGAGATAATTTATGTTAGAGATTTTAAATCATCCACGTATAGCGTGGACCTGTTACTGCGACACTATAATTTGGTTCGGTATCTGCAGAATTTTCTGAATGTCAGACCATAGAACAAAATGGTACATATCTATGGTTTTATAATATTATTTCCAAATCGCAACAAACGTCTTCTCAATTTTGTCCTCCGGAGAGTCAATACTTACAGGGTTTTCGGGGTTAATTTGACAGTTTATTTATGGCATGTAGATATGAGTTGTCAGAAGGTATTGCCAGCATTCTTACGTATTACTTTTCTTTGGTTTCAGATACAGCTGTAAAGTGAAGCAGAACTGCAATGCAACTGTTTAGTCGGAAAAACAAAATGTTGGAACCGAATTGCCTGCATAATGATGATTCATGCTGCCCAATCAAATTAAATAGTCAAAACAACTGTTCATTGCTCCTTGAACACTGATAGCAATACGAAGTGAAATGCAGAAGTGTAACAGTGACTTCGGCCCTACCTTGACATACTCCTGGGAAGACCCTAAAGTAGTTGCGTGACAATTTGTACAACTTCACCATTCCCAACATCTGGTCCCCTAACTTCCCCTATTGGAATCATATGGAGTATTATGTGTAGGGCGTGGTGAAGCAACACACCAATCGCACTGTCTGCAACTCAAGGAGCCAGCTCATCGACAGAATTCAGGCAAAATTTGCGTGTTTCCCTAGGGACACCGTGAAGACTGAATGTTCCAGATTCGGAAGCCACTTTGACGCATTTATGACCCGCAAAAATTGGTGTTATTGAGCGATTTTGCTTTCTCATGTTCGCCTTCTACTGTACGATTTCTAAGAGTTCATACGAATGTTTTTGGAGGATGATATTCACTGTTATCTTCTACCACCAATAAATGCCAAATTTATTCCGAACGCCCTAATCAATTTATCCGTTACGGGAAAAATACGAGTTAATAAAACCCTCATTATGTTTCTACTATATGTAACAGTTTTTTTTTAGAGGGTAGTGGTTGGAGCTAACACTTTATTTCTCTATACGGAAGTATGAGGGCATCTTATTATGAGTGGAACAATCTTTATTTTTATTGGTAATTGGAATAAACATTAGTTGTATATAATCTGCCACTAGAGGGTTTCGCCCTCTCTCTTGGCCTGGGGTGTGGGATCATCAATTATTCTTTATTCATATTATGGTCGGTCAGGGAGCTGCGAAAGAAATGTTTATTTTAGTCATTAACAAAATCAAAATACAAAGATTATACCAAAATAAAAGATTAATTTTATATATCAACATAAATAAAACGAAATATGAAAACAGAAAGTTATTAAACTAAACAGTATTAAACAAAGTATTAAACTAGTAAACAAAGGTGCGTGTATAGAAAAATAACATATGTGCAAAAAAGTGATAATAGAAGTAGAGCAAATAACATTTTGTGAGATGTATACAAGGTACTGTTGAAAGAAATTATAGTACACATTTATGACAAATGAATAGTGATGAGTGGGGTGCTCTGGACGTCACAACACAGTAGATGGATGTTAGAACAGACAAATGCATATTAATCTTCTGTCCTGGGGCGGCTCAGGACTGATGAAAGACATATGGATGGTCCTTATTAGTGATGTGGAGAAACAGTGCTATGATGGGAAAAGATGACGAATATGTTGCTGGATAAGTTGGTGACGAAAGAATGCTGTGTGATGATGATCTGCTGGAATATTGCGGAGATATATTGTAACCGGGACGCTGAGTGGTGTATAACAGTATTTATATGCGGATTCTTGCTGTAAGACAGTAAATATTGTTTCAAGAAATATATCCTTACGATTCTGCAGATTCTTGGCTATAAATTTCTCACGCAAGTTGGCAATGTGGTGAAGGAGCGGAGGAAAGTTAATTTTATCATATAGGTCAGTATTGTGATAAGGAAGTTTGATCCGATACGTTAAACGAATGGCGTGTCGCTCTAGAATCTCAAGTCTGTTGTAGAATTTTTGTGGGGCAGAACACCAAGCTACGTGACCAAAAGTAAGGATACTCCTCATGAATGCTTTGTAGGTGTTAAGTAGTAATTTAGAGTTCAGTCCCCAGTTCTGACCAACAAGGCGACGAAGAAGCTGTAATCTGTTTTTAGCCTTCGTAACAATTTTTTGTAACTGAGGTGTCCATCGCAACTTATCATAGAAGATGATACCTAAGTATGTAACAGTTTTAGAGGGGTGAAGAAGGTGATCGCCTACTCGTATCTGCAACAAATTTGGATTACGCCTAACTTTACTACGACAGTTTCTTGGTAGAATAACTAGTGTCTGAGTTTGGTCTTCGTTTACTGATAGTCGCCATTTAGGACAGCATTGCAGAAAAGCTGTAATCGTAGTCTGCATATGTATGTTAATATGTTGTATTGTTTTACCTGGTGTTAGAAAGGCTGTATCATCAGCATATTGGAAAAGATAAGTATTCGGTGCTGGAGATGGCAAATCTGAAGCATACAAGATGTACAAAAGAGGCGATAAGCTAGAACCTTGCGGTACCCCCGTGTATGGATATATTGGATGTGATAGAGAGTTATTGACGCTGACATACGCAATACGATTAAGTACGAAGGAAGACTCAATTTAAGCAGTTTATAAAATAATCCGTAGTGCTGTAACAGTTAACATTCAGTTGATTAATATTGTAAAATATACATTTATATCTTTTAGGAAATATAGAAGTTGGAACAAGTAAGATGAATGTTCTTTTTCGGTAAAATATATATACTTAAATTTTAGTTTAAATTTAGTTACTAACTAACACTTACCATTCTCGAATACCACTTCACTTATGACTATCCATTGTGAATAGAAATATAGTTGCAGTCGAACATAGCGTCCTCGCTTGTTCACAAAAGTAACGTTAACATCGCCAGAGGGACCTCTTTCCAGTTCCGATGGGAAATTGTAGACAATTGGCGGTCCTTTGAAAACATTCTGTTGTAATGCGAAATGGACGATAATTTTAGAGAATGTCTGAAATGTAAATATATTGTTGTGTTAATACAAATGGCATGATGGAATTAATACGACTAATGATAACTGTATACTGTCGTTCTCTCACAATTGACGTTTATGTACTAAAAGATAAATTTTACTAGGATAGACTTTATTTCACATGAGGCAGAAGCGCACTCAGAATTTTTTATAGAGGGAGAGTTCGAGACTCAAAATATTGGTGGGGGCTCTACCAGATATACCCCTCATGAGTTCAACCTTGGCTCAGAGAAAGAAGAAATAGGGCTGTAAATATATTGTTTTCTTAAATAGGGGTCTAAATATATGTATTTTTTTAAAGGGACTTCAATGAGAGGCCATAAATACACTGTTTTGTGTAATGCCGGCATGTTTTTCCAGCGATGTTGGGTGACAACCAGTGGCGTATGTGGAATTTTGTTTCTGGGTGGGGTATGCACAATACGTAAATCAGCACTTATATGTTTTCTTTTGGGTACCGACAAATTTTAATGACGTTGTGCATATAACAAATTTATTTCGGGAGGGGGCTTGAGCCCACCCGCTGAATACGCCACTGGTGACAACAAGTAATAAACAGTGAACTCAAATTCCAATTGTTAGCTTCATGCAATACGGCAATGATAATAAACCCGAATGCCCATTACTCCCCACGCTAACTTTTGAATGAAAAGAGATTTTTGAATTTTCCTTTTTACAATAGATATTTAGAGTGCTTGTCCCGAACGAGATCGTTAATGGACTCAACCTGTTAACAAATTAAATGGTGATGATGGTTTTAATGGTTCCTGGTGATATCATACATTTTCAGTTCTCCTGATCTTCTTTACTCTCTTTAACAAAGATTGTCTAGGTATATTAAAGTGTAACTAACTTATAAACTAGTATGTGTACAATATAGAATTGATCCATATTTGATACGAATTTTCATTGTCAACGACTTTTTGAGGTGTGAGCATTTGCTCCATTTTTGTTTGCACATTATGATATCTTAATCTATTTCCCGTCTATCAAGGTAGAACAAAATTTACTTACGCATAGAATGCTCGTCACTCAACTAAGAGGAGACATAAGTGTCAAAGTCAATCCATACAAAATTTTAATTTGGAGCAATGGAAACATTTAATTGGATGCGGTGAGAAAAAAGTCTAGGATTTAAAGCGAATTCTTAGATGTTTCTGATAGTATACAATACCAAAACTGGAGTACAGCGTCCTCAGACGGTAGTGTCTTACTGATATACAAGCGCAACACCTGCATTTAAGATGATACTCCACGTCCACCTATGGAAGTAGCATATACCTTGCGACATGCGTCACATACTTAAATACATACGTATGCTTCACTCTTCTTTAGGTAGGACGCTATCGACCGAAGACATTGCACTTCAATCTTACCACGGTATTTCCACCAGAAAGCATATTATCCAAAAATTCACTTTTAATCATAAGCTGTTTTTCCTCAGTGTGGATAAATGATCAATTTCTTTCCAAATTGTGACCGAATGCATATACATGCAGAGAATCTTATTTCAAGAATACAAACAAAGTCTGAAAAGGACAGGTGTGTGGTCATGCTTAGGGCAACTTGGTTTTCTGTCGGATTCATCATTACCCTGCAATATGAGGTCCCTGCCAACAACTATGTAATCATTCTCAGAACTATTGTCATCCGATGGTATAAACTGTTTGTCAGTGTGATTCCGTTTACCTAGACAACAAAGCTCCTGTTAACACAATACACATCGTATTGAGCTGGTTTTCTGAGCGCAAAGGCAAAGTGTGAGATTCCCAATGCACTCCGCACCTCTCCGATCTCACTTTATTCAGCAGAAGTGGCCAGTGTTGGAGACAAATTTGAGTGAGCACTTTTGACCTTTATGGACGTTAATAGTCATTTCCACTGCGTTCCAAGAGGAATAGTACAGGATTTCCTTCAAAGTAATACGGAATCTCTATTTATTCATTATGAGGAAATAGGGAACTGTTGTGCAAATCAAAATTTTCCTACAAAGTATCAGTAAAGGTAATGTGTCTTTTTCGTTTGCATCTATATTTTGTACATCCATTTATGCACAGGATGGATAATTTATCTTTAAACACCCTTGTACTTTTGATATAAATAAATAGAAAATGATTATGCACCATGCTAATACCAGCACGGGAACGTTTTTATAACATATTCTGCAGTACCACCAATTTAAAATGTTGTCAGAACTTTATAAATTTTGTAATTGTCAAATGGCACTACGTAAGGTTATTACGAATTTTAACTCCATATTTGACACCAAAACAAGTAATACTACACTATTATTAAGTAACGCTAAGGACACCACAGGAACCCAAAGAGCACATTTTGGGATCCTCGGTTAGCGTACGCGCATTTGGCGTGGGAGACCCGGGTTCGATTCCTGGTGGGTGCTCATGGGAATCGGATTGCACGTGAATTTGTAGGTCTACGTCTCATATAGCCTCGCTGCTCAACGGGACTTAAAACTCAAAATCAACTCAAATCAACATCTTGGAATACTCTTTAATAGTAAAGTGGCATTTGTACAGTCCGCAGCAAAAAACCTGCAACATGAGCATGTAAGTTTATTGTGAAACAACGAAGGGTTATGCTCCAAAATAAGTGTGCAGGGGAGGACGCCGAGGTTTCTCCTAGTGTGATTCATGCCACTTTATGTTCAATTCCTGCGCTGTAGGCGTAGTTTCACAATAAACTTACATGCTCATGTTACAGGGTTTTTGCTGCTGACTGTACCACTTGATCGTGTTTAGGTATACTTAACTAAGAGACATAATGTGACCTGCTCACATCTTATAACTACGTAGAGGTCAATGTCATCTTGACTTTGGAAGGCCCACCTTGGTACACCCTCTGGTTAAATTTTAGAAATTACCAATTTTAAGCATTTGTTATGGTTGTATAGGATCGGGTTATGTACCTCTGAAAGTTTGGGTGGTCTATCTCATTCCCTTTCATGGGTAAAAAATTACTATATATATATATATATATATATATATATATATATATATATATATATATATATATATATATAATTTTAAGAGATATTTGACTTCTTGCATTCCCTTTGATAACAGTTTTCTTTACCTTATATGGTTGTAGAGCTGATTGCAGGGGTGCATTCTCTTTTATAGTTTTGATTTGACTTTCAGTTTAACATCGCTTTCAGCAGTAATGCTATATGAGATGTGGACCTACAGTTTAACGTGGAAACCGAACTACATGATATCCTGCCGGGAATACAACCCGGCTCTCCCACACTAAAATCGCATGCACTAACCAGTTACCCACAAGGAAACTCCTCACTTTTATAAAACATGGGTACATTGACGCACATCTTTTCAATTTTGGAAGAATTACATATGACCTTACCTCAAAATTTACGAATTGCTAAATTAAAAAATAATGTATTGTTGTATAGGCACTATGACTTTGGTTTGTCCTCCTCATTCTATTTTATGGTATAACATTGTCTAAATACTAAAAGTCGGATTTTTTATCTATTACCCGTCAAATTTATGAAAATACATATTCGAATCCCAGAGAGCATTTACCAAATACTATTTTCTTTCACAATTCCCAAATTTATGGGATGGACCAAAGTACTTCTCCCAAAATTTAAAAGGAGTGCATCAATATACCTATGTGCAATGCAAGAGATAGGGATACGCACGAGACAAGATTTATGGCTGTCTCGTCTCGAAAATGTGCTGTAAAAGTGATGTCTCGGCTCGAAAAATGTATATTTTTCTATTGAAAGAGCAGTGTCTCGACCCGAATTTTTTCAGGAAAATCCTGTCTCGACTCGTCTTGAGCGCATCCCTAGCAAGAGACTATATAACCATACAGGTTGAGTTCACAAAGTTTCAAGATTAGTCTAAAAATAACAAATGCATTACACATATTTGTACAACGATCTAAAGGTCTTCAAAATATGGTTCTTGGGTATCAACACACCGCTGCCAGCGGGTTTTCCATTGTTCATAGGCTTTCTGAAAGTGTTTACGCATTAGGCTATGAAGAGACATCGTCGAAGCCGCCTGGACCGCTGGAATCGTGCCGAATCGCTTCCCTTTCAGGTCTTTCTTGATTTGGGAACACAACAATCGCTGGGAGCTTGGTAAGGAATACAGGCTGGATGCGGCAGTATTACCACGTTGAACTGCGCCAAAACTTCACTTTTCTCATCTTCGAATCTTTTGTCACTAACTTGAACACAGTAGTCGGACCCAATCCCTGTTCATCGGCAATTAATCTAACACTAAGACGATGATTAATGTTTAAGAGTTCAGGCACTTTCACCAGATTTTCCCCAGTTAAGCTTGTTGCGGGTCTCCCAGGGCGGTCATAGTCTTCAACGTCCTCGTGGTCCTCTTTGCAATATGCAAAGCATTCCACGTACATACTGTCTTCTTTGTAGGCTTCCTGAATCATACGAAAAATGTATGTAGCTGTTTTATTCAGTTTCGCACAGAACTTGACAGCATAACGCTGCTCCAAATGTCGCTGCATTTTTCACTCACTCAGGTTTCGATATGCATCACTGGCACACACTCACGCCACTAGCGATCTACTCACTCTTCCGTCTCGGAGGCAACTGGCACTTGTGCGGCGCTTAGCTGACACCCCTCCTCTACTCCACCCTGTCAGCAGAACGGGTTTGCGCGTGCGCTCCTACTCAGATAACACTCGGTCTTGAAGCTTTGTGAACGCATTCTGTGTGTTGTAGTAAAGTCTCATCGAAGAAGGTAAGTTATGTGAATAATTGATCACTTGGTAATAAATATATTTAGCACCTTTTCCCATACAGGGGATAGGCAGAACCAGTCAAATTTACCAAGTTACATGTTTGAGTCCTGGAGAGCGTTAATCAAATGTTACTTTTTGACAATTCCCAAATTTCAGGGTGGTCTTACAGTATTCCTCTCAAATTTTGAGAAGCTAGTATTAATGTCTCAATATCCTATGATATTGAAGTTAGCCATATATCATATAACTTGTTGAATGTTCTTCAAAGAAGACAAGTTAGGTCAATAATCGACCACGTGAGGACCATGTGGCAATACTAATATTTTAAATTTTGTTACTCACAAAAAGGGATAAGAAGGATTAGGTAAATTTGCAATTATATACATATTGGTTCTAATGAATACTTATGAAATATAATTTTATGACAATTCCCAAATTTGAAGGAAAAAAAAACTCCTAAGTTGACATTTTGGCAATTGTGTACCCATAAAAGGAAACGAAATGTACCACCCAAACTTTCTGAAGTACATAACCTGATCCTATACTATCATACGAAATTTTTAACTTTAACAATTTCTAAAATTTAAAAAGGGTGGTCCTATGTGCCCTTCCCAAAATTTAGGTGGTATTGACTCCTATGTTGTTATATAACCTGATCAGATACATAACGTTCCTCAGTCAATCAGTGCGGAACACGATCACGTAGCACAACTACTATTAGTAGCATGAGAACTGATACAAACAAAGCAATGCACATTCAACCTATCTTAATATCAAATACTACGATCATCATACGAGATAATTCGAATGGTACAAAGAATTGAAATTTTCACCTTTTACGAAAGCCCTTAGTTTGAAACAGTGTTTTAGATAATTACATCTGATCTCGCAGATGGTTTCCAATATATATAAAATCATAATACAATTTTCAGCAATTTGATATCTCATACTGTTCCGAAGACAAGGAAAAACATAGGTAGAGATTGCTAAGCTGCTTATTGTCGTTGCTCCCATTGTGGTTTTGTAATGTTTCTTCCTTTGTTTGTTTTAAATTACAGCAATAGTTTTTGATAGTTGTAATTAGACGTTCTCAAAATTAGATTATTTTATACAGTGTTGCAAAATTTAAAAGTGTTTATCGTTTCTCGGAAACAGTTTTACACATGAATTATAGGTTAACGACATTATAATATTGATGTTTTGCAAGACCATCCACATGATTGAATGGATACTTATCCAAGCATTTTTTTTTTTTGTTTGTTTGTTTTTGTTTTTGAAAGAACCCCTATTGAAAATATATACATTTTCAATCACATTTAACTTTCGTGGTATCAAAAGTCATTATCGTATCGTCGTTGTTTAAAATACTTTATATCAGGATCGTAAATTTCGGAAATAAGATACTGCGAATTTACATTAGGCTATTTATCTCAGTTGTGTTATTAATATTGTAGAGGTCTAGAAAGTGATTTTTTTCGATGTTTTTTACACTTTATCATTCGTATTTTGCAACATGGAAGAATAAGTGCAGTATTTTATGATTAGCGTGGATATATAGATTGGAAATTATAATAATTTGTCGTAGTGCTATTTTGTTTAAAACACAACTTTATGAATAGTTGGCAATATTGTTAATCTGGTAGTATTGCAGAATATGACAGACAATGTTCTTTTCCCTATATTTGCGTTGTACAAATCTTCCACCTTTTGTATCTAATAACTTAAAACATTTAATCTACTTACCTACCTACCTATTTATCTATCTATTAAATCCTACCTATCTATCCTACCTACCTATCTTTATCTATTTATATATTAATTTAATATCTTTATCTGTTAATTGTAAGGATGTTTCAAGACATATGTTATACTCTATACATTAATTTATGCATTGTCACAGAGCAAACGAACGTGTATTACGATTAATATTCATAACATAACAGATCGACTTTTGAAATAAGATAACAACTTTATGTGTACATGATAAAATTATTAGCAAAGATAAGTAATAGCTTACCTCCGCTTTACTTCTCGTATACAAAGTAACCGACTTAAAGTATCTTATTTGATCAAATTCGAAGATCATTTCTATATATGCTTTAGATGCGGACGATCCTGATTTCCATCCAACCCAACGGTTTTCTGAAAAATAGATAAAATGTTTTGCATCTAGATGCTATTGCCGGGTTATAAATATTAACAGTTGTTCCTAACCTAAGAGGATTTCAATTTGTAGGAGATTTAATTTACAGGACAAAAATATTATCTCTCTTGTTTCTTCATTTTCTATTAGCCTATGTGTACAGTCTAAATAATGATCCATCCTTATTTCATTTCATTACATATACCTAGGTATATAAAATGAAATATATATATATATATATATATAAAATTGACATAAATTAAATTACATTTTATCCGTATTACATTTATTTGTATTTTATAATACTATACTGCGTTTATACTTATTTATTTTATACGAATAAGATTTTTCCGTTTTAATGAGTTTTGTTGAAGAATTTTATATGTTAAGTCTCTCTTGAACCATCAGTTTTGGCCATGATATATAGCAGGGCGCAAAATTTCCGGTCACCAGCTCGCAATTGGCGACTAGAAATTTGGAGCTGGCGACCAGTGTACCTAAACTCCTATTGCTAAATGGTTTCTGCCTAAACTCCTACTGCTGCGCAATTTCAGTGAAAAAGTGGACCTTATTTTAGCAGGGTGAGCAGAATATAAACTTGTTCTCTTCATCGATGTTGAATCAGACACTGAGAGAGATTCACAGTGAAAACTTCCTTACGAGATTGCCAAATTTGCTTCCAATTGTCACATTTTGTGCAGTTTTACCTGTGAATACTGCTTTGTGTGAGAGATGCTTCAGTAGTCTCAACAGAGAGAAAACTGCAATCGATAACTGGTATTTCAGTGCAGAGCGAGAACGATACAAAAGTTGAAGTCTTAAGATAAGATATTTTTTTAAGATGTATATGAATTGTCCTATTAAAAAATGATTATTTTGAATCTAATTCTCTTGTATTGGAATTTTATACCCTGAAGTAATCTCTTTCTTTGTCAAACCAAAGTACGTACTTGGCGGGAGGAGTGGACTTGTAATTTGTACGTGCGAGAGATACTGGCGACTATCATTTTTGGATTGGCAAATACATCTGACTTTGAAATTTTGCGCCCTGATATGTAGAGTCAAGAGTTAGGAATCGAGCTGGTTGGTGGTGGTTTTTCATGATTTGATCACAAGATATGAACAAACCAAATTTACTTAATCATATATTATATGTGCGATATTTGTGTTCAATTCCTGGTGGGGACACTCAGTGAAAGTGCAAAAGCTTTTTCAGTCCAGGCATCCAGAATGAAATTCTCCTGGGCTTTTCTTATTCCCGCCAGGCAAATGCCGAGATAGTACGTAATATATAGGTAATAGGCAGCTTCCTTCCTTCCCCAATCCTTTCTTCATTCCCTTTCCCTGGTTATAGTGAGCGCCGAGGAACGACATCACTGATACGTGGTGGACTAACATGCCTATAGATGCCTAAAAAGCCCAGAAATCTAATTTGTAAATCCTAAATCATGTATTATGTATACAAATTGTTCTTTATAATATGCAACCCAACCTTACGTAAACGTCAAGTTCGTTGCATACAATTTGAGTACTTTAAATATAACCAAACTCATTCGTGTGCTGTAAACATGACACAGCTCTTTTTTAACAAATACGATAATAATATATTATTACTCTAATATTCTTCAAGTATAGAATGAAATAACTATCATTTCATTATTTTGTAAGGAAAATTATCTATTGTATGTGATGTTTTTGATGACCTGAACACGTAAGGATTTTTTTGTTTTTAACTCTGATGAGCTGTTTGGGCTGTACACTCTTAGTGCGCCCGATGTTAAATGAAAATGCAACTTTGGCACTTACCTGGACCCACAACATAAGTGAATGGAGTTACTGTATTTTACGCTACGAGTTGATTGCTACCCCCTATTTCAAACGCACCCTCATTCACCATACTCTTTCGAAATTTATCCATCTACCGGTAAATGCTAACGTTGCATTTTAATTTAACATTGGGCACATAAAGAGTATACAGTCCAAACGGCTTATCTGCTTTAAAACTCTCCTTCACTTTAGACTGCAAACATGATATTTGGAGACGGTTTCGTCTTCTACATTTTGTTGTAAAACAGAGTTACCCTATGTGAAGGAATTGTGAGACATCCCGTATATATATATATATATATATATATATATATATATATATATATATATATATATATATATATATATATATATGCACTTCCAATTAGCATATATAGTGAGTATTGTTCTTATCCTGGCCAATACATCAATGTAGTAAAATAAGTACCTATATCTTCGTCTACCAATTCACCCAATCCGCCTACAAGCAAACCACTTCTAGAACTTCCGTTGTACGTATTGTCTTTCAAATTCACACCATCTTCACAACAAGCTCCTTGAGGTATCTGGTAGCTGATAAGGCCATCTGAAAATCAATATAAATGTATGGTATATACAAAACAAAGCTATTAAGTACTGTTCAGGGCAAACTGATAAACACTTTTTAATAGTTTTGCTTGCTATTAAGAGAATTATGGAAAAGTAGTCAATGAAAAAAAAAAAAAAAACAACATGCTTTCCTTTTTTGAAAACTTTTTATGAAGAATAAGAGATCCATTAACAGTAGATGACATTCATTAAGTTGTTTTAACATAAAAAGAACTCTGGAATCTTGATAAATTTACCAGCCTTGTCTTGTCTAGTCTTGTTCAATCATTTTTTACCTATTTCTCTTTTTAAAAGTCATGCTCTCACAAATGTACGTATGACATTTAAAACCTTTGGCCCGGAAAGATATCTCGATGACATGACTTTTTAAAGAAATATACCTGGTAATTTCTATAAATTATATAATTAAGGGATGACAAAAAGTTCTAATTCGTTAATAGAAACAATGGTGAAACCTGTAGATAATTCCAAATATATTTCAAGGTATATACGTTAAGAAATTAATGAAAAGCTTTGGTTCGGAAAGAGAACCTTATCAGAAGCGTATTCATAATAGGGATGGATCCGGACCGGATCCGGTTGTAGAAGATCTGGTTCCAGAATCGGATTTTCGGATATAGATCTGGAACCGGTTCTTCGGATGCAGGGCTAGAACCGGTTCTCAAGATCCGTATCTGGAACCGGGTTTTCGGATCCAGGTTTGGAACCGGTTCCTAAGATAAGGTTCTGGAATCGCGTTTTCAGATCCAGGTCTGGAACCAGTTCCTAAGATCCGGTTCTGTAACAAGGTTTTCGGATCCAGGTCTGGAACCGGTTCTGGAAACCGAATCTCCAAGAACCAGTTCTTCACGGAACCGGTGACGCCGGAACCGAAACTTTGTGGTCATCTCTAATTCATAAGTCTTATCATCAATACAAAATTTTTGCACTGTTGTCTATACAAAGAGTGTTCCAAAAGTTTGCACAGTGCACAATGGTCTGTATTTTTTTTATTTGTTGCAGGAGGAGAATGAAATTTTTTGTGAACATACTTGGAACCTTTAACTATAAGTTGGTATATAAAAGTGTTTTCCGTTATTTACAGGAGAGCCATAATCGACCGTGAACTAGATATCAAGTTGCGACAACGGTCGGTGATGGAGTTCCTCTTCAAGACCGGTGATGACTATGCCACATCGATTCACAGGAAGTTGCTCCCTGTTTATGGGAAGGACACACTGGATCGCAGCAGTATCCAGCGGTGGTTGCAGAGGTTTAAAGAAGGTGATTTCTCTCTGCTGGACAATCCACGATGCGGTAGACCATTGACGGTAGTGAGTGATGTGAATAAGGAGACCATTAATCAAATCATCCAAAATGACAGATGTGTGACGACACGAAAGTTTGCTGAAATGACTGGTTTGTCACTGGGTAGTGTGGTATCAGTGGTACAGTCACTAGAGCACAGAAAAATCCGTGCATGTTGGGTGCCTAGATTATTGCCAAGAGAAATGAGAAAGATGAGGAAGGATGTATGCGAGGGTCTCATGAGGACCTTTACTGAAAAGTGGAAACAGTGTTTTGACGTCGTCATTACCCAGGATGAAGCATGGTTGTTTTTGTCCGAACCTGAGAGCAAAACCCAATCCATGCAGTGGCGTCATCAGGGTTCCCCTCGGAAGACTAAACCAAGACTTTCACATACAGAAGGCCGAAAGGTGATGGCCTCCTTCTTCTGGGATCAGTTTGGTATCATTTTCATTCACTTTTTGGAACATAGCTCCACAATTAACAAGGACCGTTACTGTTTGTCATTGGACAAGCTGTGACGTGCCATCAAAACCCACAGACCACAGCTTCAAGGTGAGCTCATCAGACTACACCATGAAAATGCCAAACCCAATACAGCCCTTGTGACGCAGGAGAAAATCATGAAAATGGATTGGAAAATTGTTCCTCATCCTCTACTCAATCCGAACTTGGCTCGTCTGATATTTCCCTCTTTGGTCGTCTGAAGGCGGTAAAACATTTCATAATGAGAAACACCTCATTTCCTGTGTAAAAGTCAATCCCCAGAATTTTACCAAAGTGCATTTACATCATGGAAAGAACGTTGGACCACATGGGTCACAGCTGATGGAGGCTACATTGAGTAGGCTCAGTGTTATAGCTAAATGTTTCAAATATGTTCACAAAAGAATTCATTCTCCTTCTGCAACAAATAACAAAAATTAGAGACCACTGTGCAAAACTTTTTGAACTCCCTTTGTACTTGGTGAAAAAGGATTACCTTTAAATTACCTTTCCACTGAAATGTTTCACATTAAGAAACTCTTAAATAAATCTGAAAAATGTGTTTATCTTACATGGGAAAAATATTAAGAAGTCGATAATAATGCATTATCTATCACATGGACGATATTGATAATATATGTAATTTATATAGTTTTGACGTATTAGTTTGACTTTATCATTCTTGTAATTTCATAAATCTCGTTTTCGAACCGTACTCTTGGCACTTGTAGCCCTTAATAACAGTCTAATTTGTGCCTTCCGGGAGCATTTTATAACTAAGACAGAATTAAAAACTTTGGGCACCAATTTTGTTCCTTATCATTGTATTAGGGTTTATCAGCATCGAGGAACTTTGCCACAGTTAACCCAAAGCCTATAGCATTATACTTACTCTTTTCGGGAATTAGAATCTGAATGCGTAGAAATGAGGATTGGTAACTTAGGTACCATTTGAAAAAAAAGTGCAAAGCATGGTGACATTGATCAATTAGTTACCAATGTGATGGTTAATTTCATTCTAGCTTCACTCATTAACTTTCTTTTTTATTAAAAAAAAGTCGATATGTTTGTTATCAATATACTAAAATCCATCACTATATCCCTACAGTTAGCAATAATTCCTGCATGACCCTACGTTTAGGTACAATTTTCTATAGTTGATAGCACTGACTGAAGGTAGTTTATTTTGTAAAGCTGCTGTAACGCAGATTATGAGGCATCTACCTTCCTACTGTAAGCCCTACTATTGTAAGATGGGTAAAAAAGAAAATAAATAACGTTAGTCGTAATGTAACACTCTTAAGAAAACATGTTTTAAGTTTAAAGGATGTAAGTTTTAAGTAACCTACCATATACCGTTCCAAACGTACCCTGAATTTAAATATATATATATATATATATATATATATATATATATATATATATGTTAGCAAAATATAACACAAAAGAAGTAAATAACGTAGGTCACTTACCCGATGCAGATGCTTCAACGTTACATCTTATTCCAAAAAGAATCTGCACTAAAATAATGTCTACATAGGAGAAGATTTCCATGGAGTTCCTTGTCATACATTCAAGGAATTTATATGTTGGAAGCAGTTTCTGTAAAATGACTTCCTTGTAATCAGTAAGATTTTTCAACTGGCTTCTAAGAAAGTCAATATTTCCACTGTTAAGGAAAAAGACAGGTTTAAAATAAAATTAAAATAGAAGGAAAAATGTATTGCGTCTAATAGAAAAGTAGGATTAACACTAAATAGTTCATAGATTTAAGTAAAACGTGAATTCACCAGAAAATTTGAGTTTCTTGTCACATTGTGAAAACATGGTACAGGTCCAGAATTTGAAAATTCAATACTTGGGACCGAAAGTGGCTGCTGATCAGTCAATTACTATTGTAATGGTGTGATAAAATGTGATAAACCAGTAGGCAGAAAACTAAGACATCGGCTGGGGATTATTTGAGTTTACCTTTTGGAGAACTTATATTTTAAGCATACAAACAACTGAAACTTTCAGTGAGACCGAGGGTAGTTGCAGGGGCCTCAGCCGCCTCAGCCGGTCACCTCCTGACTAGATTCTTTAGAATAGGAGGAAGACCCTATTCTTGAGACTCTAAATCTATATATAAAAACAAAAACGCTCTCTTGATACCTGATAATATTATAGATCTTGATTTAAGAGTGTCAGGATATTAACCGAAATTGTAGAAAATTTGAACAGCTTCGTATCTTCTTGAAAATAAGGAGACGAAATATCTTCTTACGACACTCAATCTACCATATATATATATATATAGGGTGTTAATTAACTATACCGACAAACTTTAAGAGGTGATTCCTCACATCAAAGTAAGATAAAAAGTGCATATGGACCTATGGCGAAAAGTGTATAGTTTCAGAGTGTCCAAAATTCCGAAAAAGCCAAATTTCAAGAGACCCTATTTTCAATCCGAGGGATTGTGGATGGTAGTACTTATTAGCGTAAAGGAAGTCACGCATATGCTATCTAAAAATTCATATATCATTAATGTTCAATTGGTATACGGGTTACTCCCTGCAGGGTGAAATTCCCAGACATACCATCAACCGATTTTTGAGATATGCTCTGATTTTATGATTGATCCAACGTAGACAAATGATAAGCCTTGACGTTCCTTGATAGCAGTGAACATGGAATCCTTTAGCGCGATTTCCGAAGTGTTAAGGATTGTCAACAACACGGTCTCTCGTACTCGGGAAATCGCATAGTACAATGTTTTCTTTCACGCTTCTAAGTGAAGGAAACGTGAAATATACCATGACGAAATACATGTCATCACACGTTATTCATAACACAAAGAAACATAGAGCTGCCGCTTTCTAACACATCCGCCTTCCCTCCGAAGCATTGGATGTCCATCGTTGTCAAGGTTTACCTCCTCCCTACGTTGGACTCTTCTTAAAATCAGGGTGTATCTGAAAACTCTATTGAAATTACACCCAGTAGGGAATACCCTCTACACCTATTGACAATTGATGAAATAAGCCCTTTTGGATTGTGTATTCCTGGCTTCCTTTACGCTGATAAGAACGACCACACACAGTTTCTGGAATTCGAAATAGGGCCTATTGGAATCTAGCTTTTTCGCGATTTTGGACAGCCCTAACTCTGAAACTAAATTTATGCACTTTTCGGCATATGTCCATATATAACGATGATCCTGCGGCGAGGACTACCAAAAATTTATAAGACGACACTTATAGAAAGGTTCTCAGTAATGAAAGCACATTCTACCCTAAGATGTTGAAATACAAGTTACAAGTATAAAATACAAGTAGGAAAATACACATATCGTTATACATATGAACTTTTTCACTTATTTTGATGTGAGGAATGGCCTCTTAAAGTTTATTGGTATAGTTCATTAACACCCTATATATATATATATATATATATATATATATATATATATATATATATATATATATATATATATATATATATATATATTACATCAGCTAATCATTATCAGAACAAACACAATTCGAAGCTTTCTTGCACCCACTGGAAAACGTGAAGTATATTAATATCTATTTGCATATATTGTTATTGTAGACTGTTCCCATAATGCCCACCGACTTCGATTTTACAAAATTTGAAAAATAAATTTCACTTTTTATTTAGTGGTCAATTTGAAGGCATTTTGTTATACTACCATTAAGAAACCCATATACATCATATTACGAATCAATCATTATGGAACAATCTCATGTGTGACACCCAGCAGTGGTACCAATCTTTGAGAGTTTCATTTACAACTCTTTTCCTTTTTCTTTTTTAACTGATTTTGTGAGTAATGGTGCATTCAGTATAAAGGTACAACAAGATATTCTCTCTCTCTCTCTCTCTCTCTCTCTGTGTGTGTGTGTGTGTGTGTGTTTGTTTCTAGTTTCCGGCGTAAGCATGTGGATACTACCAGGTATACTTTCGTGTGTACATATGCTAGTGTGTGTGTGTGTGGCGCGGGTATATGAAGTATTAATTGGGATCGCGTAGTGCAACTTATCGCTATTAGTACGTACATACAAACGGCTGTAACTTCCAACGATAACTTTGAACGAATGCGAATTTTTAAATTCTGCTTTTTGCAATAAATAAGTAGAGTGATTCTTCTCGAGGGAGTTCCCCTAAATGGTAGCCCCTACCATGTCCAATTGAATCACAAATTGCCGCAATCGTTTGTACATTGTTTGTACAGAAATGTGCAAGCCAAATTTTTGTTTGTACACTATTAGGGGCGCCGCAAAAACGAAAACAAATTGGGGAGTGTCTAACTCTTAGCCCCCACCAACATGTCCTATTCAATCACAAATTGTCGCAATCGTTTGTACTTCGTTTGAACAGAAATGTGCAGGCGAAATTTTCGTTTGTACACAATTAGGGGCGTCGCCAGAACAGAAAAAATGGGGGCTGTCTAAGTAGTAGCCCCCCACTATGTCCAATTCAATCACAAATTGTCGCATTCGTTTGTACTTCGTTTGTACAGAAATGTGCAGGCGAAATGTATGTTTGAACAAACTTAGGGGCGCCGCCAGAACGAAAACAAAGTGGGGGGGCTGTCTAAGTGGTACCCCCCCAACATGTCCAATTGAGTCACAAATTATCGAAATCGTTTGTACATTGTTTGTACAGAAATGTACAGGCCAAATTTTCGTTTGTATACTATTAGGGGAGCCGCCAGAACGAAAACAAATTGGGGGCTGTCTAACTGGTAGCCCCCCACCAACATGTCCTATTCAATCACAAATTATCGCAATCGTTTGTACTTCGTTTGTACAGAAATGTGCAGGCGAAATTTTCGTTTGTACACAATTAGGGGCGTCGCCAGAACAGAAAAAATGGGGGCTGTATAAGTAGTAGCCCCCCACTATGTCCAATTCAATCACAAATTGTCGCAATTGTTTGTACTTCGTTTGTACAGAAATGTGCAGGCGAAATGTATGTTCGCACGCAATTAGGGGCGCCGCCAGAACGAAAACAAATTGGGGGCTGTCTAAGTGGTAGCCCCCACCAACATGTCCAATGCAATCAAAAGTTGTCGCATTCGTTTGTGCATCGTTAGTACAGAAATATGCAGGCGAAATGTTTGTTTGAACAAACTTAGGGGCGCCGCCAGAACGAAAACAAAGTGGGGGGCTGTCTAAGTGGTAGCCCCCCCACCATGTCCAATTGAGTCACAAATTATCGCAATCGTTTGTACATTGTTTGTACAGAAATGTACAGGCCAAATTTTCGTTTGTACACTATTAGGGGCGCCGCCAGAACGAAAACAAATTAGGGGCTATCTAACTGGTAGCCCCCCACCAACATGTCCTATTCAATCACAAATTATCGCAATCGTTTGTACTTCGTTTGTACAGAAATGTGCAGGCGAAATTTTCTTTTGTACACAATTAGGGGCGCCGCCAGAACAGAAAAAAATGGGGGGCTGTCTAAGTGGTAGCCCCCCCAACCATGTCAAATTGAATCACAAATTCTCGCAATCGTTTGAACTTCGTTTGTACAGAAATGTACAGGCAAAGTTTTCGTTTGTACACAATTAGGGGCGCCGCCAGAACAGAAAAAATGGGGGCTGTCTAAGTGGTATACCCCCCACCATTTCCAATTGAATCACAAATTGCCGTATTCGTTTGTGCATTGTTTGTACAGAAATGTGCAGGCGAAATGTTTGTTTGAACAATCTTAGGGGCGCCGCCAGAACGAAAAAAAGTGGGAGGCTGTCTAAATGGTAGCCCACCCACCATGTCCAATTGAATTACAAATTATCGCAATCGTTTGTACATTGTTTGTACAGAAATGTGCAGGCCAAATTTTCGTTTCTACACTATTAGAGGTGCCGAAAGAACGAAAACGAATTGGGGGCTGTTTAACTGGTAGTCCCCCACCAGCATGTCCTATTCAATCACAAATTATCGCAATCGTTTGTACTTCGTTTGTACAGAAATGTGCAGGCGATATTTTCGTTTGTATACAATTAGGGGCGCCGCCAGAACAGAAAAAATGGGGCTGTCTAAGTGGTAGCCCCCCCCCCACCATGTCTAATTGAATCACAAATTGTCGCAATCGTTTGCACTTCGTTTGTACAGAAATGAGCAGGCGAAATGTGTGTTTGTACACAATTAGGGGCGCCGCCAGAACAGAAAAAATTGGGGGCTGTCTAAGTGGTAGCCCCCCACTATGTCCAATTCAATCACAAATTGTCGCATTCATTTGTGCATCATTTGTTCAGAAATGTGCAGGCGAAATGTTTGTTTGAACAAAATTAGGGGCGCCGCCAGAACGAAAACAAAGTGGAGGCTGTCTAAGTGTTAGCCCCCCCCATCATGGCAAATTGTCGCAATCATTTGTACTTCGTTTGTACAGAAATGTGCAGGCGTAAAGTTTATTTGTACACAATTAGGGGCGCAGCCAGAACGAAAACAAAGTGGGGGCTGTCTAAGTGGCAGTCCCCCACCAACATGTCCTATTCAGTCACAAATTGTCGCAATCGCATGTACTTCGTTTGTACAGAAATGTACAGGCAAAATTTTCGTTTGTACACAATTAAGGGCGCCGCCAGAACAGAAAAAATGGGGGGCTGTCTAAGTGGTAGCCCCCCACTATGTCCAATTCAATCACAAATTATCGCATTCGTTTGTGCATCATTTGTACAGAAATGTGCAGGCGAAATGTTTGTTTGAACAAAATTAGGGGCGCCGCCAGAACGAAAACAAAGTGGAGGCTGTCTGATTGGTAGCCCACCCACCATGTCCAATTGAATCACAAATTGTCGTAATCATCTGTACTTCGTTTGTACAGAAATGTGCAGGCGAAATGTTTGTTTGTAGACAATTAGGGACGCCGCCAGAACGAAAGCAAAGTAGGGTGCTTTCTAAGTATAACCCCTCCACCATGTCCAATTGAATCACAAATTGTCGCAAGCGTTTGTACTTCGTTTGTACAGAAATGAGCAGGCGAAATGTTTGTTTGTACACAATTAAAGGCGCCGCCAGAACGAAAACAAAGTGGGGTCTGTCTAAATGGTACCCCGTCCATCATGTCCAATTCAATCACAAATTGTCTTAATCGTTTGTACATCGTTTGTACAGAAATATGCAGGCGTAATTTTCGTTTGTACACAACTAATGGTGCCGCCAGAAGGTAAACAAAGTGGGGCTGTCTAAATGGTAGAAGCATTAAAAAAATGTGTCACATTTATGGAATATTTTTCTAACAGGACTTTGTTCACACTTTTGTTTGGTTTGGTATGTTCACACTATCGTGTGATTCACTATATTGATCTTATTCTAACGATGATGGAATTAAATGTTTATTTTTTTGTTTTTTGTTTATATTTATACTTACAATCATTATTGCTGAGTTAGTTTATCACTCCTTTGCTCTTATTATTAAACTTATTCATTATTTCTTACGTGAGCTGAATCCTTATGAGAATAATTTATTTTTTTCTTTCTATCTTGCGCAGAAACCGTTATTCTCATCTCGTACAGGAAATTGATAAGTGGAAGATATAACAAATTCACAAAGTAGACTGTTAAAGGGAAAATTATAACACAGTATTTTGTTTTATTTGATCATCTTCATTAAACTCATTTTGCAGAAACTATAGAATGCATGGTGAAGTATTTTGGTGCATTCAGCATTCTGATTTACGAGTAGAGTTGCTAACTGGCCGGTATTTGCTGTGATTTTGATTAAGGCCGGTGACCGGTACAAACTTATTAGCCCCCTTCTGACGGGTATTTTGGAATCTGCAATCCAGAATATAACATTGAACATCGAAATTTTTCAACAGTGCCTTTACAAACACAAATTTCCGTTGTATTATACATTACCGATATTTTTTTTAATGTATGGCAGTTTTTTTATTTATTTAACATAACAAATTTGATAACACCTATGTTTTATTGTAAAAGGATTTTATACATTTATTGAGAGTAGAAAATGACTTTCTAAAGCAATTTCCTTTGTTTGAAGTGTAAGTTTATAGAGTAAATTTCATTTTATGAATCAACTACTGTTACATAAAGATTAATATCCAGTATTATTCATCTGTTTCGATAATTTTAAAGAAGTGGCAATTGCTGGTAAAAACAATAACGATCAATACATTCTTCAGTTTCTCATTTGTACAGAGAATTTTGAAGGTGTGCCGGTAATTTTGTTTTTCTGAGTTGGCAACCTATTTACGAGGTTTTGTTTCAACTCTGCTACGTAGTGGCTCCGTACTGACACTCCGCATGCAAATAAGTATGTAAGGCTACCATACGCCCCGGTTTCTTAAAATTTGTTCCGGTGTGAAGAAATTTTCCTTCTTGTCCTGTTTTTTTCTTTATTATTATTATTATTATTATTATTATTATTATTATTATTATTATTATTATTATTATTATTATTATTATTATTATTAATTAGATATCAAAATTTCTGAAAAGATAATAAAATCGACTTATTCCTTTTGCTTTCAATTCCGACAATACTAGAGGAACAATTTCATTCTAATCTTTATTATTATTCCAATCGCTGCTTCCCCGGATATAACATGCAATGTTTAAATCCTCCTAAGTAGCACTCTTATCACTAAAAGTAAGAATGTATACCCCGAGGTGGCAACAAATTCTGGTGACGTTGCAGACCAGCCCCGAAAACACATTTTTTCTGCTTCAGAAAAACAATTATGCAAATTGCTTTCTTTTAGTTCGCATTTTAGGTTAACAAAAATAAATCAGTCTATTGAAATTTGGAAACAACTTCATAAATCTGGATTTTTTTTCTTTATAGACATGTAGAGCATGTAAAGGTGGTATGTGTAATAATATTGAAAATATAATTTTTGCCCTAATATTGTATGTTCACTGATTGCGTTTATATTGTATAACAGCTTCTAGCTTCTATAATAATTTTTAGCACTGTTGATTAAGTATGGACTATATTAAAACATTATTTTAAGTTTTATAACTAGTGCGATACTGTAGTAAAATTGGAAAGATAAAATTAATACAAAATGCAATATTTACTACTATTTGTAAGATGTCCCGTTTTTTCTGTTTTCAAAAAGTGTGGTAGCCTTAAAGTATGCTAAACCATACAAAATAAATTGTACTGTAAATTGTACCCCTCTGATAGTGCTCTCAAACGGGTCGGGTTACGGATCGGGTCGGGTCGAGTCGGGTTGTCGGGTCGGGTCAGTCGGGTTAGCTCGTGTCGGGTCCCTCGGGTCGAGTCGTCACATTCTTCACTTATTTTCTATACGGAATACTATAAGGAGCTTTGTTGTAGAATTCAATTCGAAGTTGGTGGATGAATGATAATTGTGACTAATTGAAGGTGAAATAGTAACAAAATTTTAATTTAACCCTATATTAACTAATTGGCATTGTAATTGTAATTAATATTACTACTGACTTTTTTCCTTTCTGCGTTTCTATGTCAAGTTGAATGTCACATTAAGTGAAATTGAAAGGAAATATCTAGTTAACGTCCAACGTTATGCAGCAACGCTAAGAGAGACAGCGATGATGAGAAATAATTGAAGTGGTTGAATGCAGAAAGTGGGAGGAAATGGGAGAACACCGAGAAAACCCATGCACATGGTGTTTGTCCACCAGAAAACTTACTTGGTACGAACTGGAATCAATACCCATGGATCTTCGGGTCAAACATCTGCCTTTGGGCAGGACACATTATTATTATTACTATTATTATTATTATTATTATTATTATATTATTATTATTATTATTATTATTATTATTATTATTATTATTATTATTATTATTATTATAACTTTAAGAGTGCCCAAGAAAGTTATGCCGCCTTTTCACCAACACCTTCGAACATTGGTATGTAACCTAAGACGTACCTGGAATATCAAAAATCGTCTCCATCAGCCTCGACGACCTTCTGCCGACGTTCTGGAAGGCTATGGATTCCATCGCAGTCGAACTTGGTGGGACGTGAAGTGAAGAAGGTATCAAGTGCATATTGAACCTCTACTAGCGATTTGAATTGGCGTTCTCTAAGGTGATTGTCCAAGGAATGGAACAGGTGATAATCGGACGGTACAATGTCCGTGGAGTATAGCGGATCCAATAGTGTTTTAAATTCAAGGCGTAGAATGATGTACTGGGTCATTTTAGCCACGTGGAACTTAGCGTTGCCTTGTAACAAGAGGACCCCTTTGCGATTCAGAACTGCTGGATCCAGACAGGACACAGTGACAGTACACAGTTGCATTGATGATCTGACCAGCTTGTAGCAGTTCCCGATGGACGATGCCTCGAGCAGTCCACAAAATGCACAGGAGAACCTTATTCTGGTGTAGTACTGGCTTGGGCTGTTTTCAACCGGTTCATGGGATGCTAACCAACAATGACAGCGACGTGGAGCTTCGTACAGGACCCACTTCCCATCACATGTCAACACCCTGTCCAGAAATTGCTTCTTCCTCAGACGGGACACCAAAGAAACACAGGTGTCTGCTCGCGTTGCTTTCTGGCATCAAGTCAAATAATCTAGGACCCATCAACCCAACTTGCAGTGCTTTCCAAGTTGATGGTGGTGGTGCCGAATGGTTTCTCCACTCACACTGAAATGTAGTACCAGTTCCTCACATATCTGTCTTCGCCTCAATTGCTGCCTGAAGATCTTTATTTTGAACATCTGTTTGTCTTCCGGCACGTGGTACGTCTTCGAGTGTTTCGTCACCGTCCTTAAACCGTTATACCACTGCACTCTCCGCGTAGTCACGACACCCTCACCAAAGGTCTGTCATATCTCCCGCCCCGCGGAGCAGCAATTTGAACTCGTACAGCAAACAAGCCCTTATGAAGCTCTGTGAAGGCCCCATGTTCACTCAGTCCTTACGCACGTTCACGGTGTATCTGAACAGCCACAACCAAGTAGTATGTTGGATATACTTACTAGTGTTGCTCACGAGACCAGGTTTGGGGCATTCTCGTCTCGAAAATGTGTCGTGAAGGTAGTCTCGTCTCGAAAAGTGCATATGTTTCTATTGAAAGAGCTCTGTCTCATCTCGTACCCCTTCATGAAAATTCTGCCTCATCTCGTCTCGTCCAGAAACTGACCTTCACCTTACATCCATTCGCATTCAACTCACGGTGTGAGGGCCAATTGAACACAGACCTCCACAAAGAGATAGAACTTTCTTGGTCATCTTCAGATTATTATTATTATTATTATTATTATTATTATTATTATTATTATTATTATTATTATTATTGCGGTAGTGATTTGACTTTCTCCGCAATAAAATACTTGCTAATTTTATATAATGTTGCAAATATCTTCTAGATAAATTAATCAAGAAAAAATAAAAGGTAATTCCCTACAGAATGAAATTTCAGTGCAATTAGTTCCTTATGATTCTATCAGACAGCAACGCTGTTTTTAAATAGAAAAATCGGGATGTTAACGTGATGAAATTTTTGTTTGTTACACAGCAAAAAATATTAAAAGAAGTTCTATATACATTCCTTACTAGAAAATAATGTTGTCTTCAGAACTTTTATTCTTTTAGTCTTCAGAACTTGTCTTCAGAACTCAGTCAAATTTTATTTTGATTTTCGAAGTTGATTGCCTAAATTTTAACCTTGGAAATTTGGATGTGGAGTAAAATAAAGAAGGTTAGCAGGGTAGAGAGGAAAACGAATTAGGAAATGCTGAAAAAATGCAAGAGACGAGAGCAATATTAGACGATATAAGGAAGCGAAAAAATGGACGGATCACAAGTTTCGATCTTGCTAAGGGATTGCATTCTGAGAGATGTAGTAAAGGGGGTGATATCAGGAGAGCGAGAGTGTGTAAGAAGGTAGCAATTGATAGATTGTAATAAGGAGGGTGGTACTTTATGTTGGGTTGCGAGGCAGATATTAGCGGGAAATCGCAAAAATGGAAGCTTCTTACCTAGTTCACAGAAACTGGCCTGTCATTAATGGCAGAACACTGAGGAGGAGGAGGAGGATAATTATACTACAAATAAAAAAGCCGAAACAATGGTTTATGCATAAGAATTGGTCAGCATTTTTTTTTCTGGTGGCAGTTTTGTAAGGTTCTAGCTCTCTCAAACTGATTAGATTGTAAGGTCAGGTCACTCGGGTCGGTTGTCGGGTTAAGTCACTTCGGGTTGGTTCACTCGGGTCACTTTGGGTCGGGCCAATCGGGTCAGCTCTGGTCGGGTTGTCGGTCGGGTCAGTCAATTCGGGTCACGGGTGGGGTCGGGTCGGTCTTCAACACATATAATTTCCACGAAAATTACAATATACCACGGTTTATACCTCACTGGACCTCCAATAAAACATATTCAATGATGTGTTCACCATGTCACCATTTTTGTATGAGGAAATTTCTAGAGGTATTTTGTGGGAATTTGATGGAGTGTAGATTCCTGTGTGTGTGTGTGTGTGTGTGATACGTTACAGGATACAAGATGTCGAGGAAGTGTGTAATAAACCGGACAATTTCTGTTATGTATGTGGGGAGCTGATATTTAAATCACAACGTCGATGTTTTACTCCACTTGTGAGGAAGTGTTATCAGTTATATTTTGGTTGCTGTGTAGGAGACCAAGATAAGAACTGGGTTCCTCACTACATTTGTTGTACTTGCGTGAAACGTCTGACTGAGTGGGCAAATGGTGGACGAAACATGAACTTCGCAGTACTGATGATCTGGAGGGAACGAAAAGATCATTCTTCAGACTGCTACTTTTGTATGACACAGATAAAAGAAATAAGCAGTAAATCTAACCACACAGTACAGTACCCTAATTTGCCATAAGCAATTAGGCCAGTTCCACACAGTACAGAATTACCTGTACCAGTACCTCTTCCTCATCTTACGGTAAATGAGGATTACGTACTTGAGGCAACTATTGAAGTTCCAAATGAAGATGATGATCCTACTTATGTAGGAAGCACATCTACATTGGATCCCCATCTGATAACTCCGGGTGAACTAAATGACCTCGTACGGGATTTGAAACTCTCCAAGACACAGACAGAACTTCTTGATACTAAACTTAAGGCTGGAATCTGCTCCATCGTGACACTAAAGTGTGTATTTTTCGAAACCTTCATACAGAGTTTCAAAACTATTATTCTCAAGAAAATGATTTAGTGTATTGTAATAATGTCTGTGCTGTGATGGATACACTTGGACATGCACATAAGTACAGAGTGGAGATTGCTTATTGACTCTTCGAAAACTAGTTTTAAGGCTGTCCTTTTGCACAATGGCAACAAATTTCCTTCAGTGCCTTTGGCTTATGCAACTAATATGAAGGAAACCTATGAAAACATCGAAATAGTGTTAGAAAACATTCAGTATGAGAAATACAAGTGGACCGTTTGCTGTGATTTACGCCATTTCTTTGTTAATGGGTTTGCAGCTTGGTTATACGAAATGTTGTTTCCTCTGCGAATGGGACAGCAGGAACAAAGCGGAACATTACATCAAGAAGGAATGGCCAACGCATGTATTAACTCCTGGACAGAAGAATGCTGTTTATTCCTCAGTGGTGAACCCTGATTAGATAATTCTACCTCCTCTTCACATAAAGTTGGGGCTCTTCAAAAACTTTGTTAGGGCAATGGACAAAAGTAATGCAGGATCTTGTTACCTCAAGGAAAAAAATCCTCGGGTTAGTGACGCTAGGGAGTTTTGCAGACCCCCAAATAAGATGTTTGATTCGTGACCAAAAATTTGAGGATCTCTTAACTCTGGTTGAGAAAGCAGCTTGGTGTTCATTTAAATGTTTAACAGAGATTTTTTTAGGAAACAAGAAAGCCCCAAATTACCGTGAAATTGTGAGTGATTTCCAGCAATCATTCAATGCAATGGGTTGCAACATGTCACTTAAAGTTCACTTTCTAGACTCCCACCTGCATTTCTTTCCTGAAAACTTTGGTGCTGTTAGTGATGAGTATGGGGAACATTTTCATCAATACAATTCTTCCATGGAAAAGAGATACCAGTGACGGTGAAGTTCAAAAATGCTAGCTGATTACTGTTGGACACTTAAAAGAGATGTTCTAGAAACCAAACACAGAAGAAAGTCGACAACTAAAACATATTAGTTGAGGTAAGTAAGTGTCCATTTATTAAGAAGATACCACTCACTTCTATTGTATTATTTATTAAGTAGATATAAAATGCTGACACGGTGTATACATCATTGAAAATATGTTTTATTTCAAATCCAATAAGATATAAACCGTGCTTATATTGTAATGGAAGTTATATGTAATTTTATCTGCACTAATGAATATTGTAAAATGAACAGTACACATAGCATATTTTTATATAAATATGTTTATTCTCTAGATAGAATAATGCTACTTAGAGGGCTTACTAAGTACAAATCAAGCTAACATACAATATAATTTGTGTGTTTATATACCTAACGTACCCAAACTACAAGTATGAAAATTGTTTTTAAAAAAAAGAAAAAAGAAAAAGAAAAGAAATTTGAGGGAAAATTTTCCGAAAACACCTCTGTCACGGAAAATCTGAGGGTGATAGAGAAAAACTGATTACAGATTCGAATTCTACGTGAAAAGGTCTATTAGAATCAGGTATTTTCTTCCGTGTGCCAGAGAAAAAGAATTTTTTTTCGACTAGTGTAATAGGTACCATTTTCAAACTCAGCAACCGTTATTCAAACCGGTTGACGTTGATCGCAGATATTAAAAATACTCACATCCGTATATTATTTAATACAAACGAAAATTTTACCTGCACATTTCTGCACAAACGATGTATAAACGATCGCGACAATTTGTGGTTCATCGAACATGGTGGGGCTAGCACTTAGACAACTCCACTTTTTTTCGTTCTGTCCACGCACCTGATAGCGTAGAAAAAAAAACTTTCGCCTGCGTATTACTGCTCAAACGATGTACAAACAATTGAGATAATTTTCTTTTGAATCGGAGTAGGGAGGTGCTACCAATTAGGCAGCCTATACTTTGTTATCGTTTTGGCGCGCTCGCAATTGTGTACAAACGAAAATTCATGGTGGGAGGGCTATCAATTAGAGAGCCCATAGTTTGTTATCGTTTTGGCGGGGCCACTTTTATGTGCAAACGAAAATTTTAGCTGCACATTTATGTACAAAGGCGTACAAACAAGTACGACAGTTTGTGGTTGAATTGAACATGGTGGGAGGGCTACCATTTAGGCAGCCCCCACTTTGTTTTCGTTCTGGCTGTGTTCCTAATTGTGTACAAACCAGGGGTCGAGCCGTGCCACCACCCGGGGCGGCAAGTCTGATGGGCGGCAAAATTTGAAAAAGAAAAGAATACAGGGGCGGCAAAATTTGAGAAAGAAAACAATAAAAGGGCGGCATGTGAAAGAACCGCCCAGGGCGGCAAAACTTCTAGCGCCGGCCCTGGTACAAACGAAAATCTCGCCTGCACATTTCTCTATAACTATATTCAAACGATTGCGACAATTTGTGGTTCAATTGCACATGGTGGGAGGCTACCATTTAGACAGCCCCCCCACTTTGTTTTCGTTCTGCCGTTGCCCCCTAATTACGTACAAATGAAAATTTCGCCTGCATATTTCTGTACAAACGATGCACAAACGATTGCGACAATTTGTGATTGAATTGAACATGGTGATTGGGCTATCACTTAGAATGTCCCCATCTTTGTTTTCGCCCTGGCGGCGCCGCTAATTATGTACAAACGAAAATTTCGCATGTACATTTCTGTACAAACGATGTAGAAACGATTGCGACAATTTGTGATTGAATTGGACATGGTGGGGGGGGCTATCTCTTAGACAGACCCCCACTTTTTTCGATCTGGCGGCACCCTTAATTATGTACAAACGAAAATTTAGCCTTCACATTTCTGTAGAAACGATGTGGAAACGATTGCGACAATTTGTGATTGAATTGGACATTTGGGGGGGGGGCTATCACTTAGACAGTCCCCAATTTGTTTCAGTTTTTACGGCGCTCCCATTTATGTACAAGCAAAAATTTCGCCTGCACATTCTTGTACAAATGATGTAGAAACGATTGCGACAATTTTTGCTTGAATTTGACATGGTGAAGTGCTACCATTTAAACAGCCCCCACTTTGTTTTCGTTCTGGCGGCGCCCCTAATTGTGTACAAACAAAAATTTCGCCTGCACATTTCTGTACAAACGATGTAGGAATGATTGCGACAATTTGTGATTGAATTGGACATGGTGGGGGGGGGGCTACCATTTAGACAGCCCGCACATTGTTTTCGTTCTGGCGGCGCCCCTAATTGTGTACAAACAAAACTTTTGCCTGCACATTTCTGTACAAAAGGTGTAGAAACGATTGCGATAATTTGTGATTGAATTGGACATTTTGGGGGGGCTAACATTTAGACAGTCCCCCACTTTTTTTCGTTCTGGCGACGCCCCTAATTGTCTAAAAACGAAAATTTTGCTTGCAGATTTCTGTACAAACGATGTACAAACGATTGCGACAATTTCTGATTCAATTGTACATAGTGGGGGACTACCATTTAGACAGCCCCCACTTTGTTTTCGTTCTGGCGGCGCCCCTAATTGTGTACAAAGGAAAATTTGGCCTGCACATTTTTGTACAAACGATGTAGAAACGAATGCGACAAATTCTGATTGAATTGGATATGGTGGGGTGCTACCACTTAGACAGCCCCCACATTATTTTCGTTCTTGCGGCGCCATTAATTTTGTACAAACAAAAATCTCGCCTGCACAGTTCTGTACAAACCATGTAGGAACGCTTGTGACAATTTGTGATTAAATTGGACATGGTGGAAGGGAATACCATTTAGATAGACCCCACTTTGATTTCGTTCTGGCGGCGCCCCTAATTGTGTACAAACGAAAATTTCGCCTACACATTTGTGTACAAACTTTTGAGACCATTTGCGATTGAGTCTGATAAGGGGGGGGGGCTGTCTAAATGGACGTCTCCTTTTCACCTCTACTGTAATTAAATTCTTCCTCCAGAAAATCTGTAATCAACACTGTCAGTAGCTACGTCGTCGACTAATATACCTTAACAAGTACAGCTTTATTTTCGTATATTTTTCAACAGTTAACCAATTTAAAACTATCGCAAACAAGAATATGTAGTCAACTTCTTAAATACTTCGCTCGCAGGAACCCGTTCAGCGCGTGCAACAAGCAAAAACAACATGTTTGGCGTCTCACAAATGAAAAAGGGGAAAAAAGAAAAGCAAAAGCAGCACGCCAGTGCCTTATCGCAGTCAGAGCTGACAACATAGTTTCGGTCGTCACTTACGCCAATAGACCTACAAGCGGTGTACAAGAGTTATACAGTTACCATATACGTTGTGCCACAGTAGCGCTACAGGCGGAATGTGCACGAACTACAAATGAATATGTTTCTTACAAGTATCCATCACTGTTGAACCCTCTTTACATTCTACACATCAATTTTTCTCCCACTTTTTGACCTTGACAAGGAGAAGTACCAAGCTTTCCGAGTTCACAACCATAAACTGTTTGTGTACAGAGTACGTTTTCAGTTCTTCCAATGACTCTGCGCGCGAAGAACAGGGGTGATGATCGGGCCACCGAATACGGCAGTCAGAGACACCCGGTTGCAACTTTAAATGTAAAATACAAATATAGAGCCTTGACAATGCCGTGAGGATGAATATATATGCCCCCCCCCCCCTTATCAGACTCAATCGGAAATGGTCTCAAAAGTTTGTACACAAATGTGTAGGCGAAATTTTCGTTTGTACACAATTAGGGGCGCCGCCAGAACGAAATCAAAGTGGGGTCTATCTAAATGGTATTCCCTTCCACCATGTCCAATTTAATCACAAATTGTCACAAGCGTTCCTACATGGTTTGTACAGAACTGTGCAGGCGAGATTTTTGTTTGTACAAAATTAATGGCGCCGCAAGAACGAAAATAATGTGGGGGCTGTCTAAGTGGTAGCACCCCACCATATCCAATTCAATCAGAATTTGTCGCATTCGTTTCTACATCGTTTGTACAGAAATGTGCAGGCCAAATTTTCGTTTGTACACAATTAGGGGCGCCGCCAGAACGAAAACAAAGTGGGGGCTGTTTAAATGGTAGCACTTCACCATGTCAAATTCAAGCAAAAATTGTCGCAATCGTTTCTACATCAGTTGTACAAGAATGTGCAGGCGAAAATTTTGCTTGTACATAAATGCGAGCGCCGTAAAAACTGAAACAAATTGGGGACTGTCTAAGTGATAGCCCCCCCCCCAAATGTCCAATTCAATCACAAATTGTCGCAATCGTTTCCACATCGTTTCTACAGAAATGTGCAGGCGAAATTTTCGTTTGTACACAATTAGGGGCGCCGCCAGAACGAAATCAAAGTGGGGTCTATCTAAATGGTATTCCCTTCCACCATGTCCAATTTAATCACAAATTGTCACAAGCGTTCCTACATCGTTTGTACAGAAATGTGCAGGCGAAATTTTTGTTTGTACACAATTAGGGGCGCCGCCAGAACGAAATCAAAGTGGGGTCTATCTAAATGGTATTCCCTTCCACCATGTCCAATTTAATCACAAATTGTCACAAGCGTTCCTACATGGTTTGTACAGAACTGTGCAGGCGAGATTTTTGTTTGTACAAAATTAATGGCGCCGCAAGAACGAAAATAATGTGGGGGCTGTCTAAGTGGTAGCACCCCACCATATCCAATTCAATCAGAATTTGTCGCATTCGTTTCTACATCGTTTGTACAGAAATGTGCAGGCCAAATTTTTGTTTGTACACAATTAGGGGCGCCGCCAGAACGAAAACAAAGTGGGGGCTGTTTAAATGGTAGCACTTCACCATGTCAAATTCAAGCAAAAATTGTCGCAATCGTTTCTACATCAGTTGTACAAGAATGTGCAGGCGAAATTTTTGCTTGTACATAAATGGGAGCGCCGTAAAAACTGAAACAAATTGGGGACTGTCTAAGTGATAGCCCCCCCCCCAAATGTCCAATTCAATCACAAATTGTCGCAATCGTTTCCACATCGTTTCTACAGAAATGTGAAGGCTAAATTTTCGTTTGTACATAATTAAGGGTGCCGCCAGATCGAAAAAAAGTGGGGGTCTGTCTAAGAGATAGCCCCCCCCCACCATGTCCAATTCAATCACAAATTGTCGCAATCGTTTCTACATCGTTTGTACAGAAATGTACATGCGAAATTTTCGTTTGTACATAATTAGCGGCGCCGCCAGGGCGAAAACAAAGATGGGGACATTCTAAGTGATAGCCCAATCACCATGTTCAATTCAATCACAAATTGTCGCAATCGTTTGTGCATCGTTTGTACAGAAATATGCAGGCGAAATTTTTATTTGTACGTAATTAGGGGGCAACGGCAGAACGAAAACAAAGTGGGGGGCTGTCTAAATGGTAGCCTCCCACCATGTGCAATTGAACCACAAATTGTCGCAATCGTTTGAATATAGTTATAGAGAAATGTGCCGGCGAGATTTTCGTTTGTACCAGGGCCGGCGCTAGAAGTTTTGCCGCCCTGGGCGGTTCTTTCACATGCCGCCCTTTTATTGTTTTCTTTCTCAAATTTTGCCGCCCCTGTATTCTTTTCTTTTTCAAATTTTGCCGCCCATCAGACTTGCCGCCCCGGGTGGTGGCACGGCTCGACCCCCCTCGCTCCGGCCCTGGTTTGTACACAATTAGGGGCACAGCCAGAACGAAAACAAAGTGGGGGCTGCCTAAATGGTAGCTTCCACCATGTTCAATTCAACCACAAACTGTCGTACTTGTTTGTACGCCTTTGTACATAAATGTGCAGCTAAAATTTTCGTTTGCACATAAAAGTGGCCCCGCCAAAACGATAACAAACTATGGGCTCTCTAATTGATAGCCCTCCCACCATGAATTGTCGTTTGTACACAATTGCGAGCGCGCCAAAACGATAACAAAGTATAGGCTGCCTAATTGGTAGCACCTCCCTACTCCGATTCAAAAGAAAATTATCTCAATTGTTTGTACATCGTTTGAGCAGTAATACGCAGGCGAAAGTTTTTTTTCTACGCTATCAGGTGCGTGGACAGAACGAAAAAAAGTGGAGTTGTCTAAGTGCTAGCCCCACCATGTTCGATTGAACCACAAATTGTCGCGATCGTTTATACATCGTTTGTGCAGAAATGTGCAGGTAAAATTTTCGTTTGTATTAAATAATATACGGATGTGAGTATTTTTAATATCTGCGATCAACGTCAACCGGTTTGAATAACGGTTGCTGAGTTTGAAAATGGTACCTATTACACTAGTCGAAAAAAAATTCTTTTTCTCTGGCACACGGAAGAAAATACCTGATTCTAATAGACCTTTTCACGTAGAATTCGAATCTGTAATCAGTTTTTCTCTATCACCCTACGATTTTCCGTGACAGAGGTGTTTTCGGAAAATTTTCCCTCAAATTTCTTTTCTTTTTCTTTTTTCTTTTTTTAAAAACAATTTTCATACTTGTAGTTTGGGTACATTAGGTATATAAACACACAAATTATATTGTATGTTAGCTTGATTTGTACTTAGTAAGCCCTCTAAGTAGCATTATTCTATCTAGAGAATAAACATATTTATATAAAAATATGCTATGTGTACTGTTCATTTTACAATATTCATTAGTGCAGATAAAATTACATATAACTTCCATTACAATATAAGCACGGTTTATATCTTATTGGATTTGAAATAAAACATATTTTCAATGATGTATACACCGTGTCAGCATTTTATATCTACTTAATAAATAATACAATAGAAGTGAGTGGTATCTTCTTAATAAATGGACACTTACTTACCTCAACTAATATGTTTTAGTTGTCGACTTTCTTCTGTGTTTGGTTTCTAGAACATCTCTTTTAAGTGTCCAACAGTAATCAGCTAGCATTTTTGAACTTCACCGTCACTGGTATCTCTTTTCCATGGAAGAGTTGTATTGATGAAAATGTTCCCCATACTCATCACTAACAGCACCAAAGTTTTCAGGAAAGAAATGCAGGTGGGAGTCTAGAAAGTGAACTTTAAGTGACATGTTGCAACCCATTGCATTGAATGATTGCTGGAAATCACTCACAATTTCACGGTAATTTGGGGCTTTCTTGTTTCCTAAAAATTCTCTGTTAAACATTTAAATGGACACCAAGCTGCTTTCTCAACCAGAGTTAAGAGATCCTCAAATTTTTGGTCACGAATCAAACATCTTGTTTGGGGGTCTGCAAAACTCCCTAGCGTCACTAACCCGAGGATTTTTTTCCTTGAGGTAACAAGATCCTGCATTACTTTTGTCCATTGCCCTAACAAAGTTTTTGAAGAGCCCCAACTTTATGTGAAGAGGAGGTAGAATTATCTAATCAGGGTTCACCACTGAGGAATAAACAGCATTCTTCTGTCCAGGAGTTAATACATGCGTTGGCCATTCCTTCTTGATGTAATGTTCCGCTTTGTTCCTGCTGTCCCATTCGCAGAGGAAACAACATTTCGTATAACCAAGCTGCAAACCCATTAACAAAGAAATGGCGTAAATCACAGCAAACGGTCCACTTGTATTTCTCATACTGAATGTTTTCTAATACTATTTCGATGTTTTCATAGGTTTCCTTCATATTAGTTGCATAAGCCAAAGGCACTGAAGGAAATTTGTTGCCATTGTGCAAAAGGACAGCCTTAAAACTAGTTTTCGAAGAGTCAATAAGCAATCTCCACTCTGTACTTATGTGCATGTCCAAGTGTATCCATCACAGCACAGACATTATTACAATACACTAAATCATTTTCTTGAGAATAATAGTTTTGAAACTCTGTATGAAGGTTTCGAAAAATACACACTTTAGTGTCACGATGGAGCAGATTCCAGCCTTAAGTTTAGTATCAAGAAGTTCTGTCTGTGTCTTGGAGAGTTTTAAATCCCGTACGAGGTCATTTAGTTCACCCGGAGTTATCAGATGGGGATCCAATGTAGATGTGCTTCCTACATAAGTAGGATCATCATCTTCATTTGGAACTTCAATAGTTGCCTCAAGTACGTAATCCTCATTTACCGTAAGATGAGGAAGAGGTACTGGTACAGGTAATTCTGTACTGTGTGGAACTGGCCTAATTGCTTATGGCAAATTAGGGTACTGTACTGTGTGGTTAGATTTACTGCTTATTTCTTTTATCTGTGTCATACAAAAGTAGCAGTCTGAAGAATGATCTTTTCGTTCCCTCCAGATCATCGGTACTGCGAAGTTCATGTTTCGTCCACCATTTGCCCACTCAGTCAGACGTTTCACGCAAGTACAACAAATGTAGTGAGGAACCCAGTTCTTATCTTGGTCTCCTACACAGCAACCAAAATATAACTGATAACACTTCCTCACAAGTGGAGTAAAACATCGACGTTGTGATTTAAATATCAGCTCCCCACATACATAACAGAAATTGTCCGGTTTATTACACACTTCCTCGACATCTTGTATCCTGTAACGTATCACACACACACACACACACACACACACACTCTCACACACACACACACACACACACACACACACACACACACACACACACACACACAGGAATCTACACTCCATCAAATTCCCACAAAATACCTCTAGAAATTTCCTCATACAAAAATGGTGACATGGTGAACACATCATTGAATATGTTTTATTGGGGGTCCAGTGAGGTATAAACCGTGGTATATTGTAATTTTCGTGGAAATTATATGTGTTGGAGACCGACCCGACCCCACCCGTGACCCGAATTGACTGACCCGACCGACAACCCGACCAGAGCTGACCCGATTGGCCCGACCCAAAGTGACCCGAGTGAACCAACCCGAAGTGACTTAACCCGACAACCGACCCGAGTGACCTGACCTTACAATCTAATCAGTTTGAGAGAGCTAGAACCTTACAAAACTGCCACCAGAAAAAAAAATGCTGACCAATTCTTATGCATAAACCATTGTTTCGGCTTTTTTATTTGTAGTATAATTATCCTCCTCCTCCTCCTCCTCAGTGTTCTGCCATTAATGACAGGCCAGTTTCTGTGAACTAGGTAAGAAGCTTCCATTTTTGCGATTTCCCGCTAATATCTGCCTCGCAACCCAACATAAAGTACCACCCTCCTTATTACAATCTATCAATTGCTACCTTCTTACACACTCTCGCTCTCCTGATATCACCCCCTTTACTACATCTCTCAGAATGCAATCCCTTAGCAAGATCGAAACTTGTGATCCGTCCATTTTTTCGCTTCCTTATATCGTCTAATATTGCTCTCGTCTCTTGCATTTTTTCAGCATTTCCTAATTCGTTTTCCTCTCTACCCTGCTAACCTTCTTTATTTTACTCCACATCCAAATTTCCAAGGTTAAAATTTAGGCAATCAACTTCGAAAATCAAAATAAAATTTGACTGAGTTCTGAAGACAAGTTCTGAAGACTAAAAGAATAAAAGTTCTGAAGACAACATTATTTTCTAGTAAGGAATGTATATAGAACTTCTTTTAATATTTTTTGCTGTGTAACAAACAAAAATTTCATCACGTTAACATCCCGATTTTTCTATTTAAAAACAGCGTTGCTGTCTGATAGAATCATAAGGAACTAATTGCACTGAAATTTCATTCTGTAGGGAATTACCTTTTATTTTTTCTTGATTAATTTATCTAGAAGATATTTGCAACATTATATAAAATTAGCAAATATTTTATTGCGGAGAAAGTCAAATCACTACCGCAATAATAATAATAATAATAATAATAATAATAATAATAATAATAATAATAACAATAATCTGAAGATGACCAAGAAAGTTCTATCTCTTTGTGGAGGTCTGTGTTCAATTGGCCCTCACACCGTGAGTTGAATGCGAATGGATGTAAGGTGAAGGTCAGTTTCTGGACGAGACGAGACGAGGCAGAATTTTCATGAAGGGGTACGAGATGAGACAGAGCTCTTTCAATAGAAACATATGCACTTTTCGAGACGAGACTACCTTCACGACACATTTTCGAGACGAGAATGCCCCAAACCTGGTCTCGTGAGCAACACTAGTAAGTATATCCAACATACTACTTGGTTGTGGCTGTTCAGATACACCGTGAACGTGCGTAAGGACTGAGTGAACATGGGGCCTTCACAGAGCTTCATAAGGGCTTGTTTGCTGTACGAGTTCAAATTGCTGCTCCACGGGGCGGAAGATATGACAGACCTTTGGTGAGGGTGTCGTGACTACGCGGAGAGTGCAGTGGTATAACGGTTTAAGGACGGTGACGAAACACTCGAAGACGTACCACGTGCCGGAAGACAAACAGATGTTCAAAATAAAGATCTTCAGGCAGCAATTGAGGCGAAGACAGATATGTGAGGAACTGGTACTACATTTCAGTGTGAGTGGAGAAACCATTCGGCACCACCACCATCAACTTGGAAAGCACTGCAAGTTGGGTTGATGGGTCCTAGATTATTTGACTTGGAGCCAGAAAGCAACGCGAGCAGACACCTGTGTTTCTTTGGTGTCTCGTCTGAGGAAGAAGCAATTTCTGGACAGGGTGTTGACATGTGATGGGAAGTGGGTCCTGTACGAAGCTCCACGTCGCTGTCATTGTTGGTTAGCATCCCATGAACCGGTTGAAAACAGCCCAAGCCAGTACTACACCAGAATAAGGTTCTCCTGTGCATTTTGTGGACTGCTCGAGGCATCATCCATCGGGAACTGCTACAAGCTGGTCAGATCATCAATGCAACTGTGTACTGTCACTGTGTCCTGTCTGGATCCAGCAGTTCTGAATCGCAAAGGGGTCCTCTTGTTACAAGGCAACGCTAAGTCCCACGTGGCTAAAATGACCCAGTACATCATTCTACGCCTTGAATTTAAAACACTATTGGATCCGCCATACTCCACGGACATTGTACCGTCCGATTATCACCTGTTCCATTCCTTGGACAATCACCTTAGAGAACGCCAATTCAAATCGCTAGTAGAGGTTCAATATGCACTTGATACCTTCTTCACTTCACGTCCCACCAAGTTCGACTGCGATGGAATCCATAGCCTTCCAGAACGTCGGCAGAAGGTCGTCGAGGCTGATGGAGACGATTTTTGATATTCCAGGTACGTCTTAGGTTACATACCAATGTTCGAAGGTGTTGGTGAAAAGGCGGCGGAACTTTCTTGGGCACTCTTAAAGTTATAATAATAATAATAATAATAATAATAATAATAATAATAATAATAATAATAATAATAATAATAATAATAATAGTAATAATAATAATGTGTCCTGCCCAAAGGCAGATGTTTGACCCGAAGATCCATGGGTATTGATTCCAGTTCGTACCAAGTAAGTTTTCTGGTGGACAAACACCATGTGCATGGGTTTTCTCGGTGTTCTCCCATTTCCTCCCACTTTCTGCATTCAACCACTTCAATTATTTCTCATCATCGCTGTCTCTCTTAGCGTTGCTGCATAACGTTGGACGTTAACTAGATATTTCCTTTCAATTTCACTTAATGTGACATTCAACTTGACATAGAAACGCAGAAAGGAAAAAAGTCAGTAGTAATATTAATTACAATTACAATGCCAATTAGTTAATATAGGGTTAAATTAAAATTTTGTTACTATTTCACCTTCAATTAGTCACAATTATCATTCATCCACCAACTTCGAATTGAATTCTACAACAAAGCTCCTTATAGTATTCCGTATAGAAAATAAGTGAAGAATGTGACGACTCGACCCGAGGGACCCGACACGAGCTAACCCGACTGACCCGACCCGACAACCCGACTCGACCCGACCCGACCCGTTTGAGAGCACTATCAGAGGGGTACAATTTACAGTACAATTTATTTTGTATGGTTTAGCATACTTTAAGGCTACCACACTTTTTGAAAACAGAAAAAACGGGACATCTTACAAATAGTAGTAAATATTGCATTTTGTATTAATTTTATCTTTCCAATTTTACTACAGTATCGCACTAGTTATAAAACTTAAAATAATGTTTTAATATAGTCCATACTTAATCAACAGTGCTAAAAATTATTATAGAAGCTAGAAGCTGTTATACAATATAAACGCAATCAGTGAACATACAATATTAGGGCAAAAATTATATTTTCAATATTATTACACATACCACCTTTACATGCTCTACATGTCTATAAAGAAAAAAAATCCAGATTTATGAAGTTGTTTCCAAATTTCAATAGACTGATTTATTTTTGTTAACCTAAAATGCGAACTAAAAGAAAGCAATTTGCATAATTGTTTTTCTGAAGCAGAAAAAATGTGTTTTCGGGGCTGGTCTGCAACGTCACCAGAATTTGTTGCCACCTCGGGGTATACATTCTTACTTTTAGTGATAAGAGTGCTACTTAGGAGGATTTAAACATTACATGTTATATCCGGGGAAGCAGCGATTGGAATAATAATAAAGATTAGAATGAAATTGTTCCTCTAGTATTGTCGGAATTGAAAGCAAAAGGAATAAGTCGATTTTATTATCTTTTCAGAAATTTTGATATCTAATTAATAATAATAATAATAATAATAATAATAATAATAATAATAATAATAATAATAAAGAAAAAAACAGGACAAGAAGGAAAATTTCTTCACACCGGAACAAATTTTAAGAAACCGGGGCGTATGGTAGCCTTACATACTTATTTGCATGCGGAGTGTCAGTACGGAGCCACTACGTAGCAGAGTTGAAACAAAACCTCGTAAATAGGTTGCCAACTCAGGAAAACAAAATTACCGGCACACCTTCAAAATTCTCTGTACAAATGAGAAACTGAAGAATGTATTGATCGTTATTGTTTTTACCAGCAATTGCCACTTCTTTAAAATTATCGAAACAGATGAATAATACTGGATATTAATCTTTATGTAACAGTAGTTGATTCATAAAATGAAATTTACTCTATAAACTTACACTTCAAACAAAGGAAATTGCTTTAGAAAGTCATTTTCTACTCTCAATAAATGTATAAAATCCTTTTACAATAAAACATAAGTGTTATCAAATTTGTTATGTTAAATAAATAAAAAAAACTGCCATACATTAAAAAAAATATCGGTAATGTATAATACAACGGAAATTTGTGTTTGTAAAGGCACTGTTGAAAAATTTCGATGTTCAATGTTATATTCTGGATTGCAGATTCCAAAATACCCGTCAGAAGGGGGCTAATAAGTTTGTACCGGTCACCGGCCTTAATCAAAATCACAGCAAATACCGGCCAGTTAGCAACTCTACTCGTAAATCAGAATGCTGAATGCACCAAAATACTTCACCATGCATTCTATAGTTTCTGCAAAATGAGTTTAATGAAGATGATCAAATAAAACAAAATACTGTGTTATAATTTTCCCTTTAACAGTCTACTTTGTGAATTTGTTATATCTTCCACTTATCAATTTCCTGTACGAGATGAGAATAACGGTTTCTGCGCAAGATAGAAAGAAAAAAATAAATTCTTCTCATAAGGATTCAGCTCACGTAAGAAATAATGAATAAGTTTAATAATAAGAGCCAAGGAGTGATAAACTAACTCAGCAATAATGATTGTAAGTATAAATATAAACAGAAAACAAAAAAAAATAAACATTTAATTCCATCATCGTTAGAATAAGATCAATATAGTGAATCACACGATAGTGTGAACATACCAAACCAAACAAAAGTGTGAACAAAGTCCTGTTAGAAAAATATTCCATAAATGTGACACATTTTTTTTAATGCTTCTACCATTTAGACAGCCCCACTTTGTTTACCTTCTGGCGGCACCATTAGTTGTGTACAAACGAAAATTACGCCTGCATATTTCTGTACAAACGATGTACAAACGATTAAGACAATTTGTGATTGAATTGGACATGATGGACGGGGTACCATTTAGACAGACTCCACATTAATTTCTTTCTTGCGTCGCCTCTAATTGTGTACAAAAGAAAATTTTGCCTGCACATTTCTGTACAAACGACGTACATAGGATTGCGACAATTTGTGATTGAATTGGACATGGTCGGGGGCTACCACTTAGACAGCCCCCACTTTGTTTTCGTTCTGGCGGCGCCTTTAATTGTGTACAAACAAACATTTCGCCTGCTCATTTCTGTACAAACGAAGTACAAACGCTTGCGACAATTTGTGATTCAATTGGACATGGTGGAGGGGTTATACTTAGAAAGCACCCTACTTTGCTTTCGTTCTGGCTGCGTCCCTAATTGTCTACAAACAAACATTTCGCCTGCACATTTCTGTACAAACGAAGTACAGATGATTACGACAATTTGTGATTCAATTGGACATGGTGGGTGGGCTACCAATCAGACAGCCTCCACTTTGTTTTCGTTCTGGCGGCGCCCCTAATTTTGTTCAAACAAACATTTCGCCTGCACATTTCTGTACAAATGATGCACAAACGAATGCGACAATTTGTGATTGAATTGGACATAGTGGGGGGCTACCACTTAGACAGCCCCCCATTTTTTCTGTTCTGGCGGCGCCCTTAATTGTGTACAAACGAAAATTTTGCCTGTACATTTCTGTACAAACGAAGTACATGCGATTGCGACAATTTGTGACTGAATAGGACATGTTGGTGGGGGACTGCCACTTAGACAGCCCCCACTTTGTTTTCGTGCTGGCGGCGTCCCTAATTGGCTACAAACAAACATTTCGCCTGCACATTTCTGTACAAACGAAGTACAAACGATTGCGACAATCTGTGATTCAATTAGACATGATGGGGGGGCTAACACTTAGACAGCCTCCACTTTGTTTTCGTTCTGGCGGCGCCCCGAATTTTGTTCAAACAAACATTTCGCCTGCACATTTCTGTACAAACGATGCACAAACGAATACGACAATTTGTGATTCAATTGGAAATGGTGGGGGGTATACCACTTAGACAGCCCCCATTTTTTTCTGTTCTGGCGGCGCCCCTAATTGTGTACAAACGAAAATTTTGCCTGTACATTTCTGTACAAACGAAGTACAAACGATTGCGACAATTTGTGATTCAATTTGACATGGTTGGGGGGGCTACCACTTAGACAGCCCCCCACTTTTTTCTGTTCTGACGGCGCCCCTAATTGTGTACAAACGAAAATTTCGCCTGCACATTTCTGTACAAACGAAGTACAAACGATTGCGATAATTTGTGATTGAATAGGACATGTTGGTGGGGGGCTACCAGTTAGACAGCCCCCAATTTGTTTTCGTTCTGGCGGCGCCCCTAATAGTGTACAAACGAAAATTTGGCCTGTACATTTCTGTACAAACAATGTACAAACGATTGCGATAATTTGTGACTCAATTGGACATGGTGGGGGGGCTACCACTTAGACAGCCCCCCCACTTTGTTTTCGTTCTGGCGGCGCCCCTAAGTTTGTTCAAACAAACATTTCGCCTGCATATTTCTGTACTAACGATGCACAAACGAATGCGACAACTTTTGATTGCATTGGACATGTTGGTGGGGGCTACCACGTAGACAGCCCCCAATTTGTTTTCGTTCTGGCGGCGCCCCTAATTGCGTGCGAACATACATTTCGCCTGCACATTTCTGTACAAACGAAGTACAAACAATTGCGACAATTTGTGATTGAATTGGACATAGTGGGGGGCTACTACTTAGACAGCCCCCCATTTTTTCTGTTCTGGCGACGCCCCTAATTGTGTACAAACGAAAATTTCGCCTGCACATTTCTGTACGAACGAAGTACAAACGATTGCGGTAATTTGTGATTGAATAGGACATGTTGGTGGGGGGCTACCAGTTAGACAGCCCCCAATTTGTTTTCGTTCTGGCGGCGCCCCTAATAGTGTACAAACGAAAATTTGGCCTGTACATTTCTGTACAAACAATGTACAAACGATTGCGATAATTTGTGACTCAATTGGACATGGTGGGGAGACTACCACTTAGACAGCCCCCCACTTTGTTTTCGTTCTGGCGGCGCCCCTAAGTTTGTTCAAACAAACATTTCGCCTGCATATTTCTGTACTAACGATGCACAAACGAATGCGACAACTTTTGATTGCATTGGACATGTTGGTGTGGGCTACCACGTAGACAGCCCCCAATTTGTTTTCGTTCTGGCGGCGCCCCTAATTGCGTGCGAACATACATTTCGCCTGCACATTTCTGTACAAACGAAGTACAAACAATTGCGACAATTTGTGATTGAATTGGACCTAGTGGGGGGCTACTACTTAGACAGACCCCATTTTTTCTGTTCTGGCGACGCCCCTAATTGTGTACAAACGAAAATTTCGCCTGCACATTTCTGTTCAAACGAAGTACAAACGATTGCGATAATTTGTGATTAAATAGGACATGTTGGTGGGGGCTAAGAGTTAGACACTCCCCAATTTGTTTTCGTTTTTGCGGCGCCCCTAATAGTGTACAAACGAAAATTTGGCTTGCACATTTCTGTACAAACAATGTACAAACGATTGCGGCAATTTGTGATTCAATTGGACATGGTAGGGGCTACCATTTAGGGGAACTCCCTCGAGAAGAATCACTCTACTTATTTATTGCAAAAAGCAGAATTTAAAAATTCGCATTCGTTCAAAGTTATCGTTGGAAGTAACAGCCGTTTGTATGTACGTACTAATAGCGATAAGTTGCACTACGCGATCCCAATTAATACTTCATATACCCGCGCCACACACACACACACTAGCATATGTACACACGAAAGTATACCTGGTAGTATCCACATGCTTACGCCGGAAACTAGAAACAAACACACACACACACACACACACACACACAGAGAGAGAGAGAGAGAGAGAGAGAGAGAGAGAGAGAGAATATCTTGTTGTACCTTTATACTGAATGCACCATTACTCACAAAATCAGTTAAAAAAGAAAAAGGAAAAGAGTTGTAAATGAAACTCTCAAAGATTGGTACCACTGCTGGGTGTCACACATGAGATTGTTCCATAATGATTGATTCGTAATATGATGTATATGGGTTTCTTAATGGTAGTATAACAAAATGCCTTCAAATTGACCACTAAATAAAAAGTGAAATTTATTTTTCAAATTTTGTAAAATCGAAGTCGGTGGGCATTATGGGAACAGTCTACAATAACAATATATGCAAATAGATATTAATATACTTCACGTTTTCCAGTGGGTGCAAGAAAGCTTCGAATTGTGTTTGTTCTGATAATGATTAGCTGATGTAAATATATATATATATATATATATATATATATATATATATATATATATATATATATATATATATATATATCTTTGCGTAACAACTTCTAGCTATATGTTACTATTTTCTTGCAATTACTGTTGAAAACGGAACTTGTAGATTTCTATTTCTTTCTGTTAGAATAGACTTAGAAGTGAAGAAGAACTTATGGTTGGAATAATGAATTCACATTAAAAAAAAATTGCCGCTACAAATTTTAACGTTTTTGCTTTATAGAGGTCATATTGATACTACCATAAGTGATAATAGATTATAAAAGCTTTCGGTGTCGGTAGTGAAATAAGTTCGAACTGTGAACTAGAGACCTGCACGGGTCGGGCTTGGGCGGGCCGACACTGTTATTTCTTTGGACCGGGCCGGGCTCGGGCGGGCCGACACTGTTATTTCTCTTCAGGTCGGGCCAGGCTGGGGCCGATCAATTGCAATTCTTTAATAATTATTGACTTCCGTTAAACGATAATTGGAATAAAGCCAAACGTTGAAGAAGTGTGTCCGTGAAAAATGTTACAAAGAATGCAATAGCTATTTACAGTTTGTGCTGCTTAGCGGCTCCACTTTCACTATAGAGGATTGCAGGCATTATGCTGTAAATTAAGCTCTGACCTTGACCTTCACTGAACTCAAAATATAAAAAGAAAGGGTGGGAATGTTTTGCCTGTCGCTAAACAATATTGCCATCTTCACTTTATGCTAAAAATCAATTAAGTTAGATTTTTGTTACAGGGAATGGAGTTTTTGTTCTCTCGATGACAGGCAAAGTTCTAGGAGTCAATGGTACCATTCGGGAGGCAAGCATCAGGTTGTGAACCAGAGTTTAGAAACTGTTTCTGAGGGTTAGGTCAAATTTAGTACTAAATTTTGAGAAAGATTCGGGCTCGATCTAATTTTTTAAAAAAATTATCGGGCCTGGGTCGGGCCAAAAACTTTTAAAATTTATCGGGCCTGGGTCGGGCTTGGGCCAAGAATTTTGAAAAACTTATCGGGCCGGGCCGGATTCGGGCCGAAAATCTCCAAAACTTTTCGGGCCCGGGCTGGGCCGGGCCTAGGTACGTTTGGGCCGGATAAGGCTCAGGCCGAAAAATTCGGCCCGTGCAGATCTCTACTGTGAACATAGTCTTCAAACGTTAAATCAATGTCGGAACACCTTTTCTAGATATCTATTATCGTTGTTGTTCTACGAAGTTCATGGTTGAATCCGGAAGTGAGTCATTTTAGCAATATCCAGTTTGAAAATTGTTTTGAGTTTTACGCCCCACGTTTATGCTGGATAGGCTAAAGGAGATGGTGATGTTGAGGAATGAATGAAATGGTGGAGTGAAGAAAGTGGGAGGAAACTGGAGAACCCCGAGAAAGCATACAAGCACGGCACATCCACTTTGAATGGAGAATTGAGAGGGAAGAGAGAAATTATTTTTTGTTAAAATGAATCTGTATCGAGAAACCACTTCTACCTAGCTATTACTTTTTTCTCTACGACGACCAGCATTGAAACTATGAACATGGATTTCTAGTTTGGTTAAAAATAGAGGCATAAGAGGTGAATGTAAAACATATTCTTGAGACGCTGAAACCAAGGGACATATTCTGCTATTACTTTCCACATTGAAATAAATAAACCCGACTTTTAGTCTGGTAAATCTGAGGAGGCGACATTTAAGTTGATTATGTATCACATGAAAGATTTTTGTGCCACGCTACGTGCAGATTTGATACTTAACCAGGGTCAATTTGTTTAGCCGCAATGTATGCAATGGTTTCCTTCCGGCTATTAATAAACATACGTGAAAACAATTGAGTACGTAACTGCATCTAGAAAATCTTTTGTAAGGGGAACGCTGGGTGGACGCCGAAAATTGGGAAGCACCGACCAATCCTCTAACCACTATACTACGGTGTCCCCCTTACAAAAACAAACTTTCTGGTGTTCCTCTTAGAAAAACAAACTTTATGGTGTTCCTCTTAGAAAAACAAACTTTACGGTGTTCCCCTTACAAAAACAAACTTGATGGCGTTTCCCTTACAAAAACAAACTTCACGGTGTTCCCCTTACAAAAACAAACTTCACGGTGTTCCCCTTACCAAAACAAACTTAAGATACGTTCAAAATTTAGTCGAGATACGTTCAAGAATATGACCTGTAGAGTAGTATTATTTTCGACGAACGGGCCGAAGTACAATAAGCGTACGGCCAAACAACCAAACATACTTTCTTGGAATGAAGGTGGCTTAAATTTCTAAATCTGTTAAAATGTAGAACGTATTTATTAACTTTTATCGATCACCATATTTTCTCTTCTACGTATTGTACCTCGGAAACAAACCAACAGTCACTTACACGCGAATGTTTACTTTTGTTTCTGTCTTGCCCTCATTCTTTATCGTTTGTTCAGTTATATCAAACTCTTATATGCGTCTCTTGAATGTATTTTTTTTTTTATCAAACATTGTCAACTTTGTTCTTTCTTTTCTTCTCGTGTTACGTTTAATCACGTTTACTGTTACATGAAGAGCATGACATTGCAGTTTGGTGGCGCCGGTCCTGAAGACACGAAGATACGTATCTCCGCCTTTGGAAGCTCACATCATTAACTATGTATTCAAAAGGTTAACCCTCTGGCGTCTAAGAGCATCCTATCTATCTATGCTTACAAGTAGCAGTGGGCAAGTGAACCCTGTGTATAAAAGATTTAGGGAATGGATAACTTGTATCTTTTAAAATCCTTGCATTGTGGGAGAAATGTATCCGTTAGTTACAAACAGCCTTACATTGCAGAATGAGCTTCGTAACGAAAAATACGGTTATAGTTGGCTGAAATAACGCTTGATTCAAGTTAATCTTCATTTACATATATTATGATGGTCTAAGGAGGTTCTTATTTTTCGACTAGAACGCTAAATCGGTTAAGAATATATTCATTTATATTCTTCAATATTCATTTATATGTGAGAACCTGTTTACTGCATGAACTGAAGATCGGAAATGTAGGTTGTATTTGTAACCTTATCTCTATGTTGCACTGTTTCCCAATCCTCTTTACCTGGCTTCCCTTTCATAAGCCATACTTACCAAATCCTTTCCTTTCAATTGCTATTGTTGTTGTTAGATATTCAGTACAAAATGGCCTCTTAGCTGTATATGGTGATTGTTAAATAAATAAATAAGTAAGTAAATAAAATACTTCCTTCCCCTCTGCTTCCCATGACAAAGACAAAATGTCAAACATGTAACGGTTGAGAAGTTTGATAAAGTTCATTTGCAAACTGTCATTACAAGTATTGCTTTATTCGTAATTTTACAGTTTATTTCTAGTAGTTGCTTACGACAAATTCCTCATTTTTCACGTCCCACAGGTTGCAAACCACGGGGCTATTGCAACTGGAATACATATAGCCCTATATACTACTTTTGTTTCGAGTATTGATTTCACGCCATTTGGAAATCTAACTTAGTTTCGCAACGTGACAGGAAAGTCACTTGTTTTGATTATGTTTTATGAAAAAAAAATCACGTTACATTGGATAGTATATCGTTGTACATTAATATTAATTTAATTTACCTAATATTGTTTTAAGGAACAAATTTGTATTTATGAATATTGAATAGTTGCGTCCATAATGATTTACTGAATAATTAACTTTTGTATGTTATAGCAATTTACAGATTTTGTTTTCATTCTGTAAACCAAGCAGTAATCCACGTTCTAGAAAACAGCGTTTCTTAGATGAAAGAATGTTCGTGAAGTTAGGAGAGCTAGAGTTATAATTTTGGAGAGAGTCCGTGGCACGAATTCACTACTGAAGAAGAGTCGAACAGACAAACCCAATCGATAAATTAATAATAAATTCAGCACGAGAGATAAGCTCTTGGAATATTGATATATTCAATAGGTTTGACTAAATAATTTGTGACAACAAATCTTATAGCACGATCCTTTGCTATTGATTCATTCACAGAAATATATCTGTTTTATATATACAGTAAATTTTTTAGATTTTTCAACCCGTTTAATTTTATAGTATTGCTTGCATTCGGGGATAATTTTAAATGGTTTTGGCGGCAGTTGAGCAGTGTGGAAATCAATATAAAAACATTAGTTATGCGTTTAGTCATGCGTAGCCAGATCTCATGGAGGACTAACACTGTAAGCGTTATAATTTGCTTCATAGAGCTTTTGGTGAGAAACCGCGAAAATAAGCAAATCGTGAGTGGGGCATGTAGTCACTAGTTTTTTCCTGCCAAAAGTCAAAATTTTCTAAGAGCCAAAATTACGTGCTGTGGCTTCAAACTCGCTTCAGTAGAGAATGAGAATAATCGTGTCTTAACACTGACGTTTCAGAAATAGCTCCAATCATAACAAAGGGTTTTGGCGGTGGAAAGAATATAAAACGAATAGAAAGTGGTAAAAACTGGATGAAACCGGATTTTGGGAGGATATTGGCATCTCAGAGGGACGAAGGGGGTCTAAATTTTTCTGAAAAATATCAGATTAGTGGATAATTTTAAGAATTTCTGTCCAATTGCGAGCCTATGTTTTCATATAGCATTAAGGTGTATAATTTTAATACTCATCCATTTGAAATGCCCATATATATAAAATTTACATTAAAATAATGTATAAATAAAGATATTATTCCCCGAAATATAATTTCTACTAGGTTATTCAAAGCTTCCATCTTAATTTTGACTTAAATAAAGATCAAATTAATTTACTACATAGATCGAAAAATATATTTTGAAAAAAAATCGTATAGTACAGTACGTTCAAAAAATATTGGACCCCTCCAAACAAAAAGAAAATCTCATTACATCGACTGTAATGGTACATTACAACCGCAGGTCCTGCATTAGTTACATCATAATCGAATCTTTTTTTTTTTTCTCTAGACTGAATGTCAAGTAAAAAGTATGTTCTATTAACGTAGCATCATGATTCAATTAAAATGTGCATTGAGAAAAATATATGAGAACTTTGAAAGAAATGTACAAAAGAAAGATTTCTTTTTTGAAAATATGACCTTTTTTTCTCACCATTTCCTTTAAGTAATATAGGAGTAAAGCTGGTAATAGGGACATGATTTTATTAAGTGTATCGTTAATAAGTAATTGCATATATAATCTTTCTTGCTAAGGTATTTGTTTCTAAATGCTAAATGCTCTTGCTAAATGTTTTCAAACTCTACAATAGGATCATTGTGTCCCCTCGTAGCGAAGTGACTAACGCTTGTGAGAGGTCGTGGGTATAATCTCCAAGTTTGATGCTTTTGTATAAACGTCAAGTTGTAGTTTGGATCACAAGAAACGAAAGTTACTGAATATACAACGTTTGTTCTCTTTTTACGTTCTGAAGATCTATGAAAGATCATGATAATGTTGTTCATGAGATGAAAGACATATCGTCTTATCTCGGACACGGGACGAGAAGAGAAATTTCACGATTCTTGTAAGCAACACTAGTTCACCGAAGGCTTAGATTTCAAACACTATTTCACTTTTAGACCTACATGATACATATCATAAAAATTGTAAACCGACAAACCAATTGTAAATATCTAGTCACAATCAAAAAATATTATTTATTAACTCAAACCATTACACAATCAACATAGTTTAAATTTTGATCTTTCAATTTATATAAAAAATAAATTTTCTATGTATCTGATGTATATCTAACATCATCTGAATACATCGTGTGTTATGAACATTCTTCTGAATGATTAGATAAGATGTAATGAAGTTCTGAAAATAAATTTTCTTCAGATAAAGATTAGGGTTTTTTAAAAATTATTCAATGGTATAGACTGAAAATGTGTATGCACTAATATTTATCTGTTGAGCTACTTACATTATTAATGAGATATTCTGTTACTTTTCATAACATGAATTATTTTCATATTAATATGTATTGCACCAAACTTGCCACATTAATTAATTTTTGAATGCAACACTTTTCCTAATACTTGATTAAAATTATATTGCAGTTTTTGTTACATTGCTTATGCCTGCAAGATGTCAGTGTTTAGTTATTTTGATGCCACTTCAAATATACTGAGAAAGTTCACATTATCAACATGCACGGCAGTGCATGGCAGCCAAGTTCCGCGAAGCAAATGAAAACTGGCCTGCACTGCCGTAAGCATATTATACACGAACAAGAGTTTTGGGTAAAATCGACGATTTCGAGGCTTTGTAAAAACGATTCTATTAACGGGATGATCTACCTTTTCTCGGCACAAAAATTTTTATATTGGACCTTATGGGGAGAACATGGCTACTGAATTTCCTCAGTTTCTAAGGAACTAGGTATCTCTAATGGGAAAGAAAAATTTTGCAGCATTCTACAGAAGTTTATTAACGGGTTGAAATACTTAAATTGTATATTTGTCTGCTAGTTTAGCAGAAATAAATTATTAAAAAATAAATAAATTAGTTGTTTTTTATACAAATTATAATATGTCTAACTTTGGAACCAATTATGGTAGAAAGATCAACTTTTTTTGTTTTATTCCTTGAGAAGAAACAACTCTAATAGTTTTAATCACAACCATATCTGATACGCCAATTAAGAAATAGTATTTCAATATAAGTATTAAAATCCACCTGTCAAGAAGTTTGACGAGGGTAAGGCATCTGCGCCCACCCTTTTCTTCTGTTTTCGTCCCGAGAGATATGAAGGGACCGTTTTCACAGCAGGTGTCAATGATAATGTAAACATCCTGTCCTCACGTTCAATAGCCCAAGTTCGGCCACTTTCTCTCTTTTTTTTCTCTCTCTCTTCCGAGGATGTGTTTCTACCCTGTAAGAAAATTATAGATATGTAGAGAAAATGGTGATCAATTATTTCTGATAGCCAGATGATAGACAAGCATTCTAAAATGCCTTCGAATTCCAAAAATGTATCGACCATAACTTTACCGTCTGGTTATTTTCAGGAGGCAAAAGTTATATTATTATTATTATTATTATTATTATTATTATTATTATTATTATTATTATTATTATTATTATTATTATTATTATTATTATTATTGGCGAATGATAAATATTTTGTCGATAGTTGATCGATTTCGTCTAAATCCGCACTGATAATCTCCAATAATTTAATCTACGTACACTTAAAAAAATTGTAGGTGGCGTACTTAAAATGATAGGTTACATGCGTAATTCCTGTAGTTTTTGGACTTAACGTACAGGAGACGTATAACTGAAAACGCATGTTTTATAATACTTTCTGCATAAGTGTTCCATCTATACGTACTTTCCGTATGAAACAATGTAGGCGGTCAAGATCTCACATACAAATGGATGTATATAACACATAGCTGACGAAGGTAACATAAGTATATGCATGTGATATACGGAAAAGCGTTAGATGTTAGATATCCTGCAACGGCATGATGTAACATCTAAGGGCAGTGCCTATGTAGCATACGGATAAAGTATGCTCCGTACTGATTTCTATAGCAAGCAAGAGGATACCGTATATTTGTACAATATACCGCTCTCCGGAGAACGGATTTTTCTCCGTGTATGGGGTCAATCTTGCTAATAGAATGTTTGAAAGGATTTTATAGGATGTTGACAGAAGAAAGATGCCTCGATAATTATTAGTCAGTTTTGTCGCCTTTCCTGTGAATTGAAACAATGATTGATTCTTTCCACTACTGTGGCAATTCTTCCTTGCTGTAAATAAGGATGATGAGTTTGTGTATCTTACCGCAATTTTTTACCTCCAGGTAAAATTAACTCAGCCGGAATTTCGTTTACAGCCTGAGATTTGTGTTTCTTTAATTTCTTTATAGCGACTTCTACTTCTATTCGGTTGGATTCTGGAATATACGGTTCTGCGGTGTGTATCTCCCTTTATCCCCGCACATTAGTTTTTGGCTGCGTGTTAAGCAAATCGTTAAAGAAATCTTTCCATCTATTTAAAATATTATCTGTATCAGTGAGAAGTGTTCCGTCAGCTTTCTTTAATATAAGTACGAGATTGATAGCCTTTTTTAAATTCCTTGATCCCTTTATACATGTCCCAAATGTTTTTATTTTTGCTATTATCTTCAAGTTCCTTAGTTTTAGCTTTCAAAAAATCGCGTTTCTTTGTTATAAAAGTTTTGGGAGTTTCCCGCCTGATGTCTATGAAATTTTGTGTAGTTATATCATTCGGATTTTGTAGCAAACGTAATTTTGGTTGTTTTCTCTTCTCTGCTAGTTCGAACCATGGTTTGCTCCTACGTATTTCACTGTCCCAATTTTTCTTTTGAGAGAGGATGCTTCGTAAGCAAAGAAAAGAATTCAATTGCTGGAATATTTTTCTCCATAATCTTAAGGTTACATGTTAACTAAAGAGTATATGACATGCGTCAGTTTTCTGTAACGATTACTGTATTGTTATTGAGATTATTATCATTCTGCTCAAATACGAGTATTGTTGCGTCATACATAATTGATATTCTTTCTTCATAGTTTTGGGGAAGTCATTATTTGTATTATTATATTATTATAAAACAATTTTAACATTGATCTCTGTGGATGCCTAATTAGAAACATACCAATTATAAATATGCATGAATTCAGATTTCAGAATGTGTTCACGGCAGTGATTTGTAATACTGATATGTACTACCACTTCATCTACATCGCCTAATATATAATATACTCTACAACAGGTTCACCTCAGAAATCAGATTCATCTACCGTAATATGAATTTGATCTCCCTTCTGTAGAACAAGCCTCAAATCTGCCCACCACCCAATGGCGTATTTAGGATTTTGTTTCGAGGTGCTATGTCCAACACAAGGAAGGAAGAGGGCAATTGCCCACCTGAGTTTGAGAATAAAATATATTTTAATTTATGCATAAATTGAAGTTATAATGGCAAGAATTGCAGACCGATAAATCCTATATGATATGATACAAAAATTTAGGAGTGAATTTAACCCTTTATTCTATTCATACAAGAAAAAGGAAGCATCCTCTTAGCCTTCCTAATTTCCCGGGCTAATTATTCCCCCGTTTTGATTTTCTTTAATTCAAACATTTCCTTCTTTTAAAAATAACTAAACGATATAATTGTTCTTTTGTTATAATAACTAAAGTCCTGTCATGTTGATATCCGTGCAAGTTGGTGTGGAACACCAGTTTCGCTTATTAACTCCTCTTAGTTTTGGTGTTACTGATGACGGCCGACTTGAATCACAACTGACAGCGGTCGCAAATATAATAAGCGAAAATGAAAGAAAGTAACATCAAGAAAAACAAACAGAAAAGTAGAAAGGACGAAAGAGAGAAATAGAGGACGCAGTTCTTACATGGAATGAAATTTGACAAAGACAGTATTATTTCTGAACCAAGAGCATAAGAAAATGGAAAGTCAATGACATTCTTACAAATGGTAAGAAGAATTATTGTTGTGCGTGGAATGCGAAAAACTAACAAATTTATTTCGGTGGGAACTTGAGCCCAGTCCAATAGCCTCCTAAATACGCCACTGAAGACAATTCTGCTCCCCTGATCCCTATATAATATGGGAACGGTCTTACCCGTCCCCCCCAATGTTGAAGACAGATTTGCGCCGATGCTTGTCCCCATATAACAATGCACAGTGTGGACACCGTTCCAAATTGGTCTTATAGGAGCTATCATGACAACATTTTTGTATAAGACAATTGGTGTGTGTCGTCTGCATGGTTGTCTGCGGACAAAAAAGGGCAAACATGTTTTTCAATAAATAAATAAATAAAAGAAAACGTGCATTTTTCAATTCCCATATCCTCGTCCTAAGAAGGCGCTTAGCGCAACGAGCCTAAACTTTAAATGCTTTGAAAGTCTGTTCTTTTTTGCGTATCCTGCTTCTTGTTTCAACTCCCTAGGACAATGATGATTTCAGGGGTTGCTTGTGGGGGGGAATTCTCCCAAGAGCTACGAAATTCACCCTCGGGTGCTTGAGATCTTCGCAGAAATTTCTGTGGAGCACGCAATTTTTAGTCGCTTTTCCCCCTATGCGTGGTGCCTCCGCAGGAAATGATCTGAAATTAACACTGCTATAGGATAATTGGAGATTGGCTTACAGTGCTTAGTCTTAGCGAAGTAAGCACGAGAAACCAGAAATATCACAAAAAAACGGCTTTTGCTCCGCTGTTTCCCCGTGAAAATGCACGGTTTACACACAATACAGGTTGGATCTAACAGGGCTATTTAGAGAACGTCTTATAGAGCATTTGGTGTGCAGTGTTGTCTGCGGACAAGGAGGCAAAACCGTGTTTTTCATTAAAAAAATGGAGTATTTTAAATTTCCCTCGCCCCCTCAGGAGACGCTTCTTCAATGAGACCTCTTTCTCCCATTCTCTAGGCTCTAGACCAATTAGGACTGACAGGCATTTGAATAAGTCCATTACTTGGTTGCCTAGTAATTAGCCATCATATTGGCTGCCATATTGGATTTAGACAAATGTTCTCTCATGTTACCATGTAAAATATGTTTTGTCTTGATGAAAGCTACCAGAAAAAGTAGGTTTCGTTTAGTCCTAAGGAAGTACGCTACATCCTAGAGTAATGCGTGCATATACGCATTTGTAACTTTGTACAGTTAATCGTTAGACAACAGTGTTGCCAGGTTGTAAGGTTTTTAAGTGGCAATAAACAATGCCATATTTAAATTCATCGGCCTCAGAAACCTATAGTTTGACCCCAAAATTATCTTTCTAAGTGCCTTGGTTCACGATCTCTCTCTTTATATATATATATATATATATATATATATATATATATATATATATATATATATATATAGAGAGAGAGAGAGAGAGAGAGAGAGAGATTTACGTAAGGCCATATTGGAAAATGACGGCTACCAGGAAAACACCTCAAATTTGAAATATATTCCCAAGACATTATTTTAAAAAGAACTTAGGGACATTTTTTACGAACACCTATATATGGGGTCCAGGACTTTACATTGTCGGAATCCTGTGGGGGCACCCCTCTGCCCCTACCCTTCGCCACTACTGTATGCTATAATATTTGTCCGGAAAGGAAAAAAATTCCAAAATAACAGCGTTTTCTGATATATACTGTTCTTCCCGCGCACTCTAGAATGCATCTTGATGAACTTCCAGAGGTAACGGGGAAAAGAGGATACTTTACACCACATCGTCCAGTCTCTTAGTATGGAACCATTGAGGGAGACAAACTCTATAAAACTAACAGTATTTGGCAGCTGACAGGTAATCTCAGAAACTGGTCGAGAACCTGTTTCATTCAGACATCCACCCCCTTCCCCCTCCATTTCACCAACCCCCGCCCTTTCCGCGGCCAAGCTTAGAGTGGGGCGTGACTTACCCTCGTCAAACTTTGACAGGTGGACTTTAATACTTATATTAAAATACTATTTCTTAATTGGCGTATCAGATATGGTTGTGATTAAAACTATTAGAGTCGTTTCTTCTCAAGGAATAAAACAAAAAAAAGTTGATATTTCTACCATAATTGGTTCCAAAGTTAGACATATTATAATTTGTATAAAAAGAAACTAATTTATTTATTTTTTAATAATTTATTTCTGTTAAACTAGCCGACAAATATACAATTTAAGTATTTCAACCCGTTAATAAACTTCTGTAGAATGCTGCAAAATTTTTCTTTATCATGTGAGATACCTAGTTCCTTAGAAACTGAGGAAATTCGGTAGCCAAGTTCTCCCCATAAGGTCCAATATAAAAATTTTTGTGCCGAGAAAAGGTAGATCATCCCGTTAAGGGTAGAAACATGAAATTTAGAATGTAAGGAGATATCCCACAGATGTACTAATATGCCAAATCTCACATTCCTACCTTCAACCATATTCAAGTACTGGACCCCCAAAATATGCAGTTTTCAGGCTCACTGACTCACTGACTCACTCATCAAATTGATTAGGTACTTCCCAATTAGATAGAAACTTGAAACTTTGCAAAAAGGTACCCTATAACAACTTGAGTATGGAAAAGGTCCGAAATCTGAGGAATGTACTATCGGAAATTTTTATAGGCAAAAAACTGTCCTTAGCCAGGAAAAAAATCGTTTCACTCACTCACTCATCAAATTGATTAGGTACTTCTCAATGAGATAGAATCGTGAAACTTTGCATAAAGGTACCCTATAACAACTTGAGTATGGAAAATGTCTGAAATCTGAGAAATGTGCAATGGGAATTTTTTTATAGGCAAAAAACTTTCCTTAGCGAGGAGAAAAATCGTTTCACTCACTCACTCATCAAATTGATGAGATACTTCCCGATGAGATAGAAACGTGAAACTTTGCATAAAGGTACCCTATAACAACTTGAGTATGGAAAAAGTCGAAATCTGAGGAATTTGCTATGGGAAGTGTTTTATAGGCAAAAAACTGTCCTTAGCCAGGAAAAAAATCGTTTCACTCACTCACTCATCAAATTGATTAGGTACTTCTCAATGAGATAGAGTCGTGAAACTCTGCACAAAGGTACCTTATAATGAGTTGAGTATGAAAAAGTCCGAAATCTGAGGAATGTGCAATGGGAAATTTTTATAGGCAAAAAACTTTCCTTAGTCAGGAGAAAAATCGTTTCACTCGCTCACTCATCAAATTCATGAGATACTTCCCGATGAGATAGAAACGTGAAACTTTGCATAAATGTACCCTATAATGACCTAAGTATGGAAAGAGTCCGAAATCTGAGGAATGTGCAATGGGAAATTTTTATAGGCAAAAAAGTGTCCTTAGCCAGGGAAAAAATCATTTCACTCACTCACTCATCAAATTGATTAGGTACTTTTTAATAAGACAGAGACGTGAAACTCTGCACAAAGGTACCTTATAATGACTTGAGTATGAAAAAGTCCGAAATTTGAGGAATGTTCTACGGGAAAGTTTTTATAGGCAAAAAAAAACTGTCCTTAGCCAAGCAAGATATCGATTCACTCACTCACTTATCAAAATGATTAGGTACTTTCCAATGGGATACAGACGTGAAACTTTGCATAAAGGTAGCCTACTAACTACTTGAGCATGGAGAAAGTCCGAAATCTGTGAAATGTTCTATGGGAAACTTTTTATGGGCAAAAAATATCCTTAGCCAGGAAAAAAATCGTTTTACTCACTCACTCATTAAATTTATTAGGTACTTCCTAATGAGACAGAGACGTGAAACTGCACAATGGTACATTATAATAACCTGAGTATGGAAAAAGTCCAAAATTTAAGGAATGGATAATGAGAAAGTTTTTATAGGCAAAAAACTTTCCTTAGCCAAGCAAGAAATCGTTTCACTCACTCAGTTATCAAGTTAATTAGGTACTTTCCAATGAGATAAACACGTGAAACTCTGCATTAAGGTACTGTACCTTATAATGGCTTAAGTGTGAAAAAATTCCGAAATATGAGGAATGTGCTATTGGAAATTTTTCCTGGGCGAAAAACTGTCCTTAGCAAAGCACGGTCATTCAGTCACTCATCACATTGATTTGTTAGTTTCCAATGATAATGACGTGAAGCTGTACATAAAGGTACCTTATAATGACTTGAGTGTGAAAAAAGTCTTAAATGTGAGGAATGTGCAATGGGATTATTTTTATGGATGAAAAACTATTTTTGGCCAAGCAGATATCGGTTCATTCATTCACTCGTCACATTGATTAAGTACTTGTTTATGAAATATTGACGTAAAAGTCTGTATATTGGTACCTTATAATGACTTGAGTATGGAAAAGGTTTGAAATTTAGGTAATGTACTAAAGGAAATTTTTATGGGTGAAAACTGTCCGTAGCCAAGCAGAAATCGGTTCACTCAATGATTGACTCATTCATAGCATTCATTAGGTACTTCCCAATGAGATAGAAGGATGAATCTCTTCATAAAGGTACCTTATAATGATTTGAGTATCGAAAATGTCCGAAATTTAAGGAAGTGCTATGGAAAAATTTTATGGGTGAAAACTGTCCTTAGTCAAGCAGAAATCGGTTCACTCACTCGCTCATCACATTGATTTTGTATTTCCAATGAGATAAGTCGTGAAACTCTGCATAAAGGTATCTTTTAACATAAGAGACACTGACCAAAGCCATGAATAGTATTACTAAAGGTATCTTATAATGACCTGAGTATGGAAAAAGTCCGAAATGTGACGAATGTGCTATGGGAATTTTTTATAGACGAAAAGTTGTCCGTAGCCATTAGGTACTTCCCAATGAGATGAAGATGTGAATATCTACACGAAGGTAGCTTATAATGGCTTAAATATGAAAAATATCCGAAATTTAAGGAATGTGCTATGGAATTTTCTATGGGCGAAAAATTGTCCTTACTCAAACAGAGATCGGTTCAATTACTCACTCATCATTGATTAGGTGCTTCCAAATGAGATAGAGAATTGAAACTCTGCATAATGGTACCTACCTTATGTAATGACCTGTGTAAATAAAGGTTCCAAATTTAAGGAATGTACTATGGGAATTTTTATGGGCGAAAAACTGTACATAGCCATTAGGTACTTCTTAATGAGATAAAGATGAGAAACTCTCCATAAAGGTACACTATAACGGCTTGAAAATGAAATTTGAGGAATTTGCTACGGAAATTTTTTTCATTAGCAAAAAAAACTGTCCTTACAATCAGAAATCGGGAACGATTCCGTTATGGAACACATCATGTGCATAGTGATAATGTTGTCAATCGTCTGAGTGGTCGAGTTTGTGCTCTCCTCGCTGGTGTATTGGCTATACTTAACATATGTTATCCATATGTTACATACGCACTGCCCTCTTTCCCGCTTAGATGTTACACAATGTCGTTGCAGGATGTCTGACACCTAACAGTCTTCCGTACATTACGTACGTCAGCTATAAGTTACATACGGCAATCTGTATGTGAGATCTTGACCGCCTACATATAGTCTTTTCGTTCGTGTGGAAAGTACGTTTATTCGGAACACTTATACGGAAAGCGCGTTCAAATATACTTTTTCAGTTATACGTTTAGTGTACGTTAAGTCCAACAACTACAGGATTTAGACATGTAACAAACGATTTTACGTACGCCACAGACATTTTTTTCTCAGTGTGCGAGTAAAATAAGTGAAAGATAGTAATAAGTAGTAAAGCAATTAATGAGGCACGTTCTGTGAATCAGTTAACTTTTAAAACCGTGAGCTAAGACACGTACATACTGCCGTAAATTTCGTGGTTGGAAACCCAGACAAGGAAAGCCTATATTTTGTCTTTTTCCGGTGAATATTTTTCCTTTATTGCAGTCATTGGTATTAAATAGATATTGAAATTAATTTGATAAGTAAGATAATGTAGAGGTGAGAATGTTTAAAATTAATGAAGTTTTCGAAAAAATGAGAAATCCAATTGTTCGAATTTATGTGAGACTAGCAACAAAATGTAACCGATTTCGTAAATATATTGGTACCAGAGTTATGTTATAGTTACCACAGTCGTTATGGGCGAAAAATTGTCCTTACTCAAACAGAGATCGGTTCATTTACTCACTCATCATTGATTAGGTGCTTCCAAATGAGATGGAGAATTGAAACTCTGCATAATGGTACCTACCTTATGTAATGACCTGTGTAAATAAAGGTTCGTGTTCTTGATACATCGTGTCTCTATCTGTGAACAGTGTGAGAATCTCTTACGTATCAGACTTTTCATCAACAGTGAATTTCGTGCCTTTTGCTCTTCATATTTTCTGAATTTGCCCTTCGGGGTTCGCGCCCACACCCTCGCCTTTGCTCGTCCTACTTCCTCACACCTCTTAAGCTTACAATTCCCGAATTTCAAGTTTCTTTTCCTATTTCAACTATCTAAAAGATAATATTTTGTATTCCAGGAAAACGCCTTTTTAAATAGCATGGTGATTTCTTCATCTTCCTTTAGACTTAAAAATTAAAAATATTCAATTTTAGCAATTTTCCTGTTGGTTAGTCCCGGGAGGATATAATCATGCCAAATTTCATCATTCTAACCACCGGAAGTGCCTAAACATTTTGGGGTTTAGAAGACGTCCTATATAAATAACATGGAAAAGGTTTTCCTGTTCCCCATAAAACCATTCTAAATTTGGATATTTTCATTTTTCGTGACTTACTTAGGTAATACTAACGAAAACGTTGTAGCATACCGTATTTCACGTTTGTATTCCAATTTCAAGTACCTAAAATATGAGATTATTTTTCCAAAAAAAAAAAAAAAGGCCTATTTAAATAGCATGGGGAATTTCTTCATCTCCCCTTTAGACTCCTTAAAAATTAAAAATATTCACATTTGGCAATTTTTCTGTCGGTTAGTTCCGAAAAACTACAATCACGTCAAATTTAATCATTGTAGCCCTACAGGAAGTGCCGTATAATTTTGGGGTGTAAAAGGTGTCCCATATAAATACGTACCATGGGAAAGAGTTTTCAGTTCACCAGAAAACCACTCTAAAGTTGGAATTGTTTATTTTTACTGATTTACTTAGGTAATACTAATGAAAACGTACAAGCATACCGAATTTCAATTTTTTTATTCCAAGTTCCTAAGACATGAGATTATATGTCAAAAGAGACCCATTTAAATAACATGGGAAAATTCTTCATACCCCTTTATCATTTCAACTTTCGAAGTCCAGCGGAAGCACCCCTTTAATTTATGCCAGTTCATGTAGTTTTATATACAGTTAGGATATGTTGGTGGCAAATATTATTAAGTTTACAAGCTTTTTGAAAGGTGTATATCATTGAAAGGAAAACCCGAGGCAGCATGAAACTGCGCAACAGGCGCGTCATGTAATGAACTCCGTAATTTCGCAATGTAAAAAGGTAGAGAACAACTAGGTATATTGAAACACCAGCTATGCTTAGAGATGTAGCAGCGAGGATTTTGGGCCCTGTTGATACTCTTCGTATTTAGATAATGAAAAATAAGATGTTAGCGATCGTGATTTTTTAGTTCGGGTAAATGAATTGGAATTTCGTTTGGACATAATGCTCTTTCAGATATTTGATAGAATAAATTCTCTCCGCTGTTCTAGTGGCTAGCATGTGCGCCTTTCTTGTACAGGTCTTGGGTTCGATTCCCGGTGGGAGAGCCTTTGGGAACTAATGTTGCATGTGACAAATTATGACTCCTTTGAAAATGTACAATTTTAAATTTAAATCCAACAATATGCCACAATTTAGAATTCCAATATACGATATTGACATGGTGAACTACAAAAAGAAGTGATATATGAACAAAAACACCAGAGGTGCAAAAACTGCAGCCAAGTTCGTCAGCCTCAAAAAGTGTTGAGATGAGGATGGATGAGCCAAGTTCCTTGGCCACTGCATCTGAAAGGGACACTGGAACTTGGCGCGAGGTGTCAAGGAAAATGATGTTAAGGAACCCTAGGGATAGTGGTGGTGGGCGTGGTGGGTTTGGGACCACCATCAACCTTAGGAATATCAACTTTGCTAATGAGCTACGGCACATATACAGAATACTGCAGTAAGATTGGTGGTTCGAAACCCAGACAAGGAAAACTTATATTCCTCCACGAAGTGTCAATGTAAATGATGTTAACGAGCCTTAAGGGTGGTGTTTGTGAGCGTGGTGGATTTGGGGGTCACCACTAGCCTTAGGACTGAAATGTCTCGGCCGTGAAACTAGGAACAGACATCTTAATGTATTCGAATGTGTTAGACACCTCGCGCCAAGTTCCAGTGTCCCTTTCAGATGCAGTGCCCAAGGAACTTGGCTCATCCATCCTCATCTCAACACTTTTTGAGGCTGACGAACTTGGCTGCAGTTTTTGCACCTCTGGTGTTTTTGTTCATATTGAAATCAGTTACCATAATTCGTTTGGGTATGAACATTGATTTTTTGAAAAAAAAAACGTGTGTGATATGTATATTTAGCTTATGATAATTATTCAACGGTTATTTATCTCCAGTAACATTTGAACGTCTAGTAAAATATCTCCATTAACATTTCAAAGTACAGTAGAATATCTCCAATAGCATTTCAATGTATAGTATAATATCTCCAATAACATTTCAAAGTATAGTAGAATATCTCCAATAACATTTCAATGTATAGTAGAACAACTATGTATAACATTGTACTAAGACCACTTGCTAAATTAAATCAAGTACACACATTTACAAAAGTGACGAGACAATCAAAGCTTCTTGCAGAATTGAGACGAGACGAGACTTCAACAAAATTTACGATCACGAAACGGGAAAGATTTATTTCTCACTTAGTGTTCTGGGCAGCATTACTTGCATTTACCAGTGCAATATAGAATTTTTACATGCATAGAAAGTGCAATTTCGTGACACAAATGTGAGTTTTTCTACACGAACAATAGGACACGCATACCGGAAGAGATAAGTGAGGCAGGATTAGAGTTTTTACTTGCACAAGACGAGGTCCATCACTGACTCCTTATTTTGTACATGAACAATAAATATATTCTAATCAAAACCCTCAATATACGAGGTCTTATTTTGTACTAAAATCAATTAACGATGTCTCATTTTACCAAATTTTCCAAGTTCTAAATATACTAGTATATGTAACAGAAATTAGTACTTCGGGATACTTTTTTTAACGTTAAGTGGTAGATATAAAACAGTAATAGATTTAAAAAGAATTAATAAGTTAATTTTCTTTCTCTTCCTTAGCTTGAAGAAAAAATTATATTGTCTTCTTTTCCTTTTTAACAATGTGAGTTCGGTTCGATTCCCGGTGGGGACAGTGTAAAAGCATTTTCTTCAGATCAGCCATCCTGAGTGAGGTTTACCGGGTATTTCCGCATTTTCAACAGGCGAATGCCGACATAGTACCTAGCATATATGTCCCAGGTCTCTTCCTTTCTTTCCGAATCCCTTTTCACTTCTCCTTCCTCAGATAGTGTGATAACCGAGGGACATCATCCCTCACACTTAACGGGCTAACATGTCTATGAATTCTGAAAGCCCAGAAATCTATTCCTAATCCTAATCAATGTGAGTTTTCTCACGAGACGCCACTGAAACTGAATGATAAAATAGGGGCAACACGTTACCAGTAATGACATGTAGCCTCTGCTACAACAACTATAGTGCTGCCAAAATATCTTGAGCCGTGGCAAAAATGCGAATTAAAGCTCACGCCCTGGACACATCCACGACTTGGGCCAATAAAAGTTCAGCTGTTTCTAAACGAGATAGCCTTACCGAATGGGAGTGGGATTTCTTCAGCCGATAGCAGCGCTTGGAACAGAAGACTAGGTGTCAAGTCAATGTGTTCTATCTATAGCTACATATAGCATAGCTACTGCACTTAACATGTAGGTTGTATATACTGAAAATAGCTAAACATACAGCATATAGTATAGTACTTGTGGTATGTAGCCTGTTTACTGCCTCATCTCGTACTTTGAAACGAATAAGATAAACTCAAAATGATGGAATGTGAATGTGAAGGAGACGGAAGAACCCTTGGAAAGCTTACAAATCGATGTTGTCAACCATATACTCACATGGACTGGAATCGAACCAAGGACTAATCGTACCGGTTATGCCGCTGAACATTGTAAGTTTAGTGAGTTTCTTCGATGTACACTCACGTCCAAAATTATTGTCGCATGTCTATAAATATGTTGTTGTAGGAATATAATTTGATAACGAATTCGTCCGGTATTTCTTATAATGTTAGTATGTGTATAATCGGCAAAGACATGTATGTGGAAAATTTCATGTCAGAAGAACAGTAAATAAGAACAATAAAATGAAAATAAAACTTTCGTGTCGATTCAGCAACATTTTGTTTCACTCATTATAATTTTCGTATTTATAATCCTTTTCCTATGAAACTTACCACACATATACATTTCCCGATTATACACATAGTATCAGTATTAAAAGTACCCTGCAAAATAATTCTCTAATTATATTCTTACAAGAAGACAGTTATAGATATACGACAAACATTTTGGACATGAGTGTACATCAGATAATCTGAAAAGTATCAAGTCTTTGGGACACAAGTTAGCGCTAGTACACCAAATCTCGGGTATATGACTCCCAGCGGTACACGCGCCTAACGCCATTTAACTGCTGAGTGTTGAAGTCAGTAGATATACAAAACGTTCATAAAATCTTATCATCAGAGGTAAGGTATTGCGCCGTGAAGATATTTGAACTTTCCAAAAATCGGCGCTACATTTTGCAACTCAATTTCGGTAAAGGTACAAACTTTACCGACGCCGGCAAAGTAATTTGTACTATTTATGGGCAACACACGTTATCAAAGGGAACAGGCTAATGGTTGTTTAATCTGTTTCATTCTGGAAGTCAAAGATACTCCTAGCAGTGGGTGACCTTTCGTTCTGGAAATTTCTAAGTCAAAGATGCTCCTAGCAGTGGGTGACCAATCACAAAGAAAGAGAAGGATGATATTCTGGCAATGTCGAGCAACATTGACCATGTAGGCAGTCATAACATCCCAATGCTATTAACATCCATTACCGAACACTCTTAAATCATTTGGAGAAAGAAGCTCAACTTTTGAGTGTCACAGGATCTGTCTTAAAAATCTTTTACTCGATCGAATTTCCATTTGCGAGTCTCTATTAAAACGTAACAAATTTAAGTCATTTCCCAAACGGTTCTCACGAGTGCTGAAAACTGAGAGACCTACGATTTGAAATAATTCTCTATTGATTTGAAACCCCTTTATTTTAACGGAATACTTGGTTAAAGTGAGTCTCTTCACCTCTTTCTATTCGGGGTGCTTACGTACCCGTATAGTAAGTCCCCTCGCCTCTCACTATGCCAGAACTTCACATATCACCAATTGTTATAATTATGAATTTATTGAGAAAACGCTTCACAGTAATATTTCGTAAAACTGAGTGTGATGCATAAACATTGTTCACACCAAGCTCACTTTATTACAGCAATAATTGTGACAAATTGCAAAATGCAGCACAATCACTCTCCAAATATCTGTTTTTGTATCAAGCATATATAATATTGCAAATCTGGGAGAAGAAAACTGATTATGAATCAGTGATTTGGATCTAAATTATATTATTACGGGCATGTAAATTTGTTATAATTGTAAGATCAATATCAGTAAAATATCTCAAGAAGTTTTTCCACGACCTAAAGAGGAACACATCAAGAGACTAAATCCTACCAGTTGTAAGTACAGAATTGTTTCTATTTTTAGGTACTCTTTTGCTAATAAAATAAGTTCAAAACTTGATGAATTGTGATCTCTCTACGAATTGAAAATAACAAAATGGACTTTGCATTAGACACTAGGAGAAAAACCTCTTGATCCATGATCTCACAAGACTTGATGTTAAATTTCACGAATTCGAAGCTGTCACAAGGATATTTTCAGATTTAAAGAGGTTGTTGTGAACAATAGGGTCAAATAATCCATTATTTTCTTGCAAAATAATTAACAACGGTGACAACAACACCATTTTCAGAAATTAAAGGCTACGTGGTGTAATTATGAGTCATAGATTTATTAACTGTGTCACACTTCCTCTGTTTGTGTTCCTGTAAACGCTATAGTGAGAAGTGCAGAGACTCACTTTAATCAAACATCCCTTTAAAATAAGTACAGAAAGGGGTTTCAAATTGGTCTGCAATCTTCTCGTAGTAATCTCTGCAACTATAATTGTTCTTGGCTAACTGCAAATAATTTCAAACCAGAAGACATTTTGCAATTCTAAACACTATATTGGATCCGCCATTTTGAATTTTGTAAAGTTGAGGTCAGATTCTGAATCAGCTGTCCTATAACCCTTCTGGCAGTATGTTTTCTTTTAAGTTAAATTATTGTTTTCGGTCTATGCTTAGAGACCACCTCTAACGTTCAAAGGATGGTTTCCACCCTTACATCTTCACCATTGCCGGAACAAAAAATATGGGTCAATTATGTTTCGATGTTCTACACGTGTGCAAAATTTAATTCAAATCGGTGAGTGACACTCCCGTAAGTCTCCTTGTAAGATAAATTCAAGACTGGCTTGTGAAAGCCATGTGTCAAAATGTTTTTGAACAGAAACAATAGAACGTTCTTTGGTGATCGGGTTATAGTGTTGCCGGAAAAATACCAGAAAGTCATCGAGCAAATAGGTGCTTAAATACTGTATTTCACATGTTATTTTCTAATAACAGTCTTCTCAATTTTGATCTCCAAAAACTCAGTACAGTAGAGTAACTAAAACTTGGTACTCGATAACCTGGCAGACCGGACAACTTGCGCATGCCCTGGCAGGGTAATGGACTTACTTTTCCTTCGTCGTCTTCGTGATGAAGCCGCAAAACACAGATTGCAGCCGCAAAACACAGAAAACACAGAAAACATTACACATTAAAAAAAAAAGCCAGTTTTTGTAAACTCGGCTAGTTAATTTTCATTATGGACAGCTTTATGCCTTCATAAATTATTTTTCTGAGGTCTGTCCTATCAGGTAAATTACTCTACAGTGTATATTCATTTATTTTTATTTTTGTGTATTATAAAGGCTCTATGCCACCATAAAGTACGTATTTTTCTTTTTTTTTTAATGTTATTTGGACACGTTATTTGTAATGTTGTAATGTACGTGTTTTTTTTTAATGTTTATTCTCTATTGTATTCTCAAGCAACTAATGCATACAAATACAGTACTGGTTGCTTATCCCTTTTTAACCCCATTCCCGATAACAAAGCATTTTCACAAACTCGGTCCCCCTTCAGTCCACATTAGGTCCGATTTTAGGGACTACACTGTACTTTTAAGACAACTTGATATGTATTGACGGTGGCACTAATCTGTCTTCAGCATTGGAGGAGGGGACGGGTAAGACCATTCCCATATTTTTTTTTAAAGCAATGTTCAAAATATTTATAAAGTTGAAAAGCAATGCTGTGGAGAATCAAGGGAGCAGAGTTGTCTTCAACATTGGGAGGCGGCCAGATTTGAGACTTATTATGGGGGGAAAGGAAAGACTCACATTACGGTAGATGAATCTAATTTCTGAGGTGAATCTGATGTATATTATATATCAGTTGATGTAGATGAAGTGGCACTCGGACAGAAATCATCATTTGTCCCCACAAAACACATTTCAAATCAGATTATTTGGTAGGACAGTCCCCCAGTTCGAAAATTGAGACGGACACGTCCCCGTCATTCCCCGGGTTTTACATCAGTGTGTCTTGATACTTCTTGCAGTACTTGAAGATTATTCTAGAAAACTGTATTTTAAAATATAGTTCTACCTGAATGACTAACAACAACAACAATAAAATATTTGTGAGGTGTCTTAAAAATTGTTCAAAAAATATTGGTGGGTTTGGTGTTGAAACATGTACAATATTTTATTACTTCCTACAGTGTCTACATAGTTAATTTCTACGATACCTGTGCTACACAGAACATAAAATATTGCACAAATTACCTACCTTTTTTGTACTTCTCAATTAACCAATAAAATATTCGCGATAATAAATCTTTGTTAATTTTTTAGGTGTAGATTCGTTGTTTACATTAATGCAGCAAGTATCACTTTTTGCAGAAAGTAATACGTTTACAATTAGAAAATGTACTGTGATTCTAATAACGAAGTGTTGAATACTAGTAATCGTATTTTGTTCGGTGTTCTGATAACACTGTTACTACTTAAATCTTATACGGTTAATTTGATAGTGAAATCCAAGATGTACGTATTGTTTCATTAATGCCATCTTGTTCTAAATGCGTGTGATAATGCAATTTTCACTTCACAGAATACTGTGATTGAGATTTCAAAGAATCGAATCACTTTTGTCTGTAGATTACAGTTGAATGTTGGAAACTCTGGTTAGAAGGCTCATCTTAATGCTTTTTCACGACGACAGAAACTGAAATAGTGTCATTAGGTCGATATCAACAAAAGAATTGACTTTGTACAAATACTCATCACGGCATGCAAAGTCGCCGTTGCTATGGTATTTCTTCTCCCACCCCTCTCGGATCCCCCCGTTTGCTTATGTTTTCTTAACATATTATTGATTTCTGACTGATCGAATTGGTTAATGTCACGCCACACGGTGACTAAGGCCAAGTTTGACTGTACTTCACAGCTGATTCTTGAATTGTCGTGTCTTTCTTAAATGGTTGAGCTATCACTTAAATTGCTATTTAATACAGAAATCTCAAATCATTAACACTTGAGATAAATTGTACTTCAACCTGTGTTTCTTTTCAGAAATAATATTCCGGAAGGGCACACTTAGTATTCCGGGGGGCACTGCACCGTAGATACTATTCTATATATTATTATATGATAAACGTATTGGTTTGGACTGCAAGTCTCGAGGAAACAATGACTTGAAACTAATTTTTGCGGGGGGCCGCGGGGTTTCAGTGGTAGAGCGTTCACCTCTGGTGCTTGGGGTCCCGGGTTCGATCGCAGCCCCCGCCAAGTGAACTTTGTGGTGGACAAACACCGTGTGCGTGGGTTTTCTCGGGGTTCTCCCGTTTCCTCCCATTTTCTTCATTCCACCATTTCATTCATTACTCATCATCACCGTCTCCTTTAGCCTAACCGGCATAACCGTGGGACGTAAAACTGAAAGATTTCATTTCATTTTTGAACCTATTTTTACTAATAACACACACACACACACATACAGTATATATATATGTTTTCCCGAAAGTAATGGCGAGAAATGAAACCACAGATTCCGGGTGGAGCTAGACAGCTGGGAATTAACTTCACCCTTCCAGCGGAATAATAATAGGCCCTAGGAAAGAGGCCCAGAAAACAAATATCATATCGGCTTGACATGTTAAAGACTTGTTATACAATTGCGTCAGAGATTCTCCATACGTCATTTAGACATTCACCGAATGTCTGTACGGCAGGAGTAATGACACGGTGCAGTAAAGATGGAAACCATACAGAAAAAAGTTATTATCCATGACACTATTGCACGCACAGGTACAATGGGAGTCAAAGCAAAATAATAATAATAATAATAATAATAATAATAATAATAATAATAATAATAATAATAATAATAATAATAATAATAAAAATAATAATAATAATAATAATTATTATTATTATTATTATTATAACTAAGCATGGTTGCATAATCTCAGGGGGCAATGAAAAGTGGTATGTCAGAGTTGAGTTGAGATGATTTTAGTTTAGCGTCCCTTTCAGCAGCGAGGCTATATGAGACGTGGACCTACTGATTAACGTGGAATCCGAACCACATGAGCTCCCGCCGGGAATCGAACCCGGATCTTCCACGCCAAAGACGCGTACGCTAACCGCTTAGCCACGGAGGAGCTCAGTGGTATGTCAGAATAGAAACTTGCAGAGAAAGGGTAGAAATAACAACTAGCGTAACTAATTGTGCCATGTAATGAAATAACAGGCAAAATCCACAATGACGTACTGTATTTCTAATGTAGTATGTTACACAGAGTAGCACTACAAACTACTAGGCCATACGTGCTAACAGTAAACGTACCTAGATGTTCAAGGTACTGTCCTCTCGAATCCATTCTAGAATTCCAGTAACTTCATTCATTTATGTTGTGTGTCCACGTAAATGACAACGTTGTATTTTCATTTAACATTGGGCGCATAAAGAGTTTATAGCCCAAAACTGCTTGTCCGATTTAAAGAATTCCTTCATTTTAGATTGAAATAATCATATTTGGAGATGGATTTTGATCCTACATTGTGTTGTAACTAGTGTAGTAAAGGCCCGGAAAAAAAAGTTTTTACCGTTTTTCCCCGAGCTTGAAAAAACGGAAATATTGGGAAAAATTGAAATTTTCGAATATCTTACTATTAATACATTATGCTTTCAAAATGAAAACTATTTTATTTACCAGTTTTAGTTTAGTTTCCATTGAGTTAGTCATGTTTGTTCAATTAGAATTGGTAAATTTTGTGACAAGATTTATATTTGTACAACTTCTTTAACGTTAGCACCGTGATAGAATGGAGTTATGACTACAAAATACCCTAAAATATAATCCTAGTTAGATTAATTAATATAGACGCATTTAAATTATCTTAAGTAATCTTATAAAGTTACCGTTTTATGACAGGGAAATTTAAATAACAGGACCAGAATCATTTTACTTAATACCCGTATGTTAAAATCAAATATAGTATATATTTTCTGGAAATACGTATTGTCCTTGTACTGTGTTAAATTCCGGAAATTTTGAACCCATTAGAAAAAAAATCTTGTGTTCGGAAATATTGGCAAAACCCGGAAAATACAGTTTAAAAACTATTTCTTCGCCTGATGCTAATCTTACTTGCTGTAACGTGTCTGCAGCATATATACAACGTATTTCGCTAGCAGGAAAAATACTAAAAACAACAGGTTTTAATTTTACTTTTTAGTTTTCTGATTTCTGGCAAAAATTCCTCCTTATTATTTGTATATTTTTCGAACAACTCAAAAAGAGAGATTATCTTATTTACATATACACACATACACCGCAGAAGTGCGTAAGTTTGAGCAGCGACAAATATATTAAAGAATTTAACATGTGAATTTTCCGTTCGTTATTTTTAAAGACTAACAGAATAGCCGTTCTTCGTACGGGGAGAATACGTTTCATTTTGGGTATAAAGGGCATAAATTGTCACCAATGAACTTAAAGACCCCAAAAACTATGAATTCGACACTAGTATCAGTCATTTTTATTTACATTTACATGTCACTTTCCCCCTTTAGGAATAACTAATGGACATCGAAAATGTCACTGTTCATCTCAGCCACCCCGAAAATTATAGATTCGACACTAATATCGGTCATTTTTGATCATTCTTATATATCTACCACTCCTCCTTTCCCCAAGTTGCGGAACTGAATTTGGATTTAAACAGCATCGGAAATGTTAAATGTTTATCTCAGGACACCAAAAACCATGGATTGGACACTTATGTTTATCATTTTTGATATATTTTTTTTATATATTTCCCCCGCCCCCAAGTTACGAGGATGAATTTTGATTTAAACGGCATCGGAAGTGGTACTATTCATTTCAGCAACCCCGAAAACTATGGATTTGACACTAATTTCGGCCATTTCCAGTTATTTTTATATACCTCTTCCTATCCAAGTTGCGGGCTTCCATTTGGATTTAAGCGGCATCGGAAGTGTTACTGTTCATCACAGCAACCCCAAAAGGCTGTGAATTCGACACTACTATTAGTCATTTTCGATCATTTGTATATCTCCCCTGTCCCTAGATCAGGGCTCTCGATTTGAATTTAAACGGCATTAGGAATGTCACTGTTCGACTCAGCGATACCGAAAACTGTGGATTCGACACTGATATCGACTATTTTCAATCATTTTCATAAATATGTTCTTCCCCCTCCCCTAAGTTGCGGGCCTGAATTTTTATTTAAACAGCAATGGAAATATCACTGTTCATCTCAGCAACTCCGAAAACCATGAGTTCGACACTAAGATAGGTAATTTACATTATATATCCACTCTTCCTTCCTCCAAGTTGCACTTTTAAAGTGAAATGGTAAAATCCATCCCAGGCCGGAACCTCATCTATGTTGACAATTTTTATCGAGACCAATCTGGTGGCTCAAGAGCTGTTAAGTTACAAATATAATCACTTCCATTTTATATATGTAGATTAATTTTGCATTAGAAAACAGGTATTTGTTTACATAGAAAATTTTGTAGTCTACATAAAATTTATATTAAAGTTTGTATTTGAATATTAAATAATAGTAATTATATGTCTTATTGCATGAATATTAGCGAAATTTGCCTACTGCTCTTTCTTTTAAGAAGTAATTTGGTTAAGATTAACAAACTTTCACCAGATTAAAGAGCACATTAAGAACTCAGTTTCATTCAAGAGCCCTATTTGTTGCAACAGGAACGCTTCATGATGCTAGATGTATATGCAATTATAAAATTTCTGTAACTAATGCACAACCAGGAGTAAACGACTACAAGACACATAAAGGGAATGAGTACATACTATTAATTTTCAAGGATAATTACAACTTTTATTTTCGAATGCTTCTTTTTTAAATATTCACAATATTGAAATTTCTCAATTTACATTTTTCACGCCTTCGAAAAAAAAAAACGGTTCCATTACTAGTAAAACTAACTTAATGCAAAGATTTTTTCCCAAATTTTTCGGAAAGAAACCGAAAAAAAACTGTTTTTTACCAGCCGTTTCAAAATTTCCGGAAATTTTATAACACTAGTTGTAACTCTGATAATAACAGATTTACCCTATGTCAGGGGAGTTTTGAGACACCCTGTATATTTACCCTGTCGTCGGTCCCGGAGACAAATTAATCTCAAGAACTGTTTGATCAGTTATCACGATTTTTAGTGAGTATCTAGGGGTCAAAACCTAGGAATCTAGTTTTTCTTTGATCCGATACTGAAGTCGGAAACGGTAGAAATTGTATGTTTCCGATTTTAACGTTGATCGCTATAGAGTACCAACGGTAATACATAGAGGAATGTGTTTAACTGATATCCGTTAAGCCTACCAAAGATATATTAGATTTCCATCCTAATTTCCACTATAATTGAAAGTGGAAGAAATGCACTGGAACTTCCAGTTTCAATAATAATTTACATAGAGCAGAAGAAATGTCAGAAAGAGAAAAGAGCTTTTACGATCGATTTTGCGTTCTGGAAAATAGTGTTATATTCTCTCAATCTTTATTCAAACCGGAAGCACCTGATATCGACCATTTCCGGTTTTAACTAGATTGCTATAGAGTGGAGACTGTAACAAGAAGCGTTCATTTTTGATTAGGTATCCTAAGTATATATTCTGTATCCACTCTAATCTCTCTTTTAAAATCACAAGTGGCAGGAATGAACCACTTCCGGTTTAATTATTAATGGCTATCATGTAGAAAAGTTAGCAGGTAGACAGTAAAGGTGTCCTGCAATGGGCCCTGGATATATTTTCCATCCTTAAGTCTATTAAAACTGGAAATAGTAGACATTCAAGTTGACTTCCTTTTTAATATTTTCTATATACAGCAAAAACGCTAATATACATTGGAAAAAGGTCTTTCGGAACCACTTCCGCATTGTAAGAGTAGGTAACAGTTTCTCTATTAACCTTGGGACTGCGGTGGCTCAATGGTAGAGCTTTTACCTCTAGTGCGTGCGGTCGCGGGTTCGATCCCAGTTCGCGCCAAGTGAGCTTTGTGGTGAACAAATACCGTGTGCGTGGGTTTTGTCGGGATTCTCAGGTTTCCTCTCACTTTCCTCATTCTACCATTTCATTCATTTCCTATCATCACCGTCTCGTTTAGCCTGGCCGGCATAATCATGGTACGTAAAACTCAAAGATTTCATTTCATTTCTATTAACCGTCTATTTATAACGGAAGTTACAGAAATCAACCACTTGTGGTTTGAACTTTGATCACCACAAATTGGAAACCGCAATAGTTAACCAGACTGTATTTTCCGTAATCAAATAAGCTTGAGTTGACTTGATTTCGAGTTTAGCGTTGCTTTCAGCAGCGAGCCTATATGAGACGGGATCTACTGATTAACATGGAATTCGAAACACAGAGCTCCGACCGGAAATAGAACCCGGATCTCCCACTCCCAAGGTGCATACGCTAATCGTTTACCCATAGAGGATCTTTGTAATGAACTAAGCGTCCCAAAAATGTATTCCATGTCTCTTCTAATTTCTCTACGGACAATGCAAATGGCACTGATCTATCAATTCCGGTTTTAATATTGATCGTTATAGACTGAAAACTGTAGTTAATCAGGGAGTTTCCAGGGGTGATCTAGGGGAACCGGGCCCCCTAAATTTTTGCTGGCACCCCTAAAATTTTCAGGATAGGCTTGCAAATGAACTATAATATGGTTGAATCGCCCTCCCCTCCTAAGTTCAGCCGGACCCTCCCTACATTTTTGAGCTGACTACCGGTGTGATATTGAAATCTTTTTAACATTCAGATAAAACAATTACTATATCTATTGTACTCTCCTTAATAAAACCGAAAGTGATGTAAATTTACTACGATTTCCTGCTTAAATAATGATTGAGAAAATATTTTTAAACACGTAACGTTTCTACTCGTATTATGCAGGAATTGTTTATTACAGTTTACCAAAACATACAAAGAATCCCAAAATTTTTACATACACACAGTTCGATATATTTTTTTTTCAAAAATAAGTTATTGTTTTCTAGGACATGTTTAGTTCTCTTTGATCCTCCAGTGTTATGGTGATATATGATGGCAGACGGCTGAGCCCGAAGATTTGGAACCCCAGCCAATTTGCGCCCATCTCTTACAACTCTAATATGCAATTATTATTATTATTAGTAGTAGTAGTAGTAGCAGTAGTAATAGTAGTAGCAGAAGAAGTAGCAGTAATAGTAATAGCAGTAATAGTAGCAATGATAGTGGTAGTGGAAGTAGTAGTAATAGTAGTAGTGGTGGTGGTTGTAGTAGAAATAGTAGTAGTAATACCAGAAGTAGTAATCGTAATAGTACTATTAGTAGAAGAAGAAGTAGTAATAGTAAAAGTAGTAGTAGTAGTACTAATAGTAATAGCAGTAGTATAGTTGAACTAGTAGTAGTAGTACTTGCACTGCCTTGGTTAATGCAGAGGCTTAGTTAACCGGGGCTTGGGTAATCGTGAGTCTATTCCGTATGATTTCAGATAGAAACCTAGAAAAGTTTTGATCGAAAAAAGGAAACGATTTCATTACAAATAATTGCAACACCTACAAGCCAAAGAAAGTATATCATATTACAGTTCGCAGTAGGAATTCATGTGATTTAGATACTGTCCAAAGCTATAGGTTCTCGTCTAATGTTATTTCATTTTTGAAAGAGGCACTAAACTGAAATGCAACCAAATATTTGTTCCGTTATAATCAGAGCCGGGATTTTTATGTGCTAAAAATCTTTAAAATGGTTATTTTTATATGCTAAAAAATTTTTCATAGAAATAAGAAAAATAAATAATGGTTCTCACCATTCGATCATATTCATCAGATGTCGAAATTCCATTTGCATGCAGTGAATAACTAACGTCTTTTCCAAATAGTCCATCGTAAAGCCATTCCTATTGTCACGGAATAATGCCTTATATTGGGAAAAGGAACATTCGATATCACACGATGTTAACCTTGCGTATTTGAAAAGGGGCATAACACAAATATTCACACCATCGATTTTACTTGTATTTTGGCCTTCCAATACTTCAAATATTTTACACAGGGTTTTATAGTCAATGTTTTTCTCAAACAAATCCTTAATTTTATTCTTACGTCTTCGGCTTTAGTAGCAGAAAGAACATTCAGTTCTCTTTCAACGCACTGCACTTCTTTAACTGGAGTGTTGAATAAATCTACCATAGTTTCTAGTCTGTAGAGTGAGTCAGGATACTGAAATTGGGAGATATGAAAGCCAAGTCACATTTGAAGCCACTAAATTTTGAACAATTTCAATGGATGAAGCAACATCTTGGTTTAGTTTAGTTACTACAGATACAAATGCTTCAAAATTCTCCACATAAAATAATACTGCACCGCGTGACTACGGGTGTTGGGGAAGTGAAAGATCGGGATTTGTTTCTTTGAAAAATTCAATTGTAGTTGGCGATTTTACGAAATTTATTTTCTCATTTGACACTACCTTGTCTACTTGAGGTTAAAGGTTAGGATTTCTTCGCATAATCGATGTAGGGCGTGAAAGACACACGTCACGTGAATCATATTAGGATAGCATACACAAAGATATTTACTAGCTTTACTCATATAAGGAGCACTATTAGTCAGAGAAAGCTAAGCATGGTCATATTTCACATCATTCGGACACAAAATGTGCAAAGATTCATTGACTACCCTGACAATTGTCACATAATTCGTAACTGAAAGTGGTTTAGAGGCTAGCAAGAAATGTTGTTTGGAAATTATTTCATCATTTTTCAGTACACTTATTATAACAATTCCCACTTTTGCAACACTAACAGAATCACTAGTTGCATCAATGCTCACCCAAATTTTTCCATTTTCACATACGGACGTATATGTGTGTTAATGTTTCTTCATAGCACTTGGGTAGATAGTTTTTCGAATCCTTTCACTCATTTGGAGGACTTAAGTTCGTACATTTCGTAACAAAATTTCGGAGCTCGGGATTGTTTATCATATATAGAGGTTTGTCAGCATGTCATTATGTAGCCCACTCTTCTCCCGATATTAATTTCTTTCAAGAGAAAGAAACGAACAATTCGTTGTGAAATTTAGAGTAAAATTACGCAAAATTGTTAAAAATATTTATTTATTACACAAGTGTCCTAAAATATTTGTTTACATAACTTTTTTTCATAAAATATGTATTTTTATGTGAAAGAAAATTTGTAATTTACACTTGCAGACTCTTCATTGGGATAATAAACTTTGTTTTGGGCTTGTACGTGTTTCACATACATATATTTTTACATATAAATCCAAACCTTAGTTATAATTGTGTTCAAATGAAGACTTCTTATCATTAACACCCCCACATCCTTCCTTATACGTACAAAAGAATATTGCAGAATTTATCGAAATTCACTACCATTACAAGCCCACAGTATTTCCTTATGTTCATGAAATTAGTATAGTACGATCTATCGAAACCACAATATAATGGAAACAAACAAAGGCTAACGTGCGGAAACCAAATTAGACTTAAATATAAGGTTAGGATACCTGTTAGATAAGATGTGAAAATGTAACCTCTTGCATATCCACTCCCAATACCTAGTTTTATCGTTGGATTGCGTTGTTAACAGAGTCGAAGAAATTAGTTTCTATAATTAATAAATGTTAACTTATGAAAAAGAATTCAAGGACTATCTAATTAACTAACTCTATGGCCTATGGAACCCGAAGATACAATGCCGCGTTCACAAAACCTCTCCACTGACTTCTATCCTCAGCCAACTGGATTCAGTTTCAACTTTGTATTCCTCTCTGCGAGATCCATCTTAATATTGCCCTCTCATCTACTACTAGGTCTTTCTAATGGTCATTTTCAAATTGGTCTAACAGTTAACACTTTGAAACTGTTCCTACTTTCTTCCGTTCCGGTTACATGACCTGCCCACCTAACCTCCTACACTTGATGACACTAACAATATTTGGTAAACCGTATAAATGATGTAGTTCCTCGTTATGAAGTTTCACCATTCCCCATTCCCATTTCTCTTGGATCCCAATATTCGTCTGATGATCTTGTTCTCAAATATTTTCATTTTTGTTCTTCCCTGAGATTAACCGACCATTTTTAGCAACCATAAAGAACAAGAGGCAGGATTATCGTTTTATATATTTTAAACTTCAAATTTCTCGATAGAATTAGCAACGGCAAGAGACTTTGAACTGAATCATAACACGAATTCATTGCTTTCATTCGACATTTAATTTCTTCGTGAATATGACTTTTGTCTGTTAGTATTGACCCTAGAAATTTGAAGGTACCAATTTTATCAAAAGTATTATTAAATATTTTAACGCATCCATAATTTGCCGTGTTACAGTGCGGACGCACTTCCATATATTTAGGTTTCTCAGTATTTACTACTAAACCCATGTCACTGCAAACGTTGAATAAGACCTCTGCATTTCTTTCTATTGTTCTCCTATCATCCCCTATTAAATTTACATCATCCCCTATTAAATTTACATCAGCATATGCCATAACCTGGTGAACATAATTAAACTCCGGACCCTGGTTCCTATCTTTGATTTTCCTTATAGCGTATTCCAGAACAAAGTAGAATAATAATGGGGACAACGCATCTCCTTGTTTTAGGCCATTTTCGCGATTAAAGCTCGTGGACAAAAATTTTCCTACCCGGATTTTACTTTACGATTCATTTAAACATACCTTAAAAATCTAATTAGCTTTCCCGTCATTCCAAGTTCTGTAAGAACATTATATAATGTTTCTCTCCAACCGAGTCGTAAGCCTTTCTAAAGTCAATAAATAGCTGATGTACTGGGATATTGTATTCCCACTTCTTTTCGAGTATTTGGCGAATGGTAAATATTTGGTCGATAGTTGATCGATTTCGGCTAAATCCGTACTGATAGTCTCCAATCATTTCAACTGCGTATTGAGTCAATGTTAATAATATAATACTTTAAAGGATTTTATAGGACGTTGAAAGAAGAGAAATGCCTCGATAATTATTAGTCAGTTTACATGCCTTTCTTGTAAATTGGAACAATGATTGATTCTTTCCACTTTTGTGGCAATTCTTCCTTGTTGTAGGTAAGGAGAATGAGATTGTGTATCTTTTTCCACTACGTTTCGCCTCCTGCTAAAATTAACACAACCAGAATTTCGTATACACCCGGAGATTTGTATTTCTTTAATGTCTTTATAGCGGTTTCTACTTCCATTCGGTTAGGTTCTGTAATATACGATTCTGCGGTGTGCTTCTCCTTTTCTCAACGCTCATTTCTTTTATTTATTTGAAAACGAAAGCAATCGTTTTACAAGGAAAACAGAAACGTATAACGTAAAGGGTATCAGAAGAACGTAACATTTAATAGTAAAAACCTAAGAACTAGCAACCCGAAAAATGGAACACGAAAAATTCAGAATAATGTCACCGCGTATACCTCACTCAACATAATTGCATAATCTTGGTAATTTTGTAAATAGGTACTGTAACACGTGTTGAATTTTAATGAAAATATATAGTTTTGCTCAGCAAATAATTAGTTTATATTTAGGTACTAAAACTAACTTGACTACCTATTAAAATTAAATGAAATGAAATCTTTCATTTCTACGCCCCACGGTTATGCCGGTTAGGCTAAAGAAGACGGTGATGATGATGAGAAATGAATGCAATGGTAAAATGAAGAAAGTGGGAGGAAACGGGAGAACCCCGAGGACCACCAAGCACACGGTGTTTGTCCACCTTAAAGTTCACTTGGTAAGGTAAAAATATCATTGCTTACTTACATAGATATTTTTATGACATGTACAATTAAAAACTCTATAAGTTTCGTTATTCATAGAAGGTAATATTTGACTTTATACACAATACTCTCGATAATATAACATAAAACTGATGCAACTAACCCGATTCCTAACAAATAAAATGAAGACTGCAAATTTTGTAAAGAAAATGTAATCACGGAGTTGTCACAGGGTTTTTTACACCCAACATTACTTTTCACTCTAGTAACAATGTCTGAAAACCATTTCTCAATAAATCCTCCATACTTCAATCTTCTTATGATAGTATTGAACATAGGAATAAACGGTGAGCCTTTAGAAACTCCAATTCCTAAAACTCTTATCCCAATTCTAACGTCCATTATATGAAATGGAGTTGCACAGCTTAAACATGTATGGTATTTACTTCCATAATACTTTAAAACACCGCCAAGAGCAAACACCCCCGTATTACTATTTTCAGCAACATCTTTGACTGCTTCTTCTAAACGTGAAGTTATCTGGTATTTTTGGAATAAGGAAAGTAGAACAGGAGATGCATTGTGTTTTAAGGTCATTTTGAGAAATTGGTTTCCAACGATTGATAAATGAGATGAAGCGAGGTCTTGAAGACTATTTATGTCCGGATAACGCTTAGGAACGGTTAACACACCAACAATGCTTCCTTCATATATTGAGGTTAGAATTAAACTTAGGTAGATCCAAGAAAACAACAACAGTCTCACAGTGTTAGATTTGGGTTCACTTACCGATTGCCGAAGTAATAAACAAATTACTTTTAGAAACGATTGAGTTAAGTTTTGCATCGTTTCTATTCCAGTTAAAAGATTTCCGAATAGTGCTAGAGCAAAAGACATAATTAGAACTGACCCAAGAATTGAGAACCATACCACTGTATCGAAAAGATACAGCAAAGCAATTCCTGATGGCATTATATTTCCTTTAGGCACAAGAAAGGTTAACTTTGAAATAGCTAAATAATCCGTAAAATCTATGACTTGGTACCTATCATGCAGCAATAACAGTGGACATTCAGCGAAATCGGCTTCCATTCTCACAAGATTTCCAATAGCACCGTCCCACGTTCCATTCTTGAGATCGGAACCTAGATTGAAATTTTTATGGTAAGCAATACTCTTCGTTGAGTAATTCAAATACTCTTTCAAGATTTCGAACACATTTCTGTAATAGCCATCATATATGAGCGTTCCATTTCTAGGATATTTGTAACACGAAAATGTTGGAAGAGCACTTGCTTCTACATTTGCAGTGTGTAATTCAATTCCTTTAAGATTTGTAGTTTTGGAATGTGCATATGATATTATTAGGTTTCTGAAAACGGTAATGAATGTCTCGAAAGCTACGTTATTTACTTGAGTTATATTTAAGAGAGGGTTATACATGGATACATTCATACGATATGTTCTCTCTATGAAGCTTATGCTAATATGTAGAATTAAAATGTTCGTTATACCAGATCTGCAGCATTTGGCTAATAATTCGTAGAAACGTAAGTGAAATGCGGGTTTCTCAAAAACAGTTATGACTAGAACTTTTGAAGCACTGTTGCAATTAACTCTTCCTTCAATTTGAACAATGTGTTCAATAGATTTCTTCTTTGAAAAGACCATAATATACACACCACTTTTTATATATTGGTTCTTTCCTTTCAAATCTAATTGTAGAATTGTATTTCGAAGTTTATGAACTGTGACAGGACAGATTAAGGTCTTCATTAAAATGGATGTCAAGAATAATTCATCAGTGTCATAAAATAAACTAATAAATGTTGACTCATACAGGATTTCGCTTCTCAAGGTATGTACCAGATACTTTAATTTGTTGCCAATACCTTCATATGGTTCGCTTTGTGGTGTCATAGTATGAAATGCATTTTGTGTTAGATTAAACACTGTCAGAACATTTAAGAACAGGATCATTGCATACTTCATTGATGACTACAGATACTGCGATATCTTGACTTCTGAAAATACATGGAAGTTTGCTAGGAGTATACCCTAGAAATAAATAAAAATAAAACACTACAAAAACAGTATTACATATACATTTATATTCATATGTATTAATAGATATGAATAGATATTATTAAGGTAATAGGTGAATAGGGTCCATAAGGGACGACCATAGGTTGTCCATGAACGTTACGAACGTATCGCTGGTAACGATGCCAATTCTACGCTTCGATTGACTTTACACATGACCGTTTCCATATGAACCCACTTTGCAAAGGTAGGGCAAATTATCTCATCCACATTGGAAGGAGGAATTAACGAAAGCAATTGAAGTGAGTTTATATATAATCAGAACATATATACAGAGAGAGTTTCAAAACAACACCGACAACGTTTGGAAGATGACTTCTGACACCAAAATAAGACCAATCTGTGTGCACAAATGCTTCTTTTGGAGTTACAGCCTGCCTAAAATATATATAAAAAAGAACTTTAAAGGTCCATAGCTCCAAACTATAGGACTACTGTGGTCGGGTCAAGACTGCATTTAGGAACTATCCACTATCCAAAAATACATGTTTCAGAATCCTAAGGTACTCTCGCAACAACTTTTATAAAGGAAGTTTGACTACGAGCATATAATTTGCAGTACCTCTTCAAAATTGTTCCGGAATTACCGTAGGATTTTGAAACTTGAATATTTGGATAGGGCGCATACTATTTCCTAGGCGTAGTCGTGACCCGGACCTCTAGTTTTGGAGCTATGGACAATTAAAGTTCACTTTTTCATATTTTCGGCAGTCTATATAACTCCGAAAGGAAGCATTTGTGCACCCAGGTTGGTCTATAATTTTTGTCTTATCTTGGTGTGAAGAATCACCTCCCAAATGATACCTGTGTTGTTTTGAAACATACTGTACGTATATATATTAGATCATCTCTTTCTTTTTGAGTCTCTCTCCTCCCTCTTTATAATACATATAAAAAATAATTAAATAACACAATGTCTCCATAAGATTATAGTCACTTCGATGCAGTTTGTACAAGGCTGTGAAGGAAACAGTATGGATTTGTACGCAGGACAAACAAGCAAACATATGTCTATTTTTGTGTGTAAGATTATAATGGAGTGTGGTATTTCTTTTCAGTCATATTTCAGTCTATATCTTTGAAATGATGAGTATTACGAAAAAAGTTTAAGAACCTGTTTGTGTCGAATTTTATAAACTACAATATTCAAATAACCATTATCCTAAAAAAAAATTCAAATTTTGGAGACAATTGCAGAAAAAAAATTTCCCCTTTCACCTGCGCAAATAAAGAAGGAAACAAAAAACCAGGGTTATGGATTCTATTCAAAATTAGGTTAAAATATGAAAATGAAGGTCTAAATTTCACCGCGTTTTATAAAAGCATTACTTTTGAAGTTTTTAAATTATTTTTCAAGGAACAATGGAAACTTGTTATAACGGTAAAGGAAATACTATTCATATTAGCAAGCTAAATTGATGTAAGTTTAAATAAGTACATTCGTCTCGTTCAGTGCAAGGTCATCATTTGGGCAGTGGCTCTTTTCCTAAGTTTGAGTGATGCATATATTTCATTAATCAATTGTATACTAATAAACATTTATGAAATTCTTATGCTAGTGGAGACTTTACCTTTATGAGTAAAAATCTGAAATGATACTACTAGTTCAGACCATAAGAAAATCAAGCCCATACTTTATATACTGTGTTTCATCTTTAAGGTATATATTTAAAGTTCCATTCAGAGCTTAAAAGATTAATATCAAGATATTGTAGATACTCGTAATTCTTATTTAAAAAAAACAGAGTTAATTTCTCCATGTACTTAAGCGTACCATATAAACTTGTGTTTGTTTATCTCACAACTTTACTACTTACACTTGATTCCCTTTTGCTCTGAAAACCCTATATATAAACACAAAACACAATTACCTAGAATTTCGATCCTTTAAAGTATTATACTTATATCTTATTTTACATTAAGTTTAACGAGAAAAGACTCTTTTCAAGTTCTGTTGGTCTCGCTAAAGGAAATGTACCTTCGTAAATTAAAGTAGCTTGGTTTTTCTTATTGGTTAATATTTCATCCAATCAAATAAGTATCGATCAAATAATACTTTGTGAATTTTGGTCTGTCATTTTTTATATTGGATTCTATTTTGCCTACGATTGCGTCAATTTTAGACACGCAATAGAAAACTAGTGATAAAAATCGTGAGTAAATAATGACATACTGTCAGTCATACGTTTTCTTCTGATAGTTCTATAATGTTGATACATTTGCGAGTAAACAAATCAGGCAAAGGAATAAGCTCAACCTTTCTAGTATTAAAAAATCATAATAAAGTAATATTACAGACAAGAAAGAGTTCTTTCTAACCATAGATCAAGTTATACCACAATAAGGTCATAAATTGTTAATGTGAATTAAACTGTGAACCTTGGGCTTTCTATAGGCGAAACATTTATTTAGTAGTCGAAGTGAGTAAAGAGAAAAAATGGTAGGAAATGGAACATGTCTCACAATAATAACAAAGAATGCCGCTGTTAATATGAAACAAAAGAAGTTAAACATATCAAACACATCAGAATTTCTAAACATAACAAATCATAAACACACCATACAAATAAGTTTATAGATCACGAATAGTGTTTGTTTATTAGATATCATTTTCATCAATGTAGAAACAACAAAATATCACAAACAGAAATGTCGTTATTATGAAACGATAAACAGTTGTTTTACTTTTATATTGAATTTGTTTATTTAAAATTGTTTTGTTTTGAATATTACTTATACAGGACTGTAATTATCAACTCTAGTGATAAACGAGAGATAGAGTTAATAATTACTCTTATACAGAGGAAATCAAACGTGTAATATGTAAAGTAGGATGGGCCGAAAATTGTTTTTCCAGATATTTTGGTTTGAGTAGTTGCCAAAAGTTTTGCATTGGTACAAAATGAAGCCATGTCAAGTATGGTGATTTTACAACGATATTTAACTGGGTCCCCGTTGCCCTAAAGGGTCTAAGTTTTTGTCCAAATAAATTGCTTTTAAGTAATATTTTAAAACACAATAGTATTAATACATAAAACATGAAATACATGGTTTTAATATGCGCAAATAACTATTAAGAGCTTAACTAACTTTCATAACTACCCTATTAACATATGAAAAATGTGTTGAGCCCAGTCCAAAACTCTCAGACTTTAAGAAAATATCACTTTTTCATATCTGGATGCAAAATGAGCGCCTCATTGCACAACACTGGCTTTCCGAAGGTGGCGCTTGCATCGCTAAATTCAAATAAACTAGAAAGAATATGGCTCCAAGTCTCCCTTCCTGTAATTGTGTCGCCTTCGAATTAAGAATATGATTTTGAATGACAACTCAAAATACAAAACAATCATTAGAGAAAGTTACGAAGTGTGCTCAGAAATGCTGCGATAGATTAATCTGTAGGTGTGATAAATCAAATAAAATACAGCTTTTGGAGTGGGAGTTCATATCAGACAAGAGAAATCAGAGACAAATGACGATTGGCAATCTAGATTAAGCAAAAATCCATAGGCTCAAAAGAAAGCATGACACGCAGATGAACTATGATGTTGCGGTTACAATCCTTAGCCTCAACCCCGCACTTTGATGATACATTAAGAAATTCCACTCCGAATTCGGGCAATGAGTTGTTCACATGTAGCTATCCGTTAGAGAATAAAACCTAAAGTAAACCTTGAAAAAACAATAGTGAACCCTAAACAAATGAGTATCGCAAAAGCTATTCATTTAACAGGTGACTCGAATAAATCGGCTGTTAAAACTGTATTCGCTGTTTTAGAAGATATGAATTTACTGAACAAAACTAACCAAGAAAAGGTAGTAGATAGAAACAAAATCCATAAGGAACCAGCCGTCTACAGTCTAATACTACTAATTTTAAGGGTTTCTATTTTGATGGCCGAAAAGTCCAAACTGTAGTTTTAATTGAGAATTGCCGTAGGCAAATCACTGAAGAGCACAAAGCACTCATTCAAGAACCATCGTCGTCCTATGTTCAACATTTAGATTTTAGTTCACCAGTTAAAGCAGTCAATATTGTTAATGGTATAATCGTTTTCATGGAAAAGAAGAAAGACAGCCTCGGAGATCTTAAAGTCATTGCATGTGACGGCACTAATGTAAACACAGGCTGGAAAATAGAAATAATCCATCGTATTGAAGAAGGAGTATGAAAACCCTTACAATGGACCATTTCTTTGATACATACAAGTGAATTCCCATTACGGCATTTATTACAAACATTGGATGGTCAAACAAAAGGCCCATATAACTATTTTGGACCGATTGGAAGTATGTCGGATGATTGCAAGAAAGCATCAGTTGTTTAGTTTCTACCAATTAGCATCAAGTTACTGTAAGTTGACCTAAGTTCGGATCAGAAATACTTATTACCTTATCTGCGAAGTTGTTAAAGTGGACATTGTGTCCCAAATTTCTCCAAAGGAAAACTAGGTAGATTGTCGTATGGTAGATGAGTAACAACAGCTAACAGACTACTGCTGTTGTATATCAGCACAGAAAATCCATCTAAATACCCTAATAATGAAACTGTACTCTCCCATGTGGTTTGAAATAAAAATGCAACCTCTCTTGCAAGAAGAACCTTAACATTTGTGGAAGATAATTTACATCTCAAGGCAGTTTCCAGAGGTTACCAAGAATGTTAAAGATAGGGTGATAGAAAGGAACGCATACCTCGCATACACAGAAAAATTGTACAGAATCTGCTAATATGTCTACAGAAGAACTAACCTAAATGCTTGCTTTCCACTGTTTGTCACGTTCCCCTGCCACATACAAAGTTTTCAGAGGTGTGCAAAGGTAATAAAACAATCTTCTTAAGAAGTATGTAGCAGTGTTGCACGAGACGGTTATATTTGTGCAAAACTGGAAGGACGAAAGTATCTACCAAGCTTCGGACTTAAATCTCAATATTTTGTTGTAAGACTCAACTAAGGAGCTTTAAGTAAGAGGAAGGTGGGTGGGAGGAATTCGCTGTGTAGCTACCTCCACGTGGTCAGTTCTGGGCTGGTTTGGTGTTTGTGGGTCAATTTTTCAACCTTACCTTATGTACTTGGATCCGTACTATTATTTCTACTAAACACCTATCAAGCGGAGAGCTGCACATCAAATCGAACCATTTAAAATCCTAGCGCCAAGTTAAAGTATAAGGTATCTTAACCAATTTTATATACATATTTAGATGATGCTATATATATAAATAACACTTTTCGGACCCGCAGGGCCTGGTGAAATATTTTATCTGGTTCTGTTTTGGCGAAGAAACGTAGCATTATACAACTTTTGGACGGTAATCAAACTTAATTTTCAGAAAACAAACATTTCAATAATATTTTCACTACTCGCAACCATATTTTCTCAGAATTAACGTTCTTTCGGGTTTCCGAGGTCCGGTTAAATATCTTTTTATCCGACTCTATTTTGCTGAAGAAACATAACATTATAAATTTTGCACGGTACTTAAACTTAACTTTCTAAAAATATATTTTAATAATACTTTCGCTATTGGCAACTATCTTTCTTCAAAAAACTTAACATTCGTTCTGGCCCCTCGGGGCCCGGTTAAATGTCTTTTATTCCGGCTCTGTTTTAGGGAAAAAACATAAGATTATACAACTTTTGCACAGTACTCAAAATTAAATTTCTAAAAATATTTTTAATAATATTTTTATTACTCGCAACTATTTGTTTGTTTATGTCCGGGTCTGTTTTGGTGAAGAAACAGAAAATAATATTTTACAACTTTTGCACGGTACTCGATCTTAACTTTCTCCGAATTTTTTTCGGCCCACCCTAACGTAGAGTTTATTGGTATTATTTAAGTAAAATTTCAAATAAAAAGGAATGTGGTCAACTAGTTCTTGTTTCAACTCATGTTAAGCAATTGAAGTACTTTTGTAGGAGAAAATGTTTAAAGGAAACATTGGATGATCGAATGTTATAAGAACTACCTCCTCCGAAACATATTTATTGTAGATTGCTGCGTAAAACGTGTTGATTTTTTCGATCTCTAAATTCATTTTATTTCTACTGTCGTTAAACAAACATTGAACTAAGCGACAAAAAGACTAGGAGTGTATGATCGTCTAGGATGTGATGATTAAACAAAGTAATGTTTTGGTACACGGTACTTATAAAGGTAACTGAGAAAGTCCTCTCCCTTTTTGTGGAGGTCTGTGTTCCATTGACCGTTGTACCGTGACTTCAATGTGAATGGAGATAATGCGAAGGTCACTTGTTTTTGTAGGTATATTCAAAATACTACTTGGTTGTAGCAGTTCAGTTGCACCGTGAACTTTCGTAAGAACAGAGTGAGCCTTAGATCTCTACAGAGCGTCATAAGGTCATGTATGAGTACGAGTTCAAACTGGGGATAAACGCCGCTGCAGCGGGCCGGAAGATGTTCCAAGGCGTTGATAAGAGTGTCGTGACTACGCAGACAGTAAAGCGGTGGTTTAACAAGCTTTAGGACGGTGTTGAAACACTCAAAGACACTCCAAGTGCCGGGAGACCAACACATGTATAAAATGAAAATATGCAGGCAGCAATTTAGGCAAACAGTGGCTAGACATGTGAGGAATTGAGACTACAATTCAGCGTGAGTGGAGAAACCATTCGGCAACACCTCCATCACCTTGAGAAGCACTACAAGTTGGGTCGACTGGTCCCACATGATTTGACGCCGGGAAAGAAACCAACATCTGGGTAGACATCTCTGTTCCTTTGCTGTCTCGTCTGATGAAAGAACCATGTCTGGACAGAGTGTTAACATGTGATGTGAAGTGGGTCCTGTGCGAAGCTCCACGGTACCGTTATCATTGGTTAGCATCCCATGAACCAGTCCCAAAACAGCCGAAACTAGCGCTATACCAGAAGGAGGTAATTCTGTGTGTTCGGTGGACTCCTCAAGGCATGGTGCATCGGTAACTGCTACCAGCTGGTCATAGCATCAATGTAACTGTATGTTGTCAGCAGTTGAGCCGCATTCAAGAAAAACTGAAAACTCTGGAGCCAGCAGTTCTGAATCGCAAAGGGTTTTTTCCTGCTACAGAGCTGTACTAAGTTCCATGTGGGTAGGATGACCCGGGACACCATTCTACGCCTTGGATGGGAAACACTATTGCACCCGCCATACTCCCCGGACTTTGCGCCGTACGATTATCACCTGTTCCATTTTTTGGACAATTATCTTAGAGGATGTACCATTGCGACTTTCTTCAGTTCAAGTCCCTAGTAGAGGTTCAAAATGCATTTGATACCTTCTTCGCTTCACGAGCCACCAAGTTCCATCGCAATAGAATCTATGCCCTAACAGAGCGTTGGCAGAAGATCGTCGATGCTGATAGGGCCTATTTTTGATCTTCCAGGTACGTATTAGGTGACATGTCGATGTACTAGTTGGTGAAAAGCGGTAGAAAAGTTTCTTGGTTACCTTTATAATTCGAACGTTCTAAGATCGAGCTTTGTTAATTGGGGATTAGGAACTTGTGATTCAAATAAGTCTTCACTTGTTGTGGGAAACCACATAAAATTATATCTGCTAGGGACCAAACACGAAGTATTCTGCAAAAATGTACATATCGTGTTTACTTGAATACACACACACACACACACACACAAAATAGAAATTGGTCGCTGTAAAGTATTTTTTAAGACTATGTAAACTTTTCCCATTCTATATAGTAATATCATGGTACTATATAATACGAAATTAACAATAAAATATCAGAACCTTTAACGCCTGAGTATGTATTCCATGAATTTTGAAAAAAAAATGTAAGTCATATGTTACAGACAATTATATTTCCAATTCGAAGCCAAATTTGAACATGACTGACATTTCATGTTACCGAGACTAATTGTACGATTTCTGCATTTAAAATTCGAGATTCCAACATGATATTCAACAGAAAGCAACATTGTGATTGTCGACCGTATGTTTATGATTAACGTAGAAGCCAAAATGCATAGGGTTTCCAGAAAATTGGATAATAATTATTTAGAAGTACTACAGTAAACATATAATATTACAAAAAAAAGAGATTAAAAATGATGAATATTAGAAGAGCTATTATTAGAATATTAGAGCTACAAGATGCTAAATATAATATCAAATATATTTATTAACAGGTGACAGATGAATGAATTGCATTATGTGAATTCATAGGATATGTACAGTGCTCCTTTGAGAAAGACGAGAGAATCTTTGCTAATATGCGATTAACTTACTTAACCCAACATATTTTACATGTAAATATAAAAGGGTGAACTATGATTCGTGCAGTAAAATTCGTATTTGACTCTATTACTTACTTAAACGAACTTTACGAAAGTCATTATAAGGGACAGATTATACAGGGACACAAAAAATACAAATTTATGTACACTGGATCTCAGTATGGATTCAAAATATATTTTGTTACTCACAATATAAATTTCAAAACCTCAGAAAAATCGACGGTGTCAACGTTTTGTTATGGGCGAGAAACTTAAGTGATATAGCATAGGGATGATACACATAACATAGCCATACTAAAAGCATGTTCTATGCACCGGATCCCAGTTTATGGGTTCGATGTGTTTTGTTACCCAGAATTCAAATTTCAAAACCCCAGGACGATTTAACTTGTCAATTCCATATTATGGGCGAAACACTTACGCGATTTTGGATAGGAAGAAAAACCGTAACAGAGCTATACAAGAAAACGTTCTGTTCAGCGAAGATCACTGTATCGACTCGATATCTTTTGTTACACAGAATCCACTTTTCGCAATCCCAAACCGATTGACCATGACATTTCTTTATGCGCGAAAAATTTGAGCGATTTTTGATAGAGGGAATGCACGTAATACAGCCATACAAAATAAAAAAAATCTATGCAGCGGTCTCCAAAGTATGAATTTGGTGTATTTTATTACAGAGAATCCAAATGTTAAAATCCTAGAAGGAGTGGCCGTGTCAATTGTTTTTATAGGCGAAACAATTGAGGGATTTTGGAAAGGGAGGTCAAAAAATTGACACGGTCAATCCTCCCGGAGTTTCGAAATTTGGATTCTGTGTAACAAAATACATCTTCCATTCTATGTCAAACATAAAAACACTTACATATACGTTACTTCAAAATATATTTTTATAATGTTTTCTTTTGCCTGTCTTTATTTTGGAAACGGAGAGTCCATGACGGAGAGAAAAATAAATATAAAAGCATCATTATCTTAGACAGCCAGTAAAATAAGTTTGCTATTACGTCATTTGATAAGTTTAAGGCTTGAAGCCGGACACACAACACGAATAGAGCAGTTCGTTTCTCCTTACATAACTGTTAAAATGGTTTACTATTGTTGTTGCTGCATTCTACAGTTTAGCGTCACCTTACAGAAGGAAGGATATGTAACGTGAATCTGCAGTTCGAAGTGGAATCTCAGCCATCGTAATGCGTTCAATGCACTCCATCCAAGACCGAACCCATAACTACGTGCTAACACTCTTGACCTTGGTGCGAGCGATCCCAATGTATACTCGATCAAGAAGAAGTAAGAACTTGTTCAAGTCAGTCATCTTGAATAAGGTTTCCTGGGTTTCTTTCATTCACACCTGGCTAATGTACCAGGATGGTATCTACCATTTATGTCCCAGGTCACATTTTCCTCCTCCAATTCCCGAATAATAAGCTCGTCGAGGCACGTCATCATTCATATAAGATAGGGTTAAGACCATAGATGCCGGTAATGTTCAGAAATATGTATAAATGAGAAAAACTAAACAATAGCTTCTACTCTAGCCAATGAACCAGCAAGGAAGGCTAAAATGAGTTTTGCTATAACGACATATTTCCATTCACCCTTATTTCTTTAATACTGCATGGTCAAACATACCTAAAAAGAAAAAAGTATATTTTCGGCACATAACCTTTAAAATGAGTTCTATCCTCTAAAATAAGGACATTACAGATCTAGCTTAAGTGATTTATTCATTTTTGAAAAACTACATTTTCAAAAGCATTGCACGTACACACATGAAAGATATTGAAAGGAACCACTAACCCATCAAGTTTATACACCCTCTACAAATGTTCAATACGTGTCCCTTTGGTGACACGACATACGTCCAGACGATACTGGAGCTCATTCCATAAATTTTGCAGCAGAGTCCTGTCAATTATCTGCAATGATGCTTTTTTTGAACCCGATTAAGGATTGCGGTACTGGGGTCATACACAAGGTTCTTAACGTAGCGCCACAGGAAGAAGTCGTAGGGCGTTAACGTAGGAGATCTGGGAGGCCAGGTGCTTTTCCCTTTACACAAACATGTAGTGTCCTTGAATTGCCGATACCATCAGAGAATGCTTTGTTTACATGGCGGTTCTTTTTCATACTATTTTTTGAAAGCGCGTTGCGCAGCTATAACAGACACACATCTGGCATATTCAAGCACACTAAAACTTTTATCTTGCTTTCCTTTCATTTTCGACAGGTACTAACCTCGTACTGCCACACTACCACACCTCATCGAAAAATAATAGACTCGTGCTGCTACACACTACAAACGTGGTGAGTTTGTGGTTCTTTCTATATATCCATCATGTATGTACATGTACTACTTTTGAGAATAAAGCCTTTTTCTAAACGAAAGAATCATTTGTGCTAACACTGTGTTGCAAATCACTCATTTTTTCCTACAGTTTGACATCGTTTAAATTATGTTCAGCTACTCACTAAAACTATTTCCTGATATAACTTGCTGTTTAAATATTTTAACTATTTTTCTTCATTATATCAACGTCTTTGAATTTATGTTTTTCTCGTCTTTTCCTTCTTAAAATTGCATAAGCTTTAATGAAAGATCACTGCGATTATTTTACACGTACAATGCTCCAATAAACTGTGCATATACTTCTGTGTTTCTTTGTATTCTATGTGTAGAATTAATATCGTTACACATTCCCTACAATACGACATATACAAAGCATTATTATTTAATATTATCATCCAGATGTCATTCTATGACACACCTGAAAGAACTTGAATTAGTACGCACATTTGATTGCATAACTTGTCTATTTATTCTCTCTGTGCTACGTTATTTCGTTTTATTAAGAAATTAACAAAGTTTTATCAGCAATAAATAACATATTTTCTTGAAAACCCATTTACATTGTTATTGGAATACGTGACACGAAACTGAAGATCTGTGGATAGTACAAAGGAAAATGTACATGGAGATAGAATGAAATATTACACATTGATAGTTATTACTTGCTTTAGAGCTGAACTAAAACTGCCTTCGGACCTATTTGTTTATTAACAGTGGTACTAATACAATTTTATGTGATAAGGAAATAGGCAGATGTGGACAGGTGTTTTCTTCAATTCCAGTTTCACAACCTACTTATCTAATATGTTTGGGCAGATGTTCCTTTTTTAGTTCCAGTTTTACAGCCTATTTATCTCACAGCTAATGTGTTTCAAGAGTTACAGTACACTAATTGTACTAAAGTTTAACATTACTTATATCCGTACAGTAATCCAAAATGGTATACGTTTGAATTTATTGCATTCTGCAAGAAACCCTTTAACCACAGACCATTTATTATAAGTAACCTGCAAGATATTTGTCAATATTGATAAAATACGAGCAAGATCTATGCAGATTATCGTTGTTGTTGATTAAATAGTTAAAGTGCGTGACCTCGTTGCGGAAGATCCGGGTTCGATTCCCAAAGAGAGCTCGTGTATTCCAAATCCTATTTTAAGCTGTACATCCATATCTCGTGTAGTAACGCTACTGAACGTTACGCTAAACTTTAAGAAAACCAACCGAACATTACTTCAGAATGTCATTGTTCTGTTATTTGATGATTTTTGCGTATATAAGTGAAGATTTTTACCGCCAAGCTCATGACACTGCAATACATTTTATTGTACCATTTCTGTAATAAAAGTTGTATTTCAGTTTTGACAGTTTTGGTGGATAATTTCCCATTGAATAGAAAATTCAGCAATTATCGGATTTTTTCGTTTCTTTTAGTTACTTATAAATGGTAAAGTATGATAGTGTCGACTGCTCGCATGTTTTCTTCAACAATGTTCAATTTACAAGTTACAAAAGGTGATATAATACTTTATGTCTGGGCTGCCATATTTTCGAGGAATTAATAAAAAAGTAACAATGTCACGTGAACATCGCGTCAACGAGTCTAAGAAAGATCCGGATCAACTGAACTCTACTCCAGTATTGTGCTACTCTCTTCAACGTGCACTCATTACATGGTGTTTAACTTCATTCCACGATTTTGATTTTCTTAACGCAAATTTATTTTGGATAAGTAACAATCGTTTAACTGCAAATATAAATAAGAAGTTAGTCAAATGACGTAATTGAAATTCCACTTCATTTTAAGAATAAAATGTCATAGATAATGGTCTCAAGAAACAGAGATAAAGTAGGTACCTAAGAATGCTCATGATTTTCGGGTGGGATCCTTCCAGGATATCTGCCGGGAACGAACACATTCTTCCCAGAGTACATCATTATTTTGACAGTAGACCTATTTCTTCTATTTCTTTCACGCCCTGAGTATTGAAAGTTCCTCACACGCAGAAAATCTTTTGAAGTTATCACTGTTGAAAATCGTTAGGAATTTTCCCTATATTGTTCTTCTTTATGTATTAGGGACTGTTTTGTTGAAATTTATGCTCAGTTTTGACGAATGGGCCTTGTGAGACGTGTGCCTACAGTCTAAGGTGCAATCTGAACCAATATGGTAAGTTCAAATTTTAATTGCTTTCCGAACGGGAATCGAACCCAAAGCAAGTGAACCAAAATTGCACATTCTATTCACTAGATCAGAGAAAAAGTGGAGAAACAGAAATACCTCAGGCCTCGGACACAAAACTCTCATTTGAGCTTATAATAATTGTCCGTTTCATAATAGCAGCTTTACCATCTGAAGACACGAAGTTTGCAGATTAGGTGAAATATTCCTCATCAACCGAAATAGATATTACTTTTGGTTATCGAAGCATACGTAGATCAACATTTTATTCTCAGTTAATTTGCAGTATGTCAATTAATTTCTTCTTGTTTCCTTTATCTCTGCAGATATTGGTTTAGATTATTTCTTATTCCATCGAATTACTGACTATGTCTATTTAGATAAATGCAAACTTCGTCAACTTTCAGATTGATGGGTTTATGCAGATAGAAAGTGGAAGTGAAAAATATAAAGGAAAATGATGGAAGAAGACGTGCAATTCAATAGAGAATATCATAATTTTCTGTTTCCAGCTATGTGAAAGAAAGAAAGAAAAATCTACCCATGTTCTGAGTTTCCTATTCTATAGGAAACTATCCGCTAACTTCCAATAGTAGATTACAACTTTTTTATTACGAAAATGAAACAATAAAATACCTTACGTTGTCATGCACTTGGCGGTAAAAATTTCTTCACATCCATGCAAAAATCATTAAATCACAGAACAATGATAATCTGATATAGTGGTTAGATGGTTTCGTTCATGTCTAGCACTCATTTCAGTGGCTCTACTATGCGAGACATGATGTACAGCTTAACATATGGTACAACGAACTACATTAACTCTCATCAGGAATCGAACTCAGATCTCTTACGCTATGATTTCAAACGTTAAGTATATAACCAAGCGAAGTGTTAATCTGAATAGTTGTCGCTGGTATTTTGTAAAAATATTTGTTGATATGCTTCGCAGCTTACTTAACATAAACGCTCTGTGGTTAAAGGGTTCCATGCAGAATAAATTCAAATATATAACATTGTAGATTACTGTACGACAATATAAGTGATGATAAACACCGACAGTTAGTATAACTCTTCAAACACATTAACTGAGTTATTCTGGTTGTGTACTAGGAACTAGAAAAAGCAAAACACCTACCCACGTTTGCAAGTTTCCTTATCATACCAAATTGTATTACTAACAATGTAAATAAACAAATAGACCTCAAGGTAATGACATAATAGATGATGATGGAAATCAAATTTATGACGAAATAAAATTGATTTTGATTTCTGAATATGAATGTGTTAATTAGCATAACGATATGCACCATAGCTCATGGAGAGCTGACGTTAACGCCACGGGACTCGAACTCCAGGTCTCCAATCTTGTTTTCCGAAAGATTAAAGAGAAATTTAGAGCTATAATTTTAAATTATAAATATATAAAAAATTAAAGTTCTACTTTACCCCCAAACCGGTGTAACCAGAAAGCTAGGAAAAAGTAAGTACGTAGTTAGTCTGAACCATGTGCATAGAAATCGTAGGGTAATTTTACAGAATATCCACATGCTGCAAGGCTGAAATAGATATGATCTGCTAGTCTTGTACTTATGAGACAGGCTGAGCTTATTATGTTACATGCAGCAAGTGAATTTTTATTTTTTTAAATAAAAATCAATTACTGAATGACTCAAACATTTTTTAATAAAAAACGAATGAATAAAATGAATGAGACTGTTTAAACTGGAAACCGTGAGCTTAGCTGCTCTCTCAATATGCTGGTGCTAACATGTAAAAACAAATGATCTATCTAAGTTTGGAGAGAATAAAAAGATAAAAATACAATGCAGCAAATGACAACATTTACGTGTGAATTTAGCTAACAATGATAAAATTTATCTTAAGAATTTAAAAAAAAAGAATAAAAGAGTCAAAAATTAATTAACAAAATAACAATTACATGGATATCTAAAAAGATTTTTTTAAGTGAAATTTTAGGAATTAAAAATTATGTTTCCAATGCTTCCAACAAAAATATCTCACCAACCTAATCCTATTGTGCTAATTACAAATTGATTTAAAGTTAAATTAGATTCAATTCACGAAATCTGAAGGACTTCGGTTTCCAGTTTGTATTACTACTATAATTGTTATTCATTTTACAACGTACTTTCCCTTTCAAATTCAAAGCACTTTTAGGAAAATGTTACTTGGACAGTTTAGGACGGTTGCATTTTAAAAAAGAACTGAAATTTATTCTAGATGCATCAGGAAACTAATTCTCTGGTTTATGATTTATACAACCTAAAACAGAATAGCGAACAATTATCGTTTAAGCGAATACAGAAGTATTTGTTAAGAACAAATGATATTTATAAAGCAGAATCTTAAGAAAGAAAGTGACTAAGATAGAAGGTAGGAAATTAATTTTGAATTGAAAAAAATAATGACTTGCTAGCAAGATGAGAATAAACAAAAATATAGATAAGGAGATAGGACACATATGTACTTTTAAAACATTAATGTTTACGCATTGGTCAATGTAGTCATTAAATAAGTTAATATCTTCATACGTATTCAGCATTAAAAAGAAATTTAACCATATCAAAAAGACATTCAATATTTCAACCATATCTATGATAGTCATGTACTGTATTTTATACATACTGATATATACACAATCAAATTGTTAACTACTATGTGACTCACATTAGATTGGAAATCTTAGGCATATCCTTCGAGAAAGAAATATTTAGAAAAGAAAAATTATGTCTCTCTCTCTCATATATATATATATATATATATATATATATATATATATATATATATATATATATATATATATATATATATATATATGTGTGTGTGTGTGTGTGTGTGTAAATAGATAGATAGATATAGATATTGAAGCTGATAATTAGGCGAGTTAATCCAGTATTTGACCAAGTACTCCATGGAATGTGAACATTTGAATTTTTAGATACGTTAAATAAAAGGTTATTTATTTCGAAGTAACTATAATAGGGCTGCATAACTTCTGTTTTTCTAAATACTTCTTTCTCGAAGGATATGCCTAAGTCTAAGATTCCTAATCTAATGTGAGTCACGTAGTAGTTAATAATTTGGTGCCTTAATATTTCATTTTACTTATTAATTCTCTATCATTTGGTCTGGTATAATATATAAACTACGCTTTGGCATAACAACCTCAAACTAAACATTCTTGTCACTGCAACGTGTGTTAGGCATTCAACACTACTTTTATTCAAGCTTATTAAGTTGGAGATCATACAACTCTCTCTCTCTGTCTCTGTCTGTCTGTCTGTCTCTCTCTCTCTCTCTCTCTCTCTCTCTCTCTCTATATATATATATATATATATATATATATATATAATTAAACATTCACCACAATTTTAGCAACACCAATACCTAATATAGGGGTGATGCTAAAATTACATACTTCTTCAAACAGTGAGAACTTTTCTCTATGCGGTAGATGTACATTCAATAATTTAAATTTGATATTTTTGCAATCCCGAATTATTAGGACGAATACAAGAGCAATTGATAAATTTACGCTACAGTAAAATGTTGCAATGCTGACTTAAAATATGCAACCATTGTTATTTGGTAACTCCTTTATCGTAATCAGATAATTACATTTCTAAATATTTGATATTACGTTAATTAATCATAGCACAAATTCTAACTATTTCTGCATGATCATGTTAATGATAAAAAAATGTAGAAAAATCATCTTGCCTTTTAATGGCTATCATATATAAATAAAAGAAATAACAAAGTGCATAAATTGCTCATTCTATCAAACGACAGAAAATTTGAATGGTGATAATTCTTCCGACCTGATGAGCAATAGAGTTTGTAGATAAGTGGATAGGATTGGCCAAAGTACACCTCCTATGAATTGTGAATGGGGGGGGAGTAAAAGCTTCTCCTACTTCTTCGTTGCTGCTCTATATCCCTGGATCGTCCAATCTCAGTGATGTGAATCTCAGTGATCTCAGTGATCGTCCGATCTCAGTGATCTACCTTCTCCGTGATGTGAATCCAATGCACTACACAACACGAGATTCCGTTCCTATAATTCACTCCACCATGGATTATGGAAGTCCTTCCTTTGTATGGAAGTTCTTAGGAATATAAACTTAAAATTCGTTATGCTTGTACATTTTTGTTAGCGTTTCCCAAGTAACTCACCAAAAGTAGAAAGTCCCAAATTTAGAACTTTTTTTTTTTTTTTTTTTTTTTTTTTTTGCGTGGGGCTGAAAAATCCTTCCCATGTTATTTCTATAGAACATCTTCTACACTTCAAAATGTTTCTTTCTGGCATTTCTGGCAAGATTAGAATGATAAAATTGGACATGATTGTAACCTTTCGGAACTAACCCACAGGAAAATTGCAAAACGTGAATATTTTTAGCTTTTAAGTGGTGTAAAAATTTCAATGTTATTTAAATGTGCGTTTCCTTGGGATACAAAATCTTTTCTTTTAGATAGTTAGAACGCGAAAAGAAACTTGAAGTTTCGTAGAATTGTGGACTAAAAAGGTGCAAGGTGGCAGGCCAAAAAAGTTGGGATCTAGGTTCGAAAGCCCCAGCTAGCCAAATTCAGGAAATATTAAGAGTAAATGCACGAAATTCAGTCTTGATGTAAATGTTGATACTCAAGAGATGCGAGGTCGTAGGCCGAGCCTCCAGGTCGCCAAAGAATAGTGTAAATATATACAATTCGATAGAAGGAGCTGTGTTTTTGAGTAGAAGAAACACATTGAAGAGTAGTAGAAATTTGCATTGATAAAAAATTGAAACAAAAGAAGCTACTCCCAAACGTTCTGAAAGAAGAATGCAACTATGTTAAGAAGGTGGTCAAAACATTAAGGAATAACGTCATACTCTCAGAAGTGTTTTGTTCACAAATCCAACTGGAAATTTCTCGTAGAGTATGACGTCATTTCTTAGTACACTGACGACCTTCTGCTCAAAAACACAAATAACGCTATTGTGGATTATGGCATACTAAAGAAGTAACTACTTTCAAAGCTTCAGTTTTTTCTATCCATGCCAATTGGTGTTATTGGACAGTGAAACATGCCGAATTGGCATAATTCACCAACTTTACGATTGTTTTTGAGGCGTTTACGAGCAGCTATAAGTCTGCAAAGTTTTGTGTATAAACTTATGATCCTGGACTATATGCACACACAAATTCAGACTTCTACGTCAGTTTTTCCCCTTTACAAACATGTCTGCAATATCCAAAATGTTGCTACTGTAGGCCCTATTCCCTGATTTTACCCCTTTCAAGTAGTTTTAAGCAAAAATGTTAAGAGGACACAGTTTTAGCTCTGCACAAGTTGGAGACGCCCAGTAATTTTGGCTTCGGTAGAATTATTTCATGTGGAGATATTGAATAACACTAGTTAACAAAGGTTTTGTTACATAAAAGGAAATACCTGTTCTTAAAGTAACTTTTTGCGCTGAATTCGAATATGCACTCGGTTTTAATCCATCACGTACGATTTTCCCGTAACAGAGGGATTTTCGAGAAAATCCCTCAAAAATTTCCCTTTTCGTTTATTTTACACCCCAAGATCTTGTCCCCTTGCATATACTAACATAGAAATTATACCTAAGTATACTTTGATTCATATTTAACAAGCCCTCCAAGTTTCGTAATAATCGCTTTATTCTTTCTAGAGAAATAAATATGTTTGTGTGTACTGTGTGTACTGTTTATTGCACCTTATAGTAATGCTTTCAGATCTCTTAAGTTGAGGTAAAACGTTTTGCTTTATTACCACAAACGCATATATAAAATATAATACAATATAATTTACAAGTGTGACACTTTGCAATAAACAATAATACAAATGTACCAAAAGGTCATGAAAAGACAATCAAAACTATCACAATATATGAAACTTCCATTGGGTTACAAAAACGTACACTACTTCCTTCTTTTGTAAGAAATGTTGCATTCTCTAACAAGACCCCAACAATAGTCCCCCATCATTGAAGGATCCCATCGTCCCTGGTACCTTTTCTCCATTACCATTATATCTTGGTGGAATCTTTCCCCCTGTTCGTCGCTGAGAGCACCTAGAGAAAGAAGCTGAGGTGGGAGTGCAAAAAGTGAATTTTTCAAGACATCCTACAACCCAACTCTTTGTATTTCTGTATCATGTCCTGTACGATTTCTGTGTAACTCTCAGCTTTGTTATTGCCCAGAAAGTTGCGCACAACACACTTAAATGCTGTGCAGGCAGCTAGCTCAGCACTGTTTAACTTGCTGTCAAAGCTATCATCAAGCATTAATTTCCTAATTTGGGGACCAATAAACACTCCCGCTGAAATCTTAGCATCACTCAGGTTAGGGAACTTATCTCGCAAATACTTGAAACCTTCACCAGATGTGTCCATGGCTTTGACAAAGTTTTTCATAAGTCCTAACTTGATATGAAGTGGCGGTAGTAATATCTTATTAGGATCTACCAAAGGAGCGTATTTGACGTTGTATTCTCCAGGTACGTAATTCACTCTAGGTTCCCATTCCTTCACTTCATAATGTTTGTCATCAGCTCGGCTATCCCATAAACATAAAAAACATTGGTACTTCGTGTAACCGCACTGCAGTCCTAATAAAATACCAACTACCTTGAGATCACAACATATTTGCCAACAATGGTCCTTGTAATTTATAAGATTTAGCAAAGTTGACATGGTGTCATAGGATTCCTTAATCTTCACTGCGTGCGCAAGTGGTATAGAAGGTTTTTTTATTTCCATTATGTAAAAGGACAGCTTTAAGGCTGACCTTTGACGCGTCGATAAATAACCTCCATTCTTCTGGAATGTAAGGAATTCCTAGCTCCGCCATCAACCCATTTATATCCGTACATACGCACACATTATCTTGCATTGAGAAATAGCTTGAAAATTGAACATGCCTTTTACTGTAAACTGATATGTTCGTTTCTGCATCCAAAAAGTTCCACTGCTGGAGCCTTGATCCCAGAAGTTCCGCCTCTTGTTTTGTCAGGTGCAAATCACGGACTAGGTCATTAAGTTCACATATGCCGGATGAAATGTGGCTCGCTAACACAGTCAGGGATGAACGTTGGATCCTTGGATGTACATGTTAATGTCGATGGTTCATCAAGGTCATGATCATCATCAGAGTCTTTTGGCCATATCTCTTCCCAGTTGGTAGGGGGCTCGGGAAGTGGAAGTTCTTCCCCGTGCGGAATAGGTCTAATTGCGGATTTAACGTTGGGATAACTTATTGTGTATTTGCTTTTCTTAGAATGTCCCTTAACTACTGTGAGACAAAAATAACAATCATCCAGATGGTTGGTGGGTTCTCTCTACACCATTGGTACAGCAAATTTCATGAACCTCCGTTTCCCTTTGGCCCATGCAAGTAAAGTGACGTAGCACGACGCACAAATTATGTTGGGTGCCCAAGTTTTGTCCTGATCTCCCACACGACATCCGAAATATATATAATATGCTAGTTTCACCGATGGTGTAATGGATCTACACTGTCCTTTAACTACAAACTGGCCACACACATAACAAAAACTATTTGGTGAGTTAACACACGAACGCCGTCCTCTTGACGCCATTGTACTGATCACAAACTAAACTTCTGGTCTTAGTTGGGTATAATGCCGTTAAGATCAAACATGAAAGCACTCTTAGCAGCAAAGACAACTTTGAAAGTGAAGTAGTGTTAAACCACACGTCAATATAAAAATGTACAAAATTCCCTCACCAGGTGTCAAGAACACAAGAAAGAAAGAAATGCGCGGGGGGAGGGGGGAAACGATACCGTAGTGGAAAATTCAGACTGCATTAGTTCATTGTTGTCAACAATGAGTCTGTATTCCATTCTTTCTTTCTTTTGCATTCTGTTACATTTGATAACAAATATTGATAACCATTTCATGAACAAAACGAAAAAACTTGGAGAATTGTATATATATGTATTAAGATATACATATACTGTACGTTTAAAAAAATATACGTTGGAAGTATTTACAACCGAGAGCAATACAAGTGTGTTGTTGACTATTGTAAATATTCATTTTTATGTCTGTGTTTGTAGTAATAAAGCAAATCGTTTTTACCCCAACTCAGGAGATCTGAAAGCATTACTATCAGGTGCAATAAACAGTGCACACAGTATATATATACAAATATATTTATTTCTCTAGAAAGAACAAAGCGATTTTTACGAAACTTTTAGGGTTTATTAAATATAAATCAAGGTATACTTAGGTATAATTTCTATGTTACTATATGTAAGGGGAGAGGAGCTAGGGGAATAAAATATCTGAAAAAGGGAAATTTTTGAGGGGATTTCCCGAAAATCCTTCTGTTACGGGAAAACTGTACGTGATGGAGAGAAACCGAGTGCATATTCGAATTCAGCGCAAAAAGTTCCTTTAAGATCAGGTGATTTTTCTCATGTAACAAACAAAAAGTTTAAATTTGTTAACTAGTGCAATCTGTAAATGCCTTAAATCGAAAAAGAACGCAAAATGGCGCTAGCCGCTGCGTTGCTACGGGATATTTTAAAAATTCAATAATCGTGATTTTGAAGCACTCTTATATAAGGTAAACATTCATGAAAAAAATAGATTTTTTGGAGATGGTGGAGCGGCAGATGTTCGATCATTTAGAATGGGTTGACTTCACAGTAAACTGTTGTTCTGCGCACTAGTCTAATATATGGAAATGAAATTTACTATATTTATGACTTTATAACTCTTGAATCAGCAGACCGATCTCATCAAATTTTCAATGTAGATGAAGTCCTGGGATGGCTTTTATTATTTGACTTTCACTGCAGAACCTATATACATTATACATTTCTTTATTTAATTGTTAATAATATGTGAATTTTAGTATGTTCCAGATAGAAAAATTTCCAGAGACAGCAACGCTGACTTCACATTTATCTGAAATATGTTGTACCTTCCTTTCCCGACTGAAGATTGCTTTACACGCAATCTCTCTTTTCCCCCCATTTCTTCTCCCTAGGCTAAGGATGGTACAATTCATGTATATATATAACTGGGTAAAACATCGGCTTTAAACGCTATTCACTTCAACGCTCAATCACTTTTAAGTTACTTCGATGTGTTACAAACTATCCTCCTTCCACAAAATTGTCCAATTTTGGTATCCGATGTATGGGCAAAGCCAAGAGTGAATAGTATTCTGTATGAGCTACAAGGTTTTCCTTTCGTAAGAAATTGTGGAATACAAAGAAGGATGTTGGGGTTTGCGCATACCCCTATATGTGAAATTCTGCTTTAATTGTATCTTTGTGCACACCATATGAACAGTTCTGGTTACGCCTAATGTTTAAAGTACTTCTTCGTATTATACGGAAAATATATTTAGTATATGTAAAAAAAAATAAGTTTGCAATAATTAATTATATATTTATTATATATAGATGTTAGGGTTGGAACGTAAAAGAAACATATACTTCTTACTTAACACATAGTGAAATATTGCTCTGATACTTAGTAAATACGAATTCTTAGCAAAACATGTTCACTGCTTATGATGCATGTCAAAACATATTTCGATTAATGAATTATGAAACAATACTACATATTTACGTCACACTTCTGAAAGAGAGGAAGAATTATGTGCATTTTTCGTTATAATCTGATAGATCCGGTCAATCTGATAAATATATTTCTAACTTATTTGTGTACAGTAATATAATCTATAATGTAATAAGCAGTACCATTACAATCATCAATTATATATATTGTTCTTTGAAACTATTTTTAATATCTCATTTATGTTGTTTGTGTAACCACCTCTGTTCAAGGTCTCTGTTCGTGGTTTGTTGTCGTACCAATAAGCATTCTCCTGAGACCAGAACCTACCTGGATAGGACGATGAAGGACCTCTCCAAGAAGGGATTAGAAATTGATTTCAAATCGCTCGTTGGTTTTATGATGATATGATATGGAGGTTCCGATGTCTCGTCCCGAAGACCTCACGAACGATCGGACAGTAATCCAGACCATAACGCGCACAAAGATTATTCATACAAACAACAAAAACACATTGGATTAAATAACACTATACTTATTTATTAGAATACGAGTATAAAATATAGCGAAGAGAAATGAACACAAAACTTAACACATAATATGGATAATAGTCTTCATTACTGAAATCACACTTTGCCTTTTTAATGCACTGTAGCCCTTTATATGTATGTGAAATTATATCTGAAATTTCACTATGAATGCTTCTCTCAAACCATTGACGCACTTGGGGGGATTAGCACTGTGGGAAAAGTTGTCGGGACAATCGCAAGTAGAAATCCAATTCCTGGGCCATACAATCCTGAAGCGTAAAGATGAGTCTTCTGCAAAAAGAAGAAGTTTTCCAAAGTAGAATGCTGATGTTGGAGGCCGCGGGATTAACTTTTTAGAGCACAAGGTTTAAGAACCTGGGACTTCACTAGTTGGGGCTAGCCATAAGAAAACGTCTTTTGCCAGCTAATAACTTGCGCCCCTTAACACAAAATAATACTGAATTCCTGACGCAACGTGCGTGGTGGCTGCAAACTCCTTGAGCTCAAAAGTTCTAGATATAACCTGCAGTGGTTGACTCCATAGTGTTGGCAGTTCATTCCAGACACCACTCAGCTAGATCACCTATATGCACATGCAAACAGAGTACGGGAAAGGATTTATGTTAATTTTAGTCAACTGGCTACGATGCACGAGACACTGCGATAACTCGGGCGTGAGAAAGTACAGATAAGGAACTGCAAAAGCAACGTGACTGGCGTCACTCTGGTCATTTGAATGCCTCTTCTGGTCTAGTCTGCTCTAATATATTGCCATCTTTCCATAAACGATTAAAGAAAGCACTTAATTCAGTTCCAAATCACTGCAGAATATATACTGTGCGTAATAATAAGTCAGGGAGAAACACTGAGAAGGTTTCGCCGACAAATATTCTCACCAAAAAGCAATGTTTGAAATACATGTATGAGAAAACAATAAAAGACTATGGAAAGAAGCAATTCCCACGGAAGAAAGAACTTATTTGCGTCGCAGAATAAAATATAAATCGAAAATAATAATCATTGTCCTTACGAAATATACAGTGCGTCCACAAAAAGTACTTCTATAACCTGGTAGCGGTTATATTTGCTTTCATAATACGCACACCAGACAAAGAATGGTTAATGCGTGTCTATTGTTATAGATGCCATGTCTGGTAAAGTATTCCTAAATAACATCAGGGGTACCGCACAATAGTTGTATTTCACTAGAATGATTTTCCATTCAGGTGTATGGAAACAGCTTGTCAGGATGGCTTGATGTAAAGATAAGACAGGATGGTAATAAGATACCATTTTGTGTTGCGCTGCTATAAGCCCACATTTACTGAAAAGGCCCGTTTTGTTCGTGAATCGAATGGACTATCCAACAGTTCTACAAGAAATGGTCTTACACGTGTTTCAGTATAAAGAAGTGTTAGGATTGTTGTCACTAAAGGATTCTTAACCATAAATACAATAGATTAGTTTTACACGTGGTTTACGGAAATCGCGTACAAAACCAATTTGCTAATTACTACAAGTGAGTTTCAGGTGATCAGTGTGCTAGACCCTTTGTGGGTAACACTATCCGAAGTGATGGCGGTTCACAAATCTAATGACTTAGGAATATCCTACAAAAGTGATAGTGAAGCATGAGCATTGAAGACAACTGTCAGAAACAACCAGTCTTATCAGTTGGTCTAGTGTAGTGGTTCTCAAACTTTCCGATAACATGGACCCCTTGTTCATTCCGTAAGTGATCTGCGAAGCTCTTTGCAATGCTATCTGAAATTTCACATGGTATTATAAAATATACTCTGTGTAATGTGGGTTCCTGTCACCACGGCATGTCGCGCCCTCAGGTTGCGGATCGAGGAGGAGGCCTCTAGATATAGAGATTAGCTGCGAATATACTGAATAAGCAGTCGCGGACAGACGACTAGGATTGGTCCTCCAACTTTGGGGTTTGGGTAAGGCTAACAACTTCATCCTGTAAAAAAAGACACTTGTTCAGAAATATTCACAAAAGCCACGGACAAGGACTGATAACTTGGCACAACCTCAGCAAAAGAAAATGGACATGAGATTTGGAACATGGAATATTAGAAGTCTTTATAGGACAGGCGCGTTAAAATCCGTAACGAGTGAGTTAGAGAAATACAGGATGGACCTAGTAGTTACGGAAGTTAGGAGGGAAGGAAATGGATCTGTGAATTCCGGAAATTTTAGGAACAGTGTTTTTCGTTCACAAACGAATATTACCAGCAATTAAACTGGTTGAATTTGTTACTGACAGACTTTCTTTTATTACTCATAAGGGACGGTGGTGTGATGTTATTGTTTTAAATGTACCTGCCCCAACTGAAGATAAGGATGACTATATAAAAGAGACAGTTTTTATGAAGAACGGTAACGGATATTTGACCAACTCCCGCGATACCATATGAAAATTCTATTAGCGGATTTCAATGCGAAAGTAGGACGAGAGGATATTTTCAAACCGATTATGGGGAACGAAAGTCTGCATAAGGAAAGTAATGACAACGGCGTTAGACTCATGAACTTTGCAACATCCAAAAACTTAATCGTGAAGAGTACAAAATTCCCACATCGCGACGTTCATAAATACACTTGGACATCACCAGACGGGAAAAAACATAATCAAATTGATCACGTTTTAGTAGATAGAAGAAGGCAATCTAGCATAATTGACGTCCGGTCGTTTAGAGGGGCTGATTATGACACTGATCACTACCTGGTAGCAGCGATAATACGAGAGAAATGATCGTTGAATAAAAGTAATATTCTATGTCCGAAAACGGAGAGATATAATTTAAAGAAATTTGAAGAGAGCCAGGTAAGAGAGGAATACCAGACTGAAGCTTCGAATAGATTCTCGGTTTTAGAAGATTCGGAGTGCACAAACGCTCAGGATACTTGGATTGAAATTGGAGATAGCACTAAAATTTCAGCAAAAGAAAAATTGGGACACGCGGAAATACGTAGGAACAAACCATGGTTCGACAAGGAATGCATTAAACTAGCAGAAACGAGAAAACGGGCAAAATTACGCTGGTTACAAAATTCGAATGAAACAACTACACACAATTTCGCACATATCAGATGGGAATCTTTCAAAACTTTTAGAAAAAAGAAAGGAAAATCTTTGAAAGTTAAAATTAAGGAACTTGAAGATAATAGTAGAAATAAAGACATCCGGGACATGTATAAGGGGATCAGTGAATTTAAGAAAGGCTATCCACCTCGTGCTTATATATTAAAGAAATCTGACAGTACAGTTCTCACTAATATGGATAGCATCTTAAATAGATGGAAAGATTTCTTTGACGATTTGCTGAACACGCAGCCAAACACTAGTGTGCGTGGAGAAAGAGAGATACACACCACAGAACCGTATATTCTAGAACCCAATCGAATAGAAGTAGAAACGGATATAAACAAATTAAAGAAACACAAATGTCCGGGTGTAGATGAAATTCCGGCTGAGTTAATTTTAGCTGGAGGCGAAAAATTGTGGAACAAGATACACAAACTCATTCTCCTTATCTGGAACAAGGAAGAATAGCCACAAGATTGGGAAGAATCAATCATTGTTCCAATTCATAAGAAAGGCGACAAAACTGACTGTGATAATTATCGAGTTATTTCTCTTCTGTCAACATCCTATAAAATCCTTGCAAATATTCCATTAGCAAGATTGGCCCCTACGCAGATGCAATTATTGGAGATTATCAGTGCGGATTTAGACGAAATCGATCAACTATCGACAAAATATTTACCATTCGCCAAATACTCGAAAAAATTGGGAATACAATACCCGGTACATCAACTATTTATTGATTTTAGAAAGGCGTACGACTGAGTTAGGAGAGAAACATTATACATCATTCTTACAGAACTTAGAATACGGAGAAAGCTAATTAGATTAATTAAGATATGTTTAAATGAATCCCAAAGTAAAGTCTGGGAAGGAAAATTTTTGTCCACGAGCTTTCACGTTCAGAATGGCCTGAAACAAGGAGATGCGTTGTCGCCATTATTATTCAACTTTGTCCTGGAATACGATATAAGGAAAATCAAAGACAGCAACCAGGGCCTAGTCTTGAGCGGTATTCACCATGTTATGGCATACGCTGATGATGTAAATTTAATAGGGGATGATAGGAGAACAATAGAAAGAAATGCAAAGATCTTATTAAACGCTTGCAGGGAGAATGATTTAGAAGTATACGCAGAGAAAACCAAATACGTGGAAGTGCGTCGGGACCGTAATACAGCAAATTGTGGGCGCGTTAAAATATTAAATAATACTTTTGATAAAGTGGATAGTTTCAATTTTCTAGGATCAATATTAACAGACGAAAATCATTACAAGAAGAAATTAAATGTCGACTCAAAGCAGGGAATTCGTGTTACAATTCTGTTCAAAGTCTCTTGCCGTCGCGAATTCTGTCGAGGAAATTGAAGCTTAAAATATACAAAACGATAGTCATGCCTGTTGTTCTGTATGGTTGCGAAACATGGTCGTTTACTCTGAGGGAAGAACATAGGCTGAAAGTATTTGAGAACAAGATCCTGAGACGAATATTCGGACCCAAGAGGAACGGGAATAGGGAATGGCGGAAACTTCATAACGAGGAACTACATAATTTAAACTGTTTACCCAACATTGTTAGGGTCGTCAAGTCTAGGAGGCTTAGGTGGGCAGGTCATGTAGCTAGAATGGAAGAAAATAGAAACGCTTTCAAAGTCTTGACTGGAAGACCAATCGGAAAATGCCAATTAGGAAGACCTTGGCGCAGATGGGAGGACAATATTAAGATGGATCTCGCAGAGATAGGAATACAAAGTAGAAACTGGATCCAATTGTCTAAGGATAGAAGTCAGTGGAGAGCTTTTGTGAACGCGGCATTGAACCTCTGGGTTCCATAGGCCATAGAGTTAGTTTTATTATAAAATATACTAGAATTACCACTGACAAGAAAAAGATGAAGAAAAATAATGCAATAAGTGATTTATTCTAAAGCTGAATGATTGTTTCGTAGTGTAAGAAATTTCAATTGAAAATACAGTAACTTTCAAGGCTGAATATCAATGTCTTTTTCCCGCTAAGGAAATGCACTTGATAAACAATGTTTCCAAATATGGGGTCACTAATGTGAAGAATGAAGTTCTTTGTGGTTTTCCATAATTGCATTGAAATCTGGAATAAGTTTTGTCAACATCAATCTTAGGTCTGATTCCACATTAAGAACATTTTGCTTTAAGATCTTAATACTGCAAAATGCAGAAAAGGTCTGCTCACATAAGTAAGTGGTGCGGAAAGGCATCAAATGTTACAATGCCTTTTTAGATAAATCTCACTCACAGTGCAAATATTCAGTAAAGCGAAGAAACATTAAAATTTAAACGTACGTATAATTTCAAATTGTTTTCTTTTCAGCAACTGAAAAGTATATTTCTTGCATAATATTTTATTACAACAAATTTAATTTTCTCGGTGTCGCGGACTCCTTGGCGAGGTCTAGCAGACCTAACTTTCCGAACTACTGATTTAGTGTATAAGGAACATGCTTCTGCCTCGTGGGTTCTTGGATTTGACTGCCTGTTTATCCATGAACATTTAAATGCGAATACATTATGATAGTTTGTATACTTCCTCATTCATAGTCTTAGTGTCGAAAAGGAACTCTAAAGTTAATCTAACGACAAAAGTCACTACCAAAAAGTGAATGCAGCGAAAGTAATTACCGTACTCAATCAACACGTGAAACGATCTATTGCGACAATTACAAATCGATGCGAGTTTTGTATCCTGCGATCGGGTTGCAATACACAAATACCATCGGTAATAAGGCTTTAGTGAAGATGGGAAATAGAGCCACGTATATTCAAAGTGGGACGGCGATGATTGAGAAAACTTATTAATCAACCAATGAGCTCAATTTAACATTGTTTCCGAAAACATATAAGTGTTTATGCATATTACATATCCAAATAAGTTTATATTCCGAAAAGTTTCCTTCCTTTCGCAAAACTTGGCTGAAGCTGTGCAGTGGTGCGCATAGAATTTCCGTGGTGCGTCTCATCATGGTTACATGACATTCTTGGTAACCACGTGCATTTTATGATATTCCACATTTTGCCTTCAGCCAATTACGCAATTGTTTGATATTACAATAGGGTATGTGACATCTCAATGGTTGATCATTGGGGAAAACAGCTGCTGTACATGATTTTATAAATACTGGGAAGAATAACAAAAATTCTTGGTCTGGATAATCCCCTGTTCTTAGCATTATTGCATCGAATAATTTTTGTTTGATTCAGAACAAACTTCCAGACGATTTCGATCATTTGGCAAAAGGAGAAATTTAAAAGTTTGCATAACTAATAAAAATTACTATTACAGCACCAATTATACACACTTTTCTTGCCGTAAGGACAAAGAAAAATCTGTATTGGACTCACTTTAGAATGTATACGATTTCATATAGTACTTTGCTGATATGTTAACGCAAAAAAATATCAGATTGCGAAAATTTGATTTTCGACACGTTTCAAAGTTCATCTTTATAAAGTGACAATTTAATCGCATGGATTCACAATTAACATGATCGCAACGGTAGGATGACATGAAATTAACGATATCAACAACAGCTATACTTGTCTGCTAAATGGTACTCACACACCACTCGGACGCACAGAGGGCTTAGTGCAAATTGTTAACTACGGTTTGATTAATGTCCCAGCTGCTCCACTTGTGTTGTATCAGGTGTGTTACCAGAATGTACGAATGGCATTACTATCAGTGTGAAAACTGGACAACAGGGAGCCACAAGCAATCTGCAATATTAGGTGGACGAAGATAATTATGGGTGTGTCGAAACGTATTTCGGGTGAAATGTGATGTACGTAACATTAGGCGATATTATGATTCTAATATACAGTGCTCACAGTCCTGCACTTTAGATATACATAGTAATAAGAAATGTGGGAGAAGCTAAAGTTGCTAAATTAATCAAAAATAGACAAATATATAGAGGGTATTCAAAAACGGAAGAAAAATTTCTAGAAATGTGTCTTTAAAGAGATTTAAAACCTAATGCCCTGCAAATAAATATCATTTTGATTCTGAGCAATGGTTGTTTCTGGTGTAGGTCTAGTATCGTAACAATGCCCCAACCGAAGTTTGACACCTGCTTCAACTTTCCTAGGAAGTAATATAAATTAACATGTTGTTACATTACACACTCCACCTGCCCACGTCCTTCAGAGCAGAATATCGAAAAATAATATTACAGACTTAAAAATGATTCAATATCTGAAAGCCTCTTGCCTAGAAATGAAGCAAACTGCAAAGAATGTAGGTTACCAACCTGTATATGTAGAATTTGGAGCAAACATTACGCACAGAGCACGAAATTCAATTCGTAGCTATATAGTCGTGTTTATATAGGTGTGTAGTTGCTTTACGAGTGCGCTGTATGTTTCAAAGATTCCTTCTTTTCAATCATTACTATAATTAATGCAATGAATATTATTCTTAACCAAAAGCTTACCTCACAGGAAGCTGTAGGCGTCAGAATCTTGAGACGTTTAAAAGGTGTTCTTTTTCTATTGGCTGGTGTACGCACATACACATAGTAGCACAATATTGCACCGATAAACGTCGTGAGGTAATTCCTGATGTCATAACAGATCACAAATTAACAATATACTAAATGTAGTACATTTACATATTACACTACTGTCATTTAATAACGTTTCTGTCAATAATACTTATTTTTTTATTTTTTATTTATACTTATCTTCTTGAAATGTTATGCATAAAAGATTATCTATTTTTCACATGGTCGCCCGAATGGAAGAGCAGGGTGGACCTCCAGCGCCTCACGAAAATGTGTACGTAATATAGCAAACCACGTTTATTAAATACCCGAAACACCAGACGTAATATTGCAACCATGTAGGTGGACCCCTCCGTAGAAAATATTCTTTGGGTGCCCCACCCACCCCCCCTCATGATCTTCAAACTTGCAGATAAAAATGAAACAAAATGAAATGTTTCAGTTTAACGTTCGATAATTATATCCATTAGGCTAAGAGAAACGATGACTAAACCAAGTAAATGATTGGTTTAATGAGAAAGTGTGAGGAGACAGGAGTACCCCGAGGAAACCAACCGACACGTCGGTTACCTACCACAAACTTACATAGCCGGGAATCGAACCACGTATAAGAGGTAAGAGCTCAATCACTGAGCCACCCTGTTCTTTGAACTTGTAGATAAGAAGTAAATGTGAAAAACAAACCGCCTTTCTGTTTGTTTAATGAGACTCAGTATGAGTGTCCTAACATTTTTGATCTAGGTGAAATATTATCAATATAAAATATTGAATATTTTCCAATAGCGAGATAATTGTATTAAAAGTGAGAATGTTGAAAAGGAAACTCTGTAATTGTCCAATACTTGCACTTTTTTTTGGCTGTCGGTTTGTTACTGAGTTACTCATTTTTTTACAAATCGAGTCTAATTTTGCTGTTTCAGAAAAGGATTTACAAGAACTCCTGAAGAAGAGAGTAGTCAATAACCTTTGAATTTCTCTAGGTCGGGTTTCTTTCTTGATGTTTTAAAGGATGGACATTGAAACCTGTCTTATGGAACTGTCCTTCTTTATTTCTTTGGTTTATGGGAAACAACGAACATACAATCTATTTCAGACCTCATGGTCTCATTTTCTTTAACGTTTGCAAATGAGAGGAAATGATGTTATCTTCCATGGTATGGTATACCATAGTTAAAATTAGGGGAAGACTGATAGTACCTGACTCTTATTGTAATATCAACTTAGACTGGCAAGGCCAGAGACTGCAGGTTGGTGAGCGTTTACATTTCACATGCATGGTTCATGTTTTCAATTGCTCTTTTAAATTAGGACTTTGATTTAAACAGCTTCTTTTTAAATAACGTGATGCACTTCATGCCTACCAACAAATGTAACAATTTAATGAAGAAATGTAAACAAATGAGAAACAAAATTAAGTCAGAATTTGATTGTATGTAGTGGGTATGCAAGTTTTAGCCAACGTATTTTACCAAATATCTATCAAAGAGAAGTTTGATAAATTTGATGGAAAACTATGACCATGTATAATAGGCTTAATATAAAAGCCTCAAAACATATGAGAGTTTTGAGTAACACAAATTTCTACTCGAAAGTAAATAAATATACTTTAATCGTTTCTAGAGATTTCATAATGTTATTTCTATTTCTATAATCTATTTATTGTGCCACTAAGATTGTGCATCTACTACTAGAAAGAAGAAATTGAATGTTATTGTATGTTTCTTTTAAATTAGCATGACTATATCTGTTTGTCAAAATTATAATTTAATGACTGTAAAATTTAAAGAAAAAAATATTATACATTGTGTAATTTTTAAAAAAAATATTAGTATTAATAATGTCCATTATGGGAAAAATAAAATTTTAATCGTTATTATAATTTAAAAAAACCTAATTTTATCAAAGTATCATTAGTTCACAAAGTAATCGTTGTCGCTAGGTGAGCTGGGTTCTTACAAACGACAATAGATGTCACTAGCGTGCAGGTAATTTTCGGACGATACAATGGGTTCGCGAAACACTTGGTTTTTAGTACATAAACAATCTTTCAAAATGTTTTAAATATCCTGTATGCTTCAGATAAATTTAATAGACAGATATGTGTACGAAAACAATAATAGAAATAAAAATAATGTAAATTATATTTGACTTGAAAGAATAAAGTAAGTTGTTCCAGTCGAAAACATTGCAGACAATTTCGGAGTTAGTTTCTTTGTATTGCTGGTACTATCGTACAGGATAACTTGTTATCTTTAACAATACGCCTTCGATCTTCTATAAAAGAAACCAAACGCCACAATATTTTCACGTCTAAAACATTAACCCTTCAGAATCATGCAATTACACAAGAAATTTTGTATTTTGTTCTGAAGATTTCTTGACATGTGAGTTAGAAATACCCAAAGCCAGACAGACAAAAATGCAAGGGAAATACGAGTAGCGAAATGATTTCGAATATTTCACTGCAGACTTACTCTATGACAGCTCGACGACTCATTTAGACCCAATTCGTGTTTTTAATTCATACTACCAAAAGTTGTTTGATGTTTTCTCAATGTTAATATTATGTCATTTCTTCGCACGCTGTACTTATACACATAATGATGAAGCCCTCCTAAAGATAATCTGCACACAATATCCAGCACATAATATAACATAACTAGCTATACCAAAGTATTGAAAAAATATATTTTCAATTAGTTTGTTAACTGGAATACCCTAGCTCACATTTGCGGAATATATCCTCTTTTCTTTTAGTTCACACGAGTATAGCGTCCTCTTCCAGCTCTAAAAATATATCAGGAGGGCTGTGGTGGCTCAGTGGTAGAGCACTCTGGTGCATGAGGTCCTTGGTTCGATCTCAACTCGTACCAAATAAGCTTTGTGGTGGACACACACCGTACGCGTGGGTTTTCTTGGCATTCTCCCGTTTCCTCCTACTTTTTTCATTCCATCATTTCATTCATATCTCATCATCACCGTCTCCTTTAGCCTAGCCGGCATAATCGTGGGACGTAAAACTTATTCACTTCGTCCGATTTAATTTATTCATTAACTTCATCAGATTTCATTTTATTTTCATTTATGATATATCAGTAGCGAATCTACAGATCAAATCTTTACGCAGGTGCGTCGCCCTGATTGTATTTTGTTTACTGAGAGAAGTTTAAATGAACACTCGAAATAGCAGTATTTGTATGAAAACTATTACTTTTAAAGAATTCCTCTGGGTTAGTAGTAATCGGACAGTTCTCTCTTAAACCTTCCATTGGTGTTTTTGGCTACAAGTTACCGAGAAAGTTCGCAAAATATTTTCACCAATTTACCAATTCAGTTTGTTACTTAAACCTTTTTTGTAAAAAAAAAAAAAAAAAAAAAGAAAAGAAAGAAAGAAAGAAAAGAAAAAAGAAAAAGGAAAAAACTGTGTTGTGTGTCAAATTTATAAAAGGTTGAAGCAAAGTTAAAGGAGCCTACATAACAAGTTTCAACCAAAGTGGTCCGTGTTAGATGGCATAAGTTGCTTTGAAATGATGGAAATTTTCCAATTATTACATTATTACATTCTGAAAGCAAATAATTTTCAGCAAGAAATGACATGAATATAGTTCCCCATCATCTCCATAATAGCTGAGCGTGTTCTGGTGTTATTCTGGTGATCTGAATCCATTTCGAGTTCTTAATATATAGCACTCTAAAATCTCGTTAAATGCAGCCAAATATCACTTGGTCCTAAGTTAATCGAGTAAGAATATGATATTAAGGAGTAAATATAGGGTGTCTCAAAAGGCCCTTGATATAGGGAACTCTGTAATTATCAGATTTACAACAAAAAGTGAGAGGAAAAAACATCTTCAAATACGACATTTTCAATCTAAAGTGAAAGATTTTTTTTTTTTTTTAATCGGACGAGTAGATTTGGCTGTACACTCTTCATGCGTCCAATTTTAAATATAAATGCAACGTTGCCATTTATACCTGGACCTACAAGATAAGTGAATGAAGTTACTGTCTTTTACGCTAATTTGTCGATGGCCATGTCTCATTTCAAACAGTAATTTCATTTACGTATGTTGTGGGGTTCAGGTAAATGGCAACATTGAATTTTCATTTAACATTGGGCGCATAAAGAGTGCACAGTCCAAACGGCTCGTCCAATTTAAAAGAATCCTTCACTTTACATTGAAAAGAAAATATTTGTGAGACGGTTTTCCCTCTTGCATTTTGTTATAGCTCTGATAGTAGAGTTATCCTATGTCAGGGGAATTTTGAGACAATTGTGTATTTAACTTAGGAGCATTTGAATTTTGGCTGTGCTATATATTAACAAAGCAACTTGATTACTAGCAACCGAATTTTGGCTGATTTAACCAAGCAAATTATAGCTGATTTAACCAAGCTTAATTACTATAAAAACGGTTTTGGAATACCGTGGTTTATTGTGTTAACCACCCATGTACAAGGACTAACAACACGGTAATGAGAATTGTTGGAAAAGGCAACTTTATTTATATTTTTAACCAACGACAATATGATCACCTTCAAAGTACTCCCCTTGTGCCTGCACACACTTACTCCATAGGCGTTTCCGCTGTTGGTAACATCTCTCGAAGTCATCTTTTGGGATGAGTGTGAAAGCCCGTGTTGCAGCTGTTTAAATGTCTGTTTCTGCTCAAAATGGTGTCTTTTAACAACTGCTTTCAGCTTTGGGAACAGAAGGTATGACACGTTGCGATGTCTGGTGACTAAGGAGGGTGTGACAGCACTGTAATTTATTTTGATGCGAAATACTGCCGAACAGACAATTCAGTATGGGCTGGTGCATTATTGTGATCGAGGATCCAGGTATTAGCAATCTCTGGACGAACACGACGAATACGTTTTCCAAATTTTTCAAGAATTTCTATGTAGAAATGTTGATTTACTGTCTGTCCTGGAGGTAGCAACTCTTTATAGACAATTTCCGTGGGGTATATAAAGCACAGAAGCATGCATTTCACTTTGGACTTCGACATGCGGGCTTTCTTTGCTCGTGGCGAATCTTTGGAACACCATTGCGCACTTTGACATTTCGTTTTGGAGTCATATTGAAGACACCAACTTTTATCACTAGTAATAATTGTGATGGGGTCCAACAGACGACCCTACTCTTCAGCCACTAACTCCACTTGTGAGTGCCACGAGCTATACTAGTGGAGCAGGAGCAATGTCACACTCTGGCGGCAGTTTCAGTCTGCAGGGTTGCCAGCATCAGGTGAAAAACCATTCTCATTACTTTATTGTTGGACCTCGTATAACTTAAAGATGAGCATTTCCGTGGCACATTTTTTCCATTGCTCGCTATATATCACAAGCATTAAATTATAAACACACCAAAAAATTATCATCCTAAGCCCTTTATTACTTTTAATACTACCCTACCTTGAATTGATCCCTGGATTAAGTGAATGAAGAGTCGCGTGAGCAAACCACAAGGCTAACGGAGATCCTTTACAAAATGTGATAATGTGTATTATCTTATACTGAAATACTCTTTCAGCCGTATCAATAACAGTTGTAATGTTGTTACTTTTATGAATGAAGAACTATTTAAATTTTGTTTGACTTAATTTTTAGTTTAGTGTCTCTTTCAGCAGCCAATCTATAAGAGACGAGGACTTATAGCTTAATGTGGGATCCGAACTTCATAAGCTTCAACTGGGAATCTAACTTCAGTCTTCCACTCCAAAAATTCTTTCCTTGTGTTAACTTTTGAAGAGGAATATATTGGAAAATTGCCTTGTTCAGGTAGAAGTTAGAAACATTCATACAAGGGAATATGTTTCCTAGCACAAAATTGAATTATAAAATTTACTTTTATAAAACAATATAACACAGAATCATTATAAATGGGATCCTAAGACCGATATAGAATCCACAGAGTAATTAAGGTAAATATGTGTTTCTAAACCCAGGTAGAGTAGGGAAGCGTATAAAGCTCCATGCAAGATAGAGAAAAATGGGTTAGGGTTCTTAGTGCTCCAAGTAAGCAAAAAGAAATTAGAGTCCCACAAAGCTCCAATCAAGCTAGATGGAAAGAACAATCACGAACCACCATGCAAGCTGGGTGGTTGATGTTTGGAATCTCATAGAGCTTCAGCCAAGCTAGGAGAGCGGTTAAATTCCCATACAGTTCCAGACAAGCTGAGTTGGGAAGAGGCCTGAAAGCTCCAAGCAAACTAATAGCGTTCGGTTAGGTTATAAAACTCTCAAAGTTACAAGAAAGCTTAGAGAGGAGAGATGATATCAATTGAAGCAATGCATGGAGTTTTATACCTTCTTCATAGCAAAGGTAGCGCTTGTATTCCTCTTCCATTATATGGTCAACTGATGATAATGATTCCTGTCGTCTACTTCATGTCAAAACTTACAGTAGAAAAGCATGTGATCTTGTTTATAAATATAAAGTACATTTTGATACTTACAAATATAAAACCAGGGGCAGGATTATACAACATACATTCCTACAATTCTTTTAAAATAAATGCAATGTACGTGTGAACAAAATGAGCGGCTCAGGAAAATATAATATTGTATTACATTTTCAAGCTTTTTAAAAATAACAAAGGATATACTTTAGCAAAACTATTAGACTATAAACTATAAACTATTTCTAGATTATTTAAGCATTTTACATAAACAATATCACAACGTAATTACCGCATTCACCAAAGTGAATAGTAAATGAATCAGATAATGCTAACAGGTCTTATGTGAAACAAACTTAGTTTTCAGGGGGATAGGAAAAAACATTGCAGTTTTGAAATTATAAGACCAAGATGAACCTTTTTTTACATGTAGATAAAAATCAACTAATAGAATGTTGTATAAGATAACAAAGTTTGTTTGCCCATTGGCATGGTAACAGCGTTGTTTTCTGCTTTTCCTGAAACCCTTCTTGCACGAAAATTATAGACGAAGCCCTGTGTGCATGTATTTTTTTTTTCTATTATTTTGTTGCTCATTTTTAACATAGAACTGTGTTAAGACGTTTTCCTTGAGTTAAAAATCTATAATAGGTATAGAAAACTTCTCTTCAAGTTGAAGCAAAGATATGTTTATTGACTATATTAATTTAGTAAACACGATGTATTGCATATTGTATTAAGGTTTGTTCTTCTAAAGAAACACTATCAATTGCCTTGGATCTTTGGCTTGATCTGCTCAACTGTAGGCTAATTCATGATCAACTCACAGAAGAGTCTGTGATCATCGGAAACATAAGGCAGAAGTTTCCTGGCGTCATTAATTTTGGCATTATTTATGTGAACTTTACCAGCTATGTTTTTTTTTTAAATTCATTTTTGTACATATCGAATGAGTGTGTCACTATATTGTCAATGGTTTGACTTGCAAAGATTTTACCAAAGTTCTCTTTGTAAGAAAACAACCGCAGTTAATTTGAGATTAGGTAAGTTAGTTAAGATACAGTTTGAATAAGAATAACATTATAATATGTTAGGGCTACAATATGTCCTGGTTTTCCCAGACATATCCTCTTTTTGCATCCGGCAATTTGGGCCCTGGTGGGTTTCCCATTTAGATCAAAATTACATTAGTGGAATACTATTGCCACTAACATGTAAAACGAATATAATTTTCTATGCAGAAAGGGATTCTGTCACTGATTCAAGTCCTTTCTGTGTAGAATAATCAGAATTTAAGCCCTTTTATAAACTATTAGACCAATAAAATTAGAGCCTTTTATGCATAGAAAAATAGCTGTACCCTATAGGAAAAAACAAGAGTTTTTGAAACCATTTCGCCACTTTGGTGACTAAAACACTTTTTGCATGAACTAATTCAATTATTATGCTATGTTATATAATATGATTTAATTTGCATCAAATTCTACCCATATTTGTTAATGAATTCGCTTTACGAAGACAGAAAGTGCTGTTCTAAGAGTTGCTGTGCAAAAATATTTGTAAAACTGTGCTGTTGTTTCTGTGCTGTGCAAAAATATTTGTAAAACTAAAGAAACTAATATATCAGGAACAGGACAGAAAGAATGCAGATCTGAGCAATCATCAAGAAAAAAATATAATTACGGTTGTAGTTCATGGACAACATATTGTTAGTTAGAAAACACTTTTATGCATTCGTATGCACTTAAATGATACGAGTTCATAGATAAAGCTCGCAATTGCTGCAATTATACCGATTCCTAATATATAAAATGACGATTGGAAATTTTGCAACGAAATGACAACTGCACTGTCAGAACGAGTGTTTTGACATACCCTATGACTTTTCACTCTATTAATAATGTCTATAAACCACTTATTAACAAGTCCGGCGTATTTCATTCTTCGTATGAGAACACTGAATCTAGGAAGAAACGGCCAGCCTTTAGGAACTCCAATACCCAATAATTGGGTACCTATTTTTTCATCCATTATGTGAAAGGATGGCAGACGTCTTGAACATGCATGAAATTTGTTTCCATAGTATTCTAAAACATTCTGAAAAGCAAATACTCCCACGTTATCATGTTCAATATCTCTGATTGCTACTTCCAAACTTGAAGTTATTTGGTATTTTCGAAGTAACATACGTAAAACAGGATCTGAACTGTCCACAAAAGTTCTTTTGTGAAACTTAACTCCTACGATTGGTAAATTAGAGGAACCAAGTTCTTGAAGTGTATTTATGTCCGGGTAAAGTCTCGGAACTGCCAAAATACCAACAATGCTTCCTTCATATAGAGAAGTTATAACCAAACTAAAATACAACCACGAAAAGAACAAAATTCTCATGGAGTAAGGCTTTGGTTCATTAACTGATACTCGAAGCAACAGCGAAGTAACTTGCAGAAGTGAATGGTCGAAACCTATCCTATGTTGAATATCATGTAAAGTTCTTCGGCACAACGTCATACTTATGGTCATTATCACAACTGAGGCAAGAATAGAATACCAAACTTGCGACTCATATATGTGTAACAAAGCCAATCCTCGTGGTATAAATTTGGCCTTCGGAACAAGAAACGATAATGTGTCGACAAATACATAATCAATGTAATCAATTACTTCATATCTGTTGAGTTTAAGTATTAATGGTGCTTCCAACAAATCAGCTTCCATTCTCATAAGATTACCAATTGCGCCATCCCAAGTACCATTCTTAAGATCTGAACCTAAGTTGAACTTTTTGTGGTAACTAACACTCTTTGTGGTATAATTCATATACAGTTTCCAGGTATCAAACACACTATGATAAAATCCGTCGCGTGTGGTTATTCCTCTGGCATTATTTTTATAGTACGCAAATAGTGGCATAGGATTTGCTTCTACTTTTGCAGTATACAATTCGATTTTTCTTAGATTTGTGGTTTCCGAAAGTGAATACGACATCTCTAGAATTCTGATAACAGCAGTAAAATCATCGAAAGTAACATTATCTGTGTACGTAACATTTTTGAAGGGATTGTGTGTAGCAATAATTAAGTGAGGACACTTCTCTGTTAGATGTACATTTACTAGTAAGATAGCAATGTTAACGATACGAGCTTTCCAACATTTGGAAAACGTTTGTTCCAATTTTAATATCGTTGTTGTTTCTCTGTAAAGGACAATAACAAGACTTTTCGAAGTTTTATCCCAACTAAATTTTCCCTCCGTTTCGACAATGCGTTCGTAATCTTCTGTTGTGGAAACAATAATGATATAAACATCACCTCTCCTAAAATATTTTCTTGTTTCGGGAACATGGTTCAACATAATGTACGAACTTCTATACACTGTCACAGGGTACGTTATTGCCTTCCTTATCATGGATTCCATATATGTTTGGTCAGTGGCGTAAAGAAGAAAAATACCTTTGGATTTGGAGAATAGTTCTAAGCTTATTGTATGTATCAAGGTACCCAACTCGTTTTCACAGTGTTTATGTTTGTTATAATGGTCTAACATTTTATCAAGATGACTCCCTGTTACGTTATACGTTGACACAAGACTTAACATTAATAAATATGTGTACTGCATCCTGATACTTTGTAGTACAAAACGTGTGCACTATCAGCAACAATCTGTAAATAAATAAGTATAATTAAATCAGTATTTGTGCCTAAGTATATATATAAATAACAATATGAGGCGTTGCATGGCAAAGTGGCGTAACTCAGTTTTGAGACATTCAAAGATGTTTCGACTTTTATTACAATCGATATACAAAAAGCGGACAAAATCGGTTCTTTGTGCTTCCATCTCTCGGCTTATGACCTGTTCTTTCAAGTCTGAGACACGAAACTTTGCCATACAACAGGTTATGCCTCATCTATCAAATGGGAAATTAAGGTAAAAAAGGGTAAAGTAATACACTTCGGTGTTGAATCTCGATGATATTAACATATTTGAAGGTGAACGGATCAAATTGAGTTCCCTGTAAATAAATCTCGAATTCGGGTAAACGTGCTGTAAATAATAATCCTATAAAAACATATCTGGTAAATCTCTATCAATAACAGAACTCTCACACGCCATGCGACTTACTGAGATCAATATTTTGCGTAATTACTTCTGCAATTTTTCGCGTAGAACTCGTCTCAACTCGAAATTTCCACAAAGCTCGAATGCCTATTAGAAGTATCTTATTGAGCTACTCACACTCTTCATCTTTCGTTCTATGTCAAACATCAGAAACGTTTAAACACATGTTTACTTATTTATATGCAAAGTTTAAATATGAATTTCATGTCTCTACCCTTACATGATTCTGAAAGACATAAGTTACAATTTCACGCCATATTTCTACAAATACTTTCTGGGCGGTACCTTACTGAAACGATACGATTTAAAGGTCGGGATCGTTGCAAAGAGGTTTACCAAGGATGGGGAAAAACACTGAGAAATGTGATTAAAATAAAACACATGATTCAAACAATAACAATTGGTACCAATTTGGCTGTAGAAGAGCAAAGTATGTGAAGCAAAGGAAAGCAACTTATACGTAGGACAGTCTTACTAAAGTTGATGTTATATCAAGTCCCTCCCTTTCTCATAGGTGACGGTGAGCGTTGTTCTAGATGTCCAGATGACTCAAAGACCGGGGTGTCTCGTAAGTTCTTATTGGAGAAGACTTAATCGTCAATGACAAGGTATCCAATGACGAAAAGTCATCAGATGATCTAAGGCGTCATGACTGGAGCCCGAAGTGACCATGGGCTGAAATGACCATCAAATGACAAATTACTAAGATTGAGCTTTGCCAGTTGCTTTTGATCTGACTATTTATCTGATATCATGAATGTGAAGACAGTGGTAATAATATTGTAAATAGAAAAAAAAAACGTTCGTATTTTTTCAGATATGTACGTTTTTTAAAAAAAACTGGCTCTCGTTTTTTTCTAAATTTCGTTTTTTTTTAAATAGTCATTTGTAATTCATCTTACGTCTATTTAAGTATGAAATATTTTTATGTAGGTTTAATCACCATAAAATGCAACATAAATTAAACGCTAGATACTGATACGCTACAAATATTTTACATTTTACGTGAATACCATACCTATTAACAATTCGGGTTTCAGCAGTTTTCATGAATATCAACTAAGAAATAAAAGTAGAAATGAATTTTTCGTCAAAGGAGGCCTCTAATAAGTACAAAAATAATGTCACGAACAGTATAAATTTAAAATAATTTGTCTAAAGGTAAAAACTAATACTAATTTACCTAATAGTATTTTTCTAAATATCACATAATTTGTCAATTATATATATTTGATATGCAAAGCCGGTGTCACAGTGAAAACTGCATCGTGAAAAATGTATCAGGGGGTATAAAATCAACGGAGATTTCTTACCCCCCGGTAAAAAATTATCAGGGAATTTGTACTCCCCCTGCTATTTTAAAATCTATAAGTGGAAAGTGAATTTCAAAGGTATCAATCCACTGGACATTGCCAAAGGACTCGATTAAGATAGTTCCGACACTATTGTTATAACTTCTCTTTGATCTAGCCATGGAGATAAGATTTCACCGGGGAATTGGTACCCCCTGCTATTTCAAAATCTATAATTGAAAAATGAACTTCAATGGTATCAGTCGACTGGACATTGCCAAAGGACTCGATTAACATACTTCCGACACTATTGTTATATCTTCGCTTTGATCTAGCCGAGGGGTGTAAGATTTCACAGGGGAATTTGTATCCCCAATGCGATTTTTAAATCTATAAGTGGAAAGTGAACTTCAATGATATCAATCCACTGGACATTGCCAAAGGACTCGATTAACATACTTCCGACACTATTGTTATAACTTCCCTTTGATATAGCCGAGGGGGGTAAGATTTCACAGGGGAATTTGTACCCCCCTGCTATTTCAAAATCTATAATTGGAAAATGAACCTCAATGGTATCAATCGACTGGACATTGCCAAAGGACTCGATTAAGATAGTTCCGACACTATTGTTATAACTTCCCTTTGATATAGCCGAGGGGGGTAAGATTTCACAGGGGAATTTGTACCCCCCTGCTATTTCAAAATCTATAATTGGAAAATGAACCTCAATGGTATCAATCGACTGGACATTGCCAAAGGACTCGATTAAGATAGTTCCGACACTATTGTTATAACTTCCCTTTGATATAGCCGAGGGTGGTAAGATTTCACAGGGGAATTTGTACCCCCCTGCTATTTCAAAATCTATAAGTGAAAAGTGTACCTCAATGGTATCAATCGACTGGACATTGCCAAAGGATTCGATTAAGATAGTAACAACACTATTGTTATAACTAAGGAGGAGACTCAAGTTTAGAGGCAACGTCGTTGTCAAGCTACCGAGGTAGAAATTCGAAGTATGAAACAATTTCAAGAAAATACTTTTGGCCAGGAATCTACAACGACATTAAAAATATGTTGAATCTTGCGATATTTGCCAAGAAATTAATAAAACATCGCTAAAAGTCAATACAACTTTGCATCCGATTCAAGTAGACAAAATGTAATGCAACAGGTAGGCGTCGACGTTTGTACCTTGCCAGAGGTAAGTGGTTTCAAGTATATTGTACTTCTAGCTGATTATTTTTCAAAGTGGACTAAAGCCAAGCCCTCGCAGAGAAGTCCGCCATAGAGATAGCGCGATTTCTGTATTAAGTAATCTGTCCTCATGGTTGCTTTTGTATTCAAATTAACGACCAAGGGAGAGAATTTGTAAATTTTGTTTCAGATGAATTGCACATACTATATGAAGTTAAGCAAAAGATCACATCACCGTATCACCCGCAATCAAGTGGTCTTGCTGAGAGGCAAAATTTGAATATAAAAAAATGCTGCTCAAAGTATTGCAGAAAAACTTACTTTTTGCCCACCGAACCAGAAAACATACATCTATTAAGTCTTCCCCTTTCTTTTTATTGTATAAGAAGAACCCTGTACTTCCGGTAGATATGCTGATGGACGATGAGGAAGAAGTGAATTGGGTTAGAGATGACGAGGAAGATTGCAATACAGAAAAATTTGAAGATTATATCAATAAAAATTTACAAGTTAAAGATTTCGTGGAAGAAAAGGCATTAAAAATATAAAGAATTCGAAAGACAAGGACAAGAAATATTACGACAAACGTCATGAATCCAAATCAACAACAGAAGAAGGTGACATGATACTCATAAGAAATTTACGGAGAAAAGACAGAAAAGGAGGGTGGAGTACTGATCCCTGGTCAGGTCCTTATTACATCTTACAAATATTGACAAATAATACGTGCTCCTTGCAAGATTTAAAGGGAAAGAATTTAAAATCGAAACAACATTTAAGTAATTTGAAATTTTACAAACGAATGAATAACTTAAACCGAGACGGAGCTTCAAAGAAAGATAACGAAATTGGAAACAACCAAAATGGGGCTATTGAAAATGAAAAAGATTCGGAATTGGTGGCTGAACACACAAAAAGTTATTCTTTTTTTACTGTGAAATACAAATGGCAAACTGAAGTTTCTAAATTTTTAAATATGTAGGTACAAAGAAAACATTCTTTCTCTACTCTAAGAAAATCGAAAAAATTAGGAACACTCTCAAAGACTTCAGTATATCAGGTGATGGAAATTGTTTTTTCAGAGCCATAGCTTACGGAGTTACTGGAAGTCAGGAAAGCCACGCAGGTGTTAGAGGAAAAATAATTTCTTTCATGAATTCAAATGAAATAAAAGTACTAATTGACGCTTATACTGGTACAGATAATTATGTAGAAGAAAGCAACATGGCATCAGATGGTGTGTGGGCTATTGATTGCTAAATATTAGCTACAGCTGCTTATCTCCGTACTGATATCTATGTTTATACCAGAATAAATAACAGGAAAGGCAATGGAACTTGTAAATAGATGAGACTTAAAGGGAAATGAAACAGATTACAAACTAGAAAGAAGTATGTATTTATCAAATGAAAGCGGAAATCATTTTAACGTGGTACTCCAGTGTAATAATTCACGTTTTACGAAGCCAGTATTGTTTTGTAAAGAAATTAAAAAGGACGTAAATGACGGTCCTACTCTAGTGTAAGGTCTACTAAACTGTGTATTCCAGAAACCTTGTATGTTAAGTTGAATTTTAAACTAGATCCAAAAATTGCCAAGCAACACTACCTTTTTAAAAAAACTTTATTGTAATATTTAATATAAACTTCAAATGACTTATAATTCTATTTGTTATGAGAGTATTTACATTTAATACTGCATACGAAAAAATAATTATACCTAAAGCTTTTAATAATTTATATTAAATTAAGTATGATTTAAAGTAACAATTATAGAATTTTCTGTAATGGTTCTACAATTAGTTATACCATTGTATATATATATATATATATATATATATATATATATATATATATATATATATATATATATATATATATATATATATTGTATATATATTTGAGACTCTTTTTGCTCTTTAATCTGGTTCAACTTGTGAGCACTCTATAATATTGTTATTGTACATTGATTGTGGAGTTTGATATTTCTATATTTTTTCAACATATTCAATTTAGTAGTTTACAACTTTCTATTAACGAAAAAAAATAATATAATGGCTTAATTTGTTTAATTAGCTGGGTAGTAATATAATACAATTTTAATCTGTAACCATACTTTGGATTGATTTTTAGTAAGTATTTAAGGCTTTCTGAGTGCAACTGCACCTACCCTTCTCTTCGTTGTTCATGCTGGAGTAGCATACTTAAAATCATGACTTTTAAGATTTGTTCTTTCTGGAGAAAGGGGGAGGCCACAAATTATGACATTGCACGGGGCGACAAATTGCATGGGTCGACTCTGATTATATATGTATATATATATATATATATAAAAGACATGAATATAGGATGACACAATTTGAAATAATGCAGGGTGTTTCAAAATTAATTTTAGGGTTTTGAAACTTAGTAGTAGTTATTACAATTAACTTACAATTACTGTATAAATATTATATCAAATGAAAGAGCAACTCAAACAGTTAACCCTTTTGTACGCAGGCATGTATACTCATGTCAAAAATTATTGTCGCATGTCTATAAAAATGTTGGTCTAGAAAGAATATAATTTAATAACGAATTCGGTATTTCTTATAATGTTAGTATGTGTATAATCGGCAAACACATGTATGTGGCAAATTTCATGTCAAAAGAGCAGAAAATAAGAACAATAAAACGAAAATAAAACTTTCTTGTCCATTTATCAACATTTTATCTTACTCATTCTAATTTTCGTATCTATAATTCTCTTCCTATGAAATTTACCCCAAATAAACATTTCTCGATTATACACATAGCAACAGTTTTAAAAGTACCCTGCAAAATCATTATCAAATTATATTCTTACAAGAAGACAGTTATAGATATACGACAATCATTTTGGACATGAGTGTACATGCATTGTTTCTTCTGTCTGCCGTTAGAAAGAGCAAGTTGCAAAGTTAGAGACTAGAGAGCAGAATGCTTTTTGTGTTTTAATAAAGACTGAATGTGTACAGTGCGACCGTCTCTGTGAAGAGTAGTAAGGAGACGCTTGCAACTACATCCTTATCGTTTGCAGTTGTTACAGATCTAAAACCTACAGACTACGGAATTTCGCAAGGTCTAAAGTCTAATTTCGCTAGTGAAATATTGCTGCATAACAATGAAGATTTTCTGGATCGTATCGTCTTCAGTGATAAATCGACATTTCACCTAAGAGCTAATGTGAACACTCATAGTGTCAGCAAATCCTCAGGAGATGGTGCAGTTGAAACGAGACTCCCCTAAATTGAATGTGTTTTGTGCCATATAGCGGAAAGTTCATGGGCATTTCTCGCCTATCGACTAGATAAGTGCCGCGTGCTGACTGAATCTCACATCGAACACTTGTAGCAAATGCTGTTTGAGGTGCTCTTTTACTTGATACATTGCTTATAATTGTACGTAAAATGTAATAAGTACTACGAAGATTTATACCCCGATATTCATTTTGAAACACCCTTCATTTCTCATCAACAGTGTTGGAACTAAGACGTGAAAAGAAGAGAAAATTTTTCTTATAAAGTTATTGTTTACAAGAACGATATTATAATTAGTCGAGACTAGAACTACAACAATAACACGGGTTACTAGTAAAAAAATAAAAAAAAAATGTAATCAAATGTACACTCAGTGTCCCAGGTGGCCAAAGTGCCACTTTTTTAATCCGCTCCTGTGTGGACACTAATTTAAGATATCGTGATATTATTCTTGCCAAATATGGTTGGATCGTAGTTTATCATATGAATTTATTTTTTCTGGTGTCGAATTTTCTTCTCTAATTTCACCCCAGTCAAAAATTCGAGAATATTCTAATATCGAACTTCCTTACTTCTTTTTTCCCTGTAGCTTCCTTCGTTGTAGAAAGAGCTCTTTAAGACTTGCCAGGTAGATACCACGGATGGATAAAGAAGTGTTGACATCAATTGAACGGCCCTGCGTGCAGTGTTGCCAATTAGGAAACTTACATTTCCGTAAATCTGGGCAAACAATTCGAAATTTTTTGTTTATAAATCCGTATCTATACGCCCGAGTGCAAGTCAACTTACGCCAATCGAACATTTATCCTTACTTAACAAATGCAACTACAGATCGTTACAATGGGGTAATTTGGGGGGCGCACGAAAAATTCGTATTTAGGTTCTAACCCTTGATTTTTCTACTTTTTCCCTACTTTTATGTTGACCGTAATTTTTTTTTGATAATTAGAAACTTTGTTCCTTAAATATCGCCACAATACTTGTAGGATATATTAGTGGTGTACAATGTTTAATTTTGAAATAGTTTGCGTCTATCTGGTGGCAGTATTGCAAGCTACAGAAAATTTTAATTCCAGATTTTAGAGGGAAATTTTGAAAAAATTATCAGTTTTTTGTCTATTATTTCTCTCTTGTTGGCTACATCGGAACAAACGTACAAGTATCTGGAAGTCCTGTCTTTGCTCTACACAACGCACTATAGAACGATTCAATAGGATAATTAGGAGTAACTACAGTTGAGGTTTACAGCAGACCTTGCTTTCTAATTTAAAAGATAACTGTGACTTTTAAAGGAAGAATTAGATATTTTTATTGGCATGCTTACTTTATTAGATATAGTCACAATACTTGTCGGATATATTAGAGGGATACCAAATATTATTTTAAGATAATTTGTGTGTGTAAGGTAGCAATATTACCAGCTACAGAAAATTTTAATTCCAGATTTTAGGGGCAAATTTTGGAAAAATCTCTTTTTTGTTTCTATTATTTCCCTCTTGTTGGCTACACTCAAAAAACTACCAATGTCCAAAAGCCTCGTACTTAGCCCACACAGCGCACCATAAAAAGTTTCAGTAGAATAATTAGGGAAATATGCTTGAGGTTTATAATAAACCATGTTCTGGAAATGGTAGAAAATGGTGAAATTCTGAGGTAGATTGAGATTTCTTAAAAGTTCATGCTTACTTTGTTAGATATCGCCATGATACTTATAGGATATATTCTTGGAGTACTAAGCTTTATTTTCAGATAGCCTTCGTGTGTGTGGAGGCAATTTTTCCATCCAAAATAATAAATTCCAGATTTCAGGGGGAAAATTTGGAAAATTTCCATTTTCCGCTCTATTATTTCCCTCTTTCTGGCTACATTGAAACAAATTTACCACTACCTGAAATCTTCCTCTTTGCCCTACACAACGCACTATAAGCAGTTTCAATAGGATAATTAGAGAAGCTGTAGCACCGGCATATCTGTTGATTTTTGCTTCTGAGGCGTAAAAAATGTCAAAATTTCATGTGTATGATGACAGAGAATTTTTTTCTTTTCCTCTCTGAATGGAAGTCAGCGACTTTAGGATTTCACTGTATCTTGCTAACATACCGAAGATTGTTTTAGGTGACTTGAACCCACATGGCAGCAGTGGTGCTAGATATAAAAAGATTTTTGAAATTCGTTTAGGGAATTTTTTGCAAATTTTCATTTCTACATTTCTCTCAACATTTTCCCATACCTTGCTAACACTGTATTGCAACTTACATCATAAACTATTGTCTTTAAAAGAAGGCCTTAACCATGTCAATCGAATGAAAGGTTTTTGAACAATATGTCACTAACTGAAAATGTAGGAAATCGCCAAAAATGACCTGGGTCCGAAAGGAATAATCACACAATTTTGCTCGTATAGGTACAAAGAAACAAACGATTTCTAAATTACGAGGTTTCGACTCAAGTTCTGTTGATTATTTCAATAATCTGCTACATAAATCAATAAATACTAGTTGCCAGAAAAAAAAACAGACATTTGAAAAAAAACATGAAAAAGAACAATATTTTTTATTGAAAATAACTTCACAAAAAACTTTTTTTTACAACACTAGGTGGTAACAAGCAAATGGTCACAGGGAGGTAGTCAATCACTCTAAATTGACACACATAAAATCTTTATGTTTTCATACACCTGATCCAACACGAACCCACTAGACTTCAAACTGAACCCCTTATGTTTGCTGGATAACACACTCCAAAAGGCATGAAGAAGGACTTGAAAAAGTCAAAGTACCTGTTTTCAATGACTACTAATTTCTCATAGTGGTGATGAAAGCAGGCAGATGATCGTACAAGTCCTGGCGTATTTCCTGCATCATGCTGGTATTGACTTAGTAGCCATGGAAATACAAATACTACAATTACACATACACGGACGGACACGAAAGAGGATATAGATTCTGTAAATAATCAGCAATGTTAGAACGGCACTAATAACTTGTTTTTCTCTCTATGTAAAAGAGAATGTCCTTACACGAAACGTCCCCAAGCAAACAATACTAGTGGCGTGGAGTATTCGTCAAATCGGAGTTGTCCAAGCCCGTGGCTCATGTTGTAGTCGCATTTTAGCAGATTTGGTCGAAAACACCCAGCAACGACCACTTGGCGTATTTATCTGCACAGGCACATATACTTGTAGTTACTTCATACAGGGTGTTTCAAAACAACACCGACAACGTTTAAGAGGCGATTCCTGATACTAAGATAAGACAAAAAGTATAGACCAACCAGGGAGCACAAATGCTTTGTTTCGGAGTTATAGGCTGCCTCAAAACATGAAGAAATGAACTCTATAGATCCGTAGCTCGAAAAGTATTGGATCTACCGCAGTTGGTTCAAGACTTACTTAGGAACTAATGTATGCCCTATCCAAAAATTCATGTTTCAGAATCCTAAGGTATTCCTACAACCAATTTTATACGGGGGGAGTTTAGCTACAGGCGTATAATTTGAATTACTCACCAACTACCTCTATAAAAATTGTTGCGGAAGTATTGAATCAAGAAACACATTTACTTGCAAAATCAGTATTAAAAAAATTCAAGCGATCTACCCGATGTTAGAATATACTGTACCAGAAACTAAACTAAAATTTGAATCTATACTTGTAAAATAACTATGTTGTATTCGTAAAATAACTATGTTGTACATAACGATAGTTATTTATCTTTCTTCTTAACACTAGACTCTGAAAACTATATTTTTTCGCAAAAAAGTGAAGACTTTTGAAATTTATTTTTTTATAAAGTACATCAGCAAATTGCTCTGTAATTAGTATTCGAAATAAACATAGAAACACGATGAGAAGAATGTTTAAAATTACGGAACTTCATTAGAAATATAGAGGAAAATCATCATGGCCCGACTCCCAGTTATTTCGCAAGACAAGTGACGCTGCTTGCCGGAATGAATATGAACGAAAAGACAATGACAAAATCGTTACTTCGTGGAGCACCAAAATGCGAATAACACCCTCGAAATTGAGGCATTCTTTCTTTTGATGTGGAGGGAAGTTTTGACATCCATGCAGAAACCGGTGATTTTGGTAAGTTTTAGAAAGGAAGTAGACAAACTTTGTACAGTTTAATCTTTAGTAAATGCTATTCTTTATTACTGTGCTATTTGTTCGATAATACATACAGTTGAAACTAGTGAAATGCTGAGTGAAGTTCAAATAACCAGGATACCTAAGTCGAGCCCCATGTCGTGTCCAAAGTTGGATTCCTGATTTCTTTGTACAAGACATTGCTCTGTTGTAAGCAAAGGATTGCAGCCTGTTACTTAAGTCATCGTACATATTATTTTAGATATCCAAAACGAACAGCTCTGCTGGTGGAAGAAAATGGGATCCTACAAGATGGAAAGGACAACTCAACCAATTAGGAAAAAGATAATGGGATTTCAAAAGGCAAGTAAACAATTCAAAGTGCCGGAAACAACGTTGATAAGGCTCACAAATGAAAGGTATGGCAGTACAAAGGAAGCAGCTCGCACTAAAATGGGAAGTTTCAGAGCACTGAATTCATCATTGGAGGTAAAATTAATGGAGTATTGTCTTCTCATGGAGGATAACTTCTTTGGGTTGACAAGTGGAGACCTGATCGGGCTGAAACGAAAACGTCAAATTAATATCATATCATCAGATGAAGGATGTGCTTTGATAACCGTGATAGTTCCCATGAATGCAGCTGGGCGCTTCATCCCATCGCTGATTATGTTTTCTTGTAGTAAAATGAACCCTGTTCTCGAAATGAGATTTGTTTTCGGTTTTCATTTGAGTTAGTGTATCGTGCATTTTTCTCTTGTTCAGGGATGCGTATTGTATTTGTAAAATAAAGTTTTGTGATATTTTGATGCTTTATTTGTGATTTTCATATCATTTATTAGGGGGGTCCGACTTTGGATACCTTTCTCCTAAAAGTTATTTTCGTCACTTTACATTAAATTAATCATTAGCAAAATTTTATTGGCTGCATGGTGAATTGACGAATGTCTAATGTTTGACGGCATACTAAAAATATTATTCCAATGAAATGCAAATAAAAAAAAAACAGCGTAATATTAAGAGATAGCTCCAAAAACAAAAAAGGGGAGTCCGAATTTTAGTGACTTTCCTTTAATTATTTTTTGTTACAGCTATTTATGGCATATCGGTTGCCTGGGTTTGTGCTAGATAAATTCTATGTGTTCTCTTGGGAGTTGTATATGTATGTAAAAATGTACAGTGCTGGTACAGTGCTGGAACAACATAACCTGGAACAAATAAAGACTCGCATGAATTATACGACAAGCTATGTCTTACGAACGACAAATATGTAAGAGCATAGCAAATACGTTGTTGCAGTATTACTCTTATTTCTTTTGTGGTCTATTATTGTTATTCTTCAGTAATTTTAAAATTAGTCAGTTATTTTGGGCACCGGTAGGAACAGCATTCTTCAGTTTGTAGCTTTACATCAATAGCAAAATTCTATACTATAGAGAAAATTAATCCCAGTAAACACCAAGTTATTTGCATTTGAACTATTATAACGCTCTTTTTGTCATAGCATACACGTACCTTGTGTTACTTTTTTCGTATACCAGATGTTAGTTTTTCTTACATTTATGATATATCTTTTCCGTATTACATTGTAACTAAAACTGTTACTCAAGTAGATTCAAAAGTTGCTTTCAATTGCTATTAGTGATTTAATCTATCAGGAATCGCTATTGTAAAATCCATTAGTTGTAAGAGTTCCCGTCAATTATGAAAACAATTATTTTGCTTTTAGCGTTACACGTAATGTAATACTAATGGATCCATTCGTAAAGAAGTTAAGAAAGCTATTATTTGTGTTTGTTTCCATACAACGTCACTATGGATACATGTGGCGTATCTGAGTGAAATCATAGGAACATAATTTCTCATGTAAATGATAACGAAAATAATTAGTAACAATAAACCATGTACCTAAGAGATATTTTAAAGGATATTTTATGACCTTACGACCTTACCACCTTCTACTTTTGTAATAATAATAATAATAATAATAATAATAATAATAATAATAATAATAATAATAATAATAATAATAATAATAATAATAACAATGTAATTATATACAACTTAGAAAAAATCATTGTTAGTTTTATTAGCTTGTAGATATGTTTAATTTGCATGTGTTTTCGTGATAATTCTGCGTTTTGTGTTTAAACTTTCAACATATGTGTATCAGTCTTTTAGATGTTCTTAAATAACTATAAAGATGGTCCTAAATCTTCTAAATTAGTACAGATAACGATCACTAAAGTTCACAACTCACTTTTTCTAGCACATGCTGGTCCTAATTGATATATCGCTTTACTACCTTTCTATTTCAGAAAATATCACAGATTTCAAAATGGCGGATTTCAAGATGGCGTCGGAGGTTCGTGATCTATTCTGCCTATTCTTCATCTACCTATATGTGAAACTGCTACCGTTTGCATTGTTTATCTTTCATTATTTTCACGATTCAACAGTTTATTTGATGTATTTCCATGTAACTTAATAACACAGCATAGCCCTTCTCTCACCAAGTTTGACCCACTCCGTTTTTTATGTCGCTCAGCCGCTATAACTTTGCACATATACATATTTTCACATCCTCTATCAGGTGTCCTGTGTCTCATCAAGCAACTCGATTCATCCATTTGGATTCTTTACTTGTAACAGTGTATAATACACTTTGTCTTATCGAGGTACATTTTTAAAACACAATATATAACACATTCTGTAAACTATTTTGACTCCCATGGGGATTTCGTGACAAAGAAAATATACCAATCAATATTTTGGATAGGAATGCAGTATATATATATAAACTTTTTGAAACTTCTTAAAAACCTTGGGGGGAGGTATGGAAAATTGACCTATTAACCTTCTCCTCCTACTACATGGTAGAAAAACCGATATTTTCTCCAAAATCCGGTGTTGCCAAGAAATTGAAGCTAGCTGACAATTTTCGACCAGAGGGGTGAGTATTCATTTCTGTCACTTGAGAAAGGTTTTGTCGAAAAAGATAAAAAAAAAGCGTAGGAACTCCGAATGGTTTGTGTTGTTATGTGACACATAGAGTGGAAAAATCTTTCTTTTTCCTTTGGAGAGGAATGAACTATATACAGGAATATTGGTTAATGTGTTTATTTTTCCCTTCCCTAGTTTGGAGTGTGCATTCTTTTAAAGTTATAAACATGAATACATCTATTGAGAAAGAAGGATGGGATATTAATCTATACAAAATACTCTTGAATTCTAATCAAACAATATTTGAAATGTATGATGTAGAAGTATCTAACTTTCTCATTAACATAATAGATAAGGCAACATCGATAGCGTAGCCAGGATGTGTGTTTAGGAAGGGGGGGGGGGCAAGTGCTGTTATAGGTACATATAGAGGAATTACAAACAAAAATATATAAACATAAAATATATATAAAAAAAATTACAAACATCAAAGTACCAAAGTACATTGTCGGACCTCTTTGGGTGGGCGGCCTCTATGCCCCCTTCCCTACGCCACTGGGCGACATGAGATCAGAAATTTATGAATAATGTATTTTAATTATATTTTGAATTTTAGTTCATTATATTTAATTACTTTATTACATAACTAGCAGCGTTCACCCCGCTTCGCTGCGGTCACCCCGGAATTCAATAAACTTTGTTACTTAGATAATTTTTACTTTTTCGCTTTCAAGTGATATGATAAAAACCATAGAAGATTGCAGTAAATCTTAACATTATATCGCCTGTCATTTATGTTAACCCGCCCCGCTTCGCTGCGGTCATCCCGGTGCTGGCATATTGTAAAAGTGTCTGTAAAAATAAGCAAATCAATTAAAAAATTTTAAACAGAAGATTCAAGCTATTTTCCGCTGTATATCGCCTGTCATTTATGTTAACCCGCCGAGTGACACGGTCATGCGGGTTGCATATAAATACGTTTATTTTTACCTATGATGAACTAATAACAAAGGATTTGTACGTTATGGACACCTGAATGATCAATTATCTCAAGACACTGGTAATTAAAAATTAAAGTGATATGATAAAAACCATCTAGGGTCCAAATCCTAATAACCCCCCAAAAATGAAAGAAATTGGTTCAGCCGTATTAGCGTGATGAGCGGACAAAATTTTGTACGTTCTCTTTTATATATATAGATTACATTGATTATTTTTATAAAATTCTACACCAGAGCATACGTCGTCCTAATTAATTTTCTTTAACTGATTTTCCTTGTGACACCACAAGAGCATTACTATAGTATTAAATTTTCTTCTTTCTCTTCCTTATTGGATAAAGATAAGAAATATGCCTAGTGCTGTGTTCAAGCCATGGTTGACGGAAAACTAGTCTGAAAATCAAAGTGTAAAACGAAGAGAATTGTATCCAACCGCTCGAGTCAGTGCTAGCAAATATAGGGAAGAGAAGGAGAAGAAAAATGTTAAGTGAGTTCTGGAGAAGTTGTATTATAATGAATACAACAGAGTTGAGTTGAGTTGATTTTGAGGTTAACGTCCCGTTCAGCAGCGAGGCTATATGTGACGTGGGACCTACTGATTAACGTGGAATCCGAACCAGATGAGCTCCCGCCGGGAATCGAACCCGGGTCTCCCACGCCAAAGGCGCGTACGCTAACAGCTTAGCCACGGAGGAGCTCTGAATATAACAGAGGGTATGACAAGAAAAATTAAGAGAAAAAGTAAGCGAGAGTATGCTTTAAAAAAAATAATAGACTAAATTTAACCCTAATCCTTGACTGATCTTAATTCCAAGCGATATGAATAGTTCTTAAATTTCAAATGCAACATACAAGCACAGACTCATACATAAAACATGTTTCATGAAAATCAGAAAATTTTGCAGAAATTGTTAATTAGTTAGATTTGAGATTAGCGTCTCTTTCAGCAGAAGGGCTATATGAAACGTGAATGTACAGCTTAGTGTGGGATCCGCAGATGAGCTCCCGCCAGGAATCCCACGCCGGAGGTGTGTACGCTATTTACGTACCGACGAGAGAGCTCACAGCTGCTGTTGTGACACACATTTCTTATATTGAGAGACGCACTTATTTTCTTACTTTTCACCGAGTTCAATCACACCATCAACAGAGTATTGATCATTCTTAAATATTTACTACACCAATTTTAATATAACTGGTAATAATAATATGGTAAAGTTTACTTCATGGAACAAAAAGACACATACGCGAGATGAGGTGGAACAAAATTTTCGTGACGAGATATATTACGAAACAGAACTCTTCCAGTAGAATCAAATATACTATTCGAGACAAGACAGCCCAAAATATATTATCTTAGGCAATACTACAAGCACACATCATGTCGAATAGTAGAAACTTGCTTCTATAAATGAACATAAAGCGATTATGTAAAAACATAGTTGACAAATATAAAAAAGTTCATATAAGTAATTTTCCTCGAATGAAATTTCCTCAAAATATAATGTAGCTCGTATTTCATGTTTAAGCAATAACTGCAGCATAATATGATATACTTTAAGAAATTGGAGTGAGAAAATTTAGTGGAGTGGCCTGTATCTTTTATTACACATTGACAAAATGATTATAGAATTTTTCCTCTTAAAGCGGAATTTCACAAAATGCTGGAGCAAGTTTTCACTTACTTTTAGTAATGAGTTTATATACTGTTTCATCTCCCTAACATGTCGCGAAATACTCTATTTTTGACATACATCTTAAACCTTATTCCTCCACTTTAGCATATACATTTTGATGACATAACAAGTGAGTATCGTTTCACTGTAATTACAACTTTCAAACTATTCGAATTCAAGGAGATTAAAACGTATTCTTGGGAAACTAAATCGATTGCAAAAAACCATTTCTTGTTTTACTCATTTAAAAGGAAATATTTTACTCATTATTTAATTAATTAATTAATTAATAATTAATTAATTAATATTTTGTATTTTAATACATACTTTTAAGAATAAATTATGACATTTGCATTAAATAGTGAATATTACACATGATATCTTGCTACAGATAAATCAGGCAATAAAAATATGGTGTACTCTGAAATATTAAAATATTGATTTGGTCGTGTACTTAAAAAATATTTTATTTCTATTTCTTTTTTCCTTTTATTTTATTATTTTTTTTACTTTTTTTGCTAGCATTAACACAAAATAGAGCATGTACCTTTCGTTGGCGATTGAGAGCAAAGAGCAAAGTGGAATCCCAAATCCACGGCAAGGGGGAAGAAGAAAGAGAGGAAAGTGACCTCTTAAACCCACATGTGTAAGTCATAAATCAGAATATAACAGAGACCAAAACTGTGACAACGTTGGTGGATACAAATTTACTTACAATGTCACTAGTAAAAGGATACGACTGTTCGGACATTGCCGAAACCACCCACGAAGAGCTTTCTTGTTCCTGCCAATTCTATATACAGATGGTGATCAGAAAAATGGAAACACCTGAACGAAATTGCAACTTACCAGGCTAATATGGTGTCGGGCCACCTTTCGCCTTCAGAACAGCCTTGATGCGACGTGGGATGGAAGCATAGAGGTCGTGAATGGTAGCAAGTGGAATTTTACACCATTCCTCGTGCAGGGCATCGGCCAGTTCTGTGAGAGTGGATGGAGGTGAAAATCGTCGCTGGAGTCGTGTTTCCAAGACGGACCACAGACGATCAATTATGTTGAGATCTGGGGATTGGGCGGGCCAGGGGAGGTGTTGAATTTCATCCCGATGTTCCTCAAACCACGCTGCAACAACGCCAGCTGTGTGAATGGGTGCATTATCATCCTGGAAAATGGCGTCATTGTCCGGGAATAACATCCAGATCATAGGATGCAAGTGGTCTCTAAAAATTGCGACATAATCGTTGGCAGTGATTCGTCCGCTAAGTGTGACCACAGGACCCAATGAAAGCCATGATATGGCGGCCCACAGCATCACCGAGCCGCCGCCATGTTTCACAGTTGGGCGGAGACACTGCAGATCATAAGCTTCTTTGGGCGTTCTCCACACATAAACACGTTCTCTTTGGGCGCGTGGTTGGTAATAGGGTGAAGGATGACTCATTCGACCATATCACACGTTTCCAGTCCTCAACGGTCCAAGTTGCATGGTCGCGGTACCATTTTCGGCGTGCGAAAGCGTTATGGTCCTTGATGAGCGGTTTGGCCCGTGCTACACGACCCCTTAAGTTCATGTCATGTAATTCGCGGCGGACTGTGATTGTCGAAACAGGATGGGGGAGGTGCTGATTGAGTTCCTCCGTCACTTGCTCCGGAATGGCACGATGGTTCTGCGTGACAATGCGCTTTAATACCCGGCGTGACCTGTCACTCATGATTTTCTTCCGCCCACTGTTCCGCTTCCCCGATGTGGTTTTCCCGTGTGTTGTGTAGGCCGTCATCACCTTCGACACTGTCCCACGCGACACAGCTAATACAGCAGCCACTGCCGTCACACTCACTCCACATAACCGCGCACTAACAATTTGCCCTCTTTGAAAATCTGAGAGTTCTCCCATTTTACACTACCTCCGTTTGCTGCAGCCACTGGACACTGCTGTTCCCCTGCGCCTGACGTAGTATGGAGACCGACCTAACACACCACCACCAGCGGTCCGGCGCTGCGGGCGCCACGACACCACTGCCAACCCTTACATCTGACGTGTTGCCAACTACAGGTGTTTGCATTTTTCTGATCACCATCTGTATATATTAGTATGTGAGGCTGGGGACTCTTTCCCCTTCTTGGAAAAGCTTCCGACCTTAATAAATGATAAACATAGTGAAGTACAATTGTATACCACACTGATTTACTACTTTGTGTTGACAGAAACTATAAACAAAGAGGTAAGTGAACTTCTCGTAATACCAAACCTAGCAACTGCTTCTCTAATTCCTAATTTTCCACTGATCAAGAACATTCTCCATAGACTCTTCGCCCTAAGCACCTTTGTTTGGCATATTACCGTAAATAATTTTAAAAGGATTTTAATATTTGTTTATATGCTTATTTGATGTTATATAAATAATAAGTAATTACATAGGCCACTATATTTCCAATCTAAGAACATTCAGCGGTGTAAATGACTAGGAGGTAAGCATGTGTCCGGGACTAGGCGCGACGTATATGACCACATGCAATGCTATAAATTGTTCCCATAAGAATAATTTAAAATTTTCAGTATATATATATATATCAACACAGAATATATCCCTACCTTAATATTTCACATAATAATAAAATAAAATGCTTACCAGTAAGTTCACAACGACCAGAGTGATTAGAGTGAGACCAGAGTGAGAGTTTTTTGCCCGCGGAAAAACACAGTTGAACTCTTTGCTATTACAATGCTCCACTCGGACTGAAAGCTAAACGCTTCTTTTTATGGCATCTGCGAGATCAGTTTATACTACCGATAACAAATACCTTCTGGTCTCCGTCGAGTACGTACAACAATTTATTGTCCGGGGCTAAGTGCTTGGGAAAAGGGAAAAGGAGCTTGGGACCTTTTCCGTATATATATACGCAGACACACCATGTTACCCACGTCGTATTCTTTTTTAATGTTTGATTTCATTCCATTTCTTCTTGTTTGTATTATTATTCTATTTAACACTGACGGTATTTTAAGCAAATACATCAGAATGAACGACAGCTTGAATGCATAAATGCATGAATGGAAATACATGAATGTTCCCCATCCAAAAAATATTGCTTTTACTTTTGACAAAGTTTGTTTCAGAAGTTCAGAAGTATCTTATGTTCATCATTTTTCTATTTTCAGATGTTTGTTTGGTATTGAGTTATGCCATTTGTGTTTATCTTTATAATAAACTCGGTAACAAGAAAATTTTACCTTTTCTGTTGCAGAGTCTACGTTGTTGATTCTCTCTTAAACGAGAATTATATCCAAAGTCAGAAAATGTGAAAAGTCAATTAAAAAAAAAACTTTCTGCAGACAAACTACTCAGTATCTTTCAATATGATTTCGAGAATTTTATTACTCTTGTGTTAAAAGTTCTTAGACAAAAAATGAATTTGAGTTCCACGAAAAATTGTGGAGGTTATCTTATACAGTCTTATTGGTATAAATTAAAATTACGGTAATATCACCCCACTAATTATTAAATATTCGCATATATAACATAGACACACAAAGAAATGGCCCCAGGGTATGTATTCGATGTATTTTGGTGCACAGAATCAAAATTTCGAAACCCTAAGACGATCGAAAGTGACAATTTGTTTTAATGGACGAGAACCTTAGCAAATTTTCGTACGTAAGACAGCACATACGTTTATCACCCATAAAACAAAATTGACATGGTCGATCGTGTAGGGGGTTCGAAATTTTAATTGTGTACCGAAATACTCCGAATCCATACCCTTGAGTACGCGCTAGTTTTTTTTTTTTTTTTATGTCTGTGTTACGTGTATCGTCCCTGTCTAAAATTGAAAACTTTTTTCACCCATAAAAAGAATTAACACGATGGATCGTCCTAGGGTTTCGAAATATGGATTATGCGTAAAAGACATACATCGAGTCCGGTGCACAAAAAGTTTATTTCTGTGTGTGTGTAGGGTGGTGGGGGGTCGGTGTGTCTGGCTGTGTAATTATAATACACATTTACATTCCGCTGAAAATGTACATCAAGAAATGGATTCTTCAGGCAGCGAAGAGAACAAGCGTTTTTTTAGATTAACTAAATGGAAGAGTGCATTTTGGGGAGGGGAGAAATGTAACTAAAAGGTGTCTAATGTAAGACAAATTATGAAAGAAGTCTTCCACTTCATATACACTCTCTTCAATTAAAAAATTGAAGGGTTTTTCTGCTTCTTAGACTGTTTTGTACAAATCTTAAATTCATCTTTGTGTATGGGATGATTTTGTTTAGACAGCAGGTGGCAGTAAGGACAATCGCACTCATCCGTAGGAGCGATAGGTTCGAAAAGGTTTGTAACGTTAGGTTTAGGCCTAAACTGAATACGATCAAAACGCCAAGAAGGGACATTTTTTTTCTTGGGACGAGGGACCTCAAATATCCCTATACAGGTCTCTATGCAACGATTCAGAGCAAAACAATGTCACAAAATTTACGTTTCAAGCTTTCCCCGCCTTCGGATTCGAATATTTTGTTGGTATTTTAAGTATCCCGTTTACCAGATTCGCAGGTTTATGTTCAGTTGTTAAAATAAACATTCTCTGCCCCTGAGACATCGCCATATTGAACTTCCTTGGAGACTCTTTGACGTACAATTTCCAGCATTTCAATGAATAACCCATCCATATTCTGTTCAAAGGAATGAACACAAAAGAGCATATACTGTTCTTTTGTGTCAACCTGTCCTGAGACAATTTACCTTCTTTCACCAAATAAATTATATCTGCTCTTTCAACGTTTCCAAGGCTTGATTGTGTTTTTCTAATGTAAGTAATATTCGTATACTATTCAACTAGACGCCGAGATATAGCGAGTTTCGGGTGTTAATTTTCAGCAGTGCAAGTATTATTAGTATTATGCAATTCAAATAATGTCTGCATGTCTTACTTAATTCGTGTAACTCATTGTTATTATTACATATATATAATCTGCAAAGAAATATCCTCCCCCACTGTGAACACTTCGACAGAAAAGAAGTTCATGTGACTTGGTGGGTAAGGCATTTCTAATTGCCAGAGTGTATTTTGAGAGGGACATTTCGACCCACTCATTTATTTTGACGAGGTTCGTTGGCCAATCCTCCTCAATTCTTGGCAGAGGTAAACAGGATCACTTCTTAAATTTTACAATTTTAAAATAATGGTAGAACTGTAGAGGACAAGAATATATATATATATATATATATATACGTCTCACAGAGGAATAATACAGCAAATAATACCTTCGATGTAGGTAGCTTTCGTCGCGTGCAACGGTTGCAAATATGGTCTTGAAAGGAGGCAACGAAGTGCACGCGCGCAGAGCCTGCGATAGGTACGCTTTGTGCTATCAGTTTATTTGACTTGTGTCCTGCTGTGCTTACACATAGTGATCAGTGTGATGCTGGAATAGTATTGAGAGTGTCGAAGGGAAGAGCGAGCACTTGAACTTTGCATTGCATTGTAGGGCTCCTGGAGAATAAACATGGGAAAAGAATGTACTTAAACGTGTGGAAAAAACATTGTGTGTAAATTACAAATAAGGTTTTAAGTAGGTGTTTTGTTGTGTTCAGCCTGTGGATTAAGTTCAACCGAAAGAAACTTATTGAAGTAAGAAATAAAAACATCGAGAAACCTTGCGCAAGTTCGCGCAAAAACGTGAAGACGTGGTGTAAAATGGCTCTCGTGTTCACATGGAGTGCTATATTCGACGTGTCAGGATTAACATGCATCAACAAAGCGGTTGGAATGTTTAACGAATTATATAAGGGAGGAAACCGGGATAGCAGAATTGACCATTAGTTCGCGAACAAGAGAAAATGTATTACAATATGCAGGTTAAACGGGACGAAGCCAATCGGCATCGGGAGATGTTTCTAGAAGACAACGAAAGAAGCTTAGAAAATGAAGTGAACTTCAATATAGCGCCTGTTCAGCCAATAAATACTTTTGTTTAAAATAAACACGGTACACCAAAGAAAGTACTTGCAAAATGTACCTCAAAATTGCAAATTAGAAAATTTAAAGAACTTGTAGAGTCACCCAGAAACGGGTAACTGTCAAGGAGACTGAACTAAAACTACACAGGGCAAGAGAACGTGACTCTGCAACGACTGAAAAGGAGCTTTGTTGTTATTCCCCCACTGGGGTACGAAAATCAAGAAATCTCAAAGTTCTGCACGTCTTCGCCGCGAAATTATCAGAAGATGTAGCTTTGACGTGATACGAATCTTTTGAAAAAACAGTATAATGTGCGTGATGAGGCAAAAAAAAGCAGACTGTAAAATGTATCCATCTTATGATAGTCAGTGATGCTAAGCAATGTTGTTATCCAGATGAAATAGAAATCACAGAACCATCCGTTGGCATAGTAGTGCAATCCTCTCTTGACCATACTCTAAGAAAACTCGGTAAATAGATGTGTTTCGAACTTTGTCCGATGTTTGTTACATTAACATTCTTGTTAAGTGGGACTCTGATTGTGCGCAACAAAGTATGTATCGCCAACCCTTTATAGATGAGTATCCAACTGACGAGAGTTTCTTTAGTGTATCTATGGTCCGTATTCAACTGTACAGCGTCACCAACAATCGTAATTGTGTCATTTATCAAACTCCCGCTAGATCCTCTATCATATATTGTCGTCCCATAAGTTTTATGTTTGCAAAAGAAATGGTTGGGGTTGTACAAAACGAAGTCCAGAAAGTAGAAGACCAATTCACACCGAACAGATAACTGTAGGTGACAAGGAATTTGAATGGTGAATTTTTTTCTATGGAACGTGTCTAAGCAAAATTTCGTAGTGAGCTCAGGCTATTTGCACATATGCCGAACAACAAGCAGGGAACACAAATGATGGCAATACAACCCGCAAGCTTTTCAGGATTTTTTTTGGAAAATAGTCCGAAACAACTGGGGTAAATATCGAGTTAATTAAGTGGTTTCACATTCGTTTAGAATGCTTAAATTGTGTTTGTCCGACTGAAGCAAACAAATTTGGTGAGCACGCTAGTTGCACTTTGGAATTGTATTTGTGAGAGTATTCTTGGTATCATATGGCCTTAAGCGTACAGAAAGGTATGTACACACACAAAGATTGGATGAGTATACAGTGCAACATAAAGAATGAGACGTTTTAATTTTAACTACATTATTAGCGTGTAACAAAACGAATGTCCGTAGGTAAGACATGTATTAGTCGATGGCTCTCACTCAAACTAAACAAAATGTTGCGGCTGACTGTGAATCTACATACGACGTTTCCAAGCAAATTAAAATTTTGAAACCCTGAAACACGATGCTTTTGTTTTCTGTTGGTTTATTCAAATTTAAGTTCTGTTTTCAGTAACTACGCTATATCAGACGAGGACTTACAAGGGCGCCGATCCAAGGGGCAGGGGGACTGGGCCGCTACAAAGCTTATGTTGGCCCCATGTATTTTTATGAATATGAATTTTTTATGCATTTTTATTGTTATATGTATTTTTTCATGAATGGACCCCTCCAAAGTTACAGAGAAATCGGCGCCCTTGACAACATACATTTAAGGTGAGATGCCGTATTACAACTAAACCAGCTATGAAGATGGAAGTTACACTAAAAGTGTAACCCGCGTCCAACAGTAGCATTATACGAATAGACATTAATATTAATAAGATGCAGTCCAAATTATCATAACTACTTACTAGCCTTTGTCTAAATGTGAAATATTTAAGTCAATCATTATACAGGGTGGCCCAAAAGTAGATATACCGTTCCGTACTGATCGGTCATAACATTTTATATCTTTTACTTATTGTTATCCCTACAGGTATTGATTTAGTTTCTTCCTTATTTATTCTGAATTTATTTTCACTTATACCTTAAGCTCGGAACCAAACCAAACCAAATTATAAATTCATTATCTTAATAAATTTAAAATGTCATACTTGATCGATGCTTGTACGTATACCTACTGTTGGGCCACCCTGTATTAGGCTGAATATTCTCATGTATAGTTTCTTTCAGGAAATCAAGAATAAACCTTTTTACAGTGTTAAAATATACGTTTTGCTAGTAAAATTTTATTTCATTTTTTTTATGAAAACATTGTTCGTTAAGGGGCAGTGGAAAAGTTCCCGGAATGTTGTTCTAGTTTTGGCATTTGTGATGTAATCGCATATAGTTCTTAGCAGGCCCGTAGCCAGCCCAAATACTTAGGGGGGCCCGGCTGAAGTTAGGGGAGCCCGAAACAACCATATGATAGTTCATCACCATATTATAGTTCTTTTGCAAGCCTGGTGTAAAACTTTTAAGGGGCCAGCAAAAAATAGGGGGCCCGGCTCCGCTTAGACCCTCTGGATACGGGCCTGGTCCTTAGGTTCCCTAATTATGAATATGTTAAGTGTGAACAGGTCATAACAGGCAGTGTACGAGTATTGTAGCTTGAACGGAGCATTGTGTAGTGATTAGTCGGAGCAAATTTCACAGATCTAGCAAAGCGCAAACGTTAAGTTCGTGAGGAAATTGAGGAAAATCTGATTCAGAAAGTTTGATAGCCTTAAAAACAGTTTAGCACCATCGGATGTTTGGCTCTTTCCAAAACTAAAAGTGGGCCTTTTCCATTTCGCCAACGTAGAAGAGATCAAAACTAACACCACGGCTAAATTTCGGAAGATACCGAAAAAGGTCTTTCGTCTGTGTTTCCAACAATCGTAGGACCGGTGGAACAAGTATATATATGTGTGTATGTGTTCCTCAGGTGGCAAATTTGATGCTGATTAAGTAACTGTGTTTTTATATCTAGGTATTGTAATAATAGAAAGTTACAACAGGATTCTGGAAACTTTTTGAATCCTGTGTATATAATCTCAATAGGTATGCAGATAGTGTTAACAGTAATACTTAATACATCTAACACTTTATACGTACTACTTACAGATTCACACCAACTGTGCTCATTTAATTTACAATTTAGTTTATAAGAAATAAAATATTATATATTTTACACAATAAAATATTACACTTACAAGACTTTTTTCTTATCCTTCCAGCTAACATTAATATTTTCCCTTCCACTCATCCTCGATGGTTTAGCCATAAGTGAACTACCTAAAAACCAACGATGAACATCAGTTAGCAGTGTACGTCGTATGTAGTTTGATTTATCATCGTATACACAACTTAAAAAAAGAAATTTAATTTTTCAATAAGGACTCAACTATGGACATTTTCATGCTGCCTCCCAATTCACCGCAGTTCTCCCTCCAAATCACTCTCCCTCACAATATACAGGGTGGAGCATTTATTTCGATACACCCTTGTAACTTAATAACAAATAGGTGAAAACACTAAACTATTGTGCCATACAAATATCAGCAAGAAAACACTGCTTCACATACTTTGTGGTACACCAGTTTCACAATGCATGTATGTCAACCCAAGAAAGATGTTTTTTTCTAAATACTACTACCTCAGGCTATTACACATTTCAACTCTACTCGTTCAACGAAAACTTACTATATTACATTCATTATTCTGTGTTGCAAATGAAGGATGCTATAGTATTAGAAATATTTAAATCAGTGGCGGCTAATATTGATGTTGCAGCATTGCGCAACGACCAAAGTATATCAAGAAAAGAAAATTATTATCAGTAGTAGTAAAGATCAGGAAAAAAATACTTTCTAATACTACTTTATATTTAGATAACATTTTTTACTTCTAAAACTTTAAAATCCATTAATCCTTTTTGAAAAGATAAAAAAACCGTCACAGATTCTCTAATTTAAATTGCGTTGTAGCGAACATACAACGATCAGATTTCTACAACGCGGCAATTGGAGGGGATGTTAAGTCTCCTTTGTCATCTCTCAGAAGTTAAATGCTCTTTTCGTTGCAGTGATTCTGCAACATTGCGGCACGGTTTCGAGTGAATTATAAAGTTTTTCGTGGTAAATTAAATTTCTGAATTTTATTTCATTACCAATTTCAAATGGAATTTACTTTTATGCATTCATATTTTTAAATTATGGGTTTATACTGAAGCATATCGTTATAATGACAATTTTTAAAAGAAAGAAGTGATCGCAAAATCACAAAATAAGAAACAAAGTATGTAATACAGTAGAAAACAAATGAAAGTAAACCCGCATTTACAAGTTAACTTTTAGCTTATATAGATAATGAAAGTTTCTTCTACAGTAATTCGTAAAAAATATTAGTAACTCAATATATAGGACCTCCCCGCTGTGGATAGTATTTTAGTATATACATATTTGTTTTATAAAACATGTATTTTATATTCCTAATAACTTTTCACATAAAACTGTATGATGGGAAACGCCACATTGAATTTGGGACTAATTATTAATGCCTAGCCACAAGGGGGCCACCGGGTTCGGACTTTCCAAAAATTTCGAAACTCGACTAACATTTGTAGACTTTCTTAACGAACTATACTTGTGTAATAGAAAAACGATTTATGTAAGCTAAATATTTTATTTTACACTTCATCATGTACTCTTTCTTTTCTTACAAAAATAATCGTATTTTTTTAAAAATATAGATGAAGTAATTAATTACTTATCGTCTTTTCAGGTGCAGAATAAGACAGGTTTGATATTACATAAACGTATTGGACCTTCTCAAATATTTTGTACCTCTCCCAGCAAACATTTCTGGGTATAGAACTGACAATGCTATTTGTTCTGACGTTCTTTGACTTTTGGCTTCTGATACATGCTGATCCTACATCTGGCGGGTTCCAATGTTTTCTTTCCAGAACGTATGACATTAATAAGCGTTGTATCGCCTCATGTCGAAGTATATTGCGTTCATCGTTCATTGCTTCCAACCAAGATGTATGATTTGAAATTTTTCCTTTACGCACGTGTGTGGGTAGGTGTATATGTAACATTCGCGATTCATAACCCTCTTTTGTATTAGCTGCTTTTGGAGAATCAGCTGTCTTGATTTTTAGTTATTAGATTTATTTGAGTTGTGTGTGTTCTAATTCTGTAAATAACCTACAAATCCTGAATGAATTCTATACCATTACTTCTGTAAATAACTTACAAAAGGAAGTGATTTCCCCCTCATCTCCAGTGAGGAAAAACTTGTAATTAAGGTTTAGACAAAACAAGCAATGGGCAATTCAGATGAGTGTTCGAAAAAAAATCCAGTTTAAATTCACGAGACATCCTATGGCAGAATTTGTCTTTTGCCTTAGATAATTTGTTTCGAACTGTGAATAAAGTGTGTTCAAACTACATTTTTCATAACACTAATCTCTGTCACGAACTGTCTTCAATTTCTGCTGCAGAGAAATTCGGATCACTGTCAAGGACTGAGTTTGCTAGAATGAATTGTTCACAATAATCTAAAAAAAATATTTAGTGAATGTACAAAGCTTCTGAAATTAATATAAACTCTACCTTTGGCTTCATCAAAAGGAGACAGGCGTTTTTACACGTCAAAAGAATGAACATTTTCAACGAATTGAATGTTCCAATAAAGGTTATCATCACTGGTTATGCTCCTTATAATGGGAATACCAAAGTTTCACCAGCGTGTAATAGACAAATTTACTCCAATCAAAGAGAAGATAATGGACTTATTAATTAACTAAGGTGACTAACCGGATAAAATGTTGTTGCACGTTTTACTTTTTAAAACCAGAATGTTTTTTAATTTTACATGTCACGTAGCACTTGTATCTAAAGTCAATAAGTCCAGTTTATTTCTTCTGTCTTTGATCATTCGTACTGCAACACCCGAAACAACAATCCACCGGTCACCACTGTTGCAAATGTTAAGTTTCCTCTACTGCACAATGATGGAAGTGAGACAAACTCGCCAATGCATATCCAAAGTATGAAAGCATTTAAAACTATGACAAGCATATGGTGCATTTCAAATGATAGAAACAAAAAGTATAATGAATTGAAAATGTTTTTCAAGTTTTTATTTCGAAACGTTGCTTAGATAAGTTGTCCATTCTATTCCATAGATGATTTCTAATACAGGTATGTATGAAGATCATAATGCTGTTTGCAGTAAATTAACATTTCAAACCGTTCTGAAGATACAGTACACAAAGGTAAAGTTCATAACACTGCCCCAAATTATGTAATTCAGAGAATTTGCTGTAATTACAAACACCAAAAGTATTGTAATGGTGTTATTGAAGTAAATCAAAAACTGTTTTAGGGAGATTGCAAAAATACATCACTGTGAGCAATTTGTTAAACTATAACATTTTTCATATACCTCCAGAATAATATATACAAGATGTCATCATGATATGTTGAAGAATTATACTTGAACGTACCGAAGTTTTTAACTATCAACTGTTAAGTAGTTACTTGATCTAGCTCCTAAGACTATTATGAAATCCTTATGAAATAAATGTGTGTGGAAGAAGTGGAAATACATATACTCTTTAAAATAAAAGAAAATAATTCAAATCAACGTAGAATGTTGAAAATATGCGTTAACATACACACACTAAAATTGGTTAATTACAGTTTTTACCTACCACGGGTTGAAATGTTTCATGCTCTACCTCTGAAGAATATTGTGAGATCCTCGTGAAATTTATATGATACTATATATATAAATATATATAAGACAACATTTTTCTTACCAAAAAAGATAAAAACATGTAAACCCACTGCACACACACTCTCCAATGTACAGCAACTAATAGGCAACTGATCTCTGAAGTCAGGCCTATATACCACTGCGAAGCGCGGCAAGTCTGGACTTGCAATACTTTTGTCTCAACATGAACTCTGGTGTGACTATCCAACCATTCCCGAGGTTAATAATTATTTCTTTATAGGGCGGTGTGTTTATTGTTATTAACCTTTGTTGACAATACAGAAAATTTGCCATTGTTTAAAACAAGAATGCCAGCATTCAAATTTTCAAGGAAAATTTTCCTTGTGCCACAAGAAACACAATCAGTGGCATATTTACGATTTTTTTCGTAGGGAGGTTGCTAACTTTCGGGGGGCTTTGCCTGAAAATTTGAAAATTATGCAAAATATTTCATATACTTTACTATAGTAAGTAAGATTTCGGGGGGGGGGGGTTAAGCCCAAACATGCATTGAAGCTCCATATAAAGGCGTACAAGGTCCCATATTTGAACTAGTTTTTAAGTATGAAATATTAAGCTTTTAGACAAAATTCTGTTTCCATGGAATTCCTTTAGATCAAACATATACATGCAGGACTCAAATTTGGTAAAAAATGGATTAGATGGTTTTTGATACTAAGCGCTTCAATTAAAGATTCCATTCGAATGATTCCAGGCAGTAAAGTATTACAAAACTCTTCGGACCCCATCTATATTGCGTACGTGCGTACTTACGTTTTTGCGCCCTCGACTTAATTAAATTATCAAAATATTCTTTAATAGGTGCTCTTTTAATGTTAACACCATTCCTTTGCACCGCACCTCAGTAGACATGCAACCTGTGCGGTCCATTCGTGACTGCTGATTAGTTGAGATGAAAGTAGAGGGCTATGTACTGTCCTATATTAGGAATTTCATTGATAATCAATGTCATTTTCGAGTTTACAAGTGTGATTAATTTTAATGGGTTTCATTTTTTTTTTTTTTAAAAAAAAACTCGATTATGTTGAAATTTCAAAACATGATAGCAACCCCTTAAATATCTTTTTTTAAAATCTGAAAATATTTTGGAAGTTTTTTTCTAAATAATTGGTCAAAATAAGAGGGTGCCCCAGGTATATTTTAAAAATTAGTTTTTAGGGAACACTCTAATACACACACACACACACACACACACACACATGCATATATATATATATATATATTGTTTAAAAGCTTAATATATCATACTAAGAAACTAGTTCAAATATGGGACTTTGTACGCGTGTATATGGAGCTTCGCTGCACGTTTTGAGAGATTACTCGAAACTAAGCAAAATGGATGTGCAGGATTTTGATACTGGGCGCTTCAATTCTGTGTTTCAGTATAATTTTCCTCTGTAAAACTGCTTAAATTAAAGTAATACAAGAACACTGAGCAGTGAGGCATAGATCAATGAAGATGTATCAGCAGTATTGGACTTCTTGTGGCACAAGGAAAATTTTCCTTCAAACTTTGAAAGCTGGTATTCTTGTTTTAAACAATAGCAAATTTTCTATATTGTAAACCAAGGTTAATAACAATAAACACATCGCCCTACAAAGAAATGACTATTAACCCTCGAGAAGTCGCGCTGAAAAAGTAACGCGAGTAGTCGCGCGCGGTCAAAAAGACCGCACGAACATAATGTGTTGCAAATATCGTTTTAAGTATTTTTCTTGCATTAGAAACGTAATTTTGTATATTTTCTGATTAAGAGGGATTAAAATGATGCAATTAAGAGGGATTATAATAAGTTTTACAGTAGTAACTCCTACTATTAGACATGTACTGTTTTCTTTTTTATTTCTTATTTGGAATAAAATGTTTTTTTTTTCGTTACATATTTCTTTAGATAGATAACTACGCACTGGTTTTATTGAAAATTCTAATTCTGATGACGATCTTTTGTTTTTGTCAACTCTTTGGTTCGTCTAAAATTAGAAATGCAATAGTAAATTAGTAAAATAAATACTGTATACACATAACAATAAAACAAAGCTTCAAAGCGTATTTTACATTCAATTATAGCTCACTCGTAGCTAAGCGGTTAGCATACGCTCCTTTGGCGTGGAACTTCCGGGTTTGATTTCCGGTGGGAGCTCATGTGGTTCGGATTACACGTTAAGCAGTAGGCCTACGTCTTACATAGCCCTGATGCTGAAAGGGGCGCTAAATTGAAATCAAATCAAATTTACATTGAATTATTTTACGGTCCTGTTATTTTAAAATTTCACCTATACCAACACTACATTGAATTATTCTAGGTTATATTCACATTTACACTCTTTTACACTTCGTCGTCGCTGATTTCGGCCTCTGCTGCGCTGACAACATTCGGGGAATCGTGGTCATTTCTGGGTTTGAGATCTTCAGACTGGCTCGCAGACTCCTCATTTCCACTTTCGTGTTCACTCACTTCTACATTATCTTTTTTTGTCATGATCTTTCTCAGACAAAGCTTCCACGAGATCATCATGGCTGATTTATCCGAATAGTCCATTCCTAACATTTCCCTCCTTTCTTTTAAGCTGCTTATTTCTAATTTCCTTTTTTCACACTTGGTATCAGTTTGTTAACTTTGTCGACCTCTCTTCCATCCATTAAAATAATATTTATGTTTATAAAGCTTAAAACATCTCCAAAGCAAAGGTCACGTGCAGAGCGAAACACTGAGAAAAAACATTACACGGTTAGTCGCGCGCGGTGGAAAGCACCGCAGAGTCACTAAACAATCACTGGTAGTTAAACTAAACAACGAATAAGGGAGTGATTGAGCAGGAATGTTCGGGAAGGTGAGGGGTAAGATTAGGTAGGCGATGGAGTCTGTCGGACAAACAGAGTGGGCACACGATAAAAAATAATTTCGCTGCGGTGCTTTTGACCGCGGCGCGACTACTCGAGGGTTAACCACGGGAATGATTGGATAGTCACACCAGAGTTCATGTTGAGACAGAAGTGTTTCATATGCAGAGTTGCCCCGTTCGCAGTGCTATATAGACCCGACTTCAGAGATCAGTTCCCTATTAGTTGCTGTACATTGAAGAGTGTTTGTGCAGTAGGTTTACGTGTTTTTATCTTTTTTCAAGAAAAATATTGTCTTCTACGTTATACCTACAGACAATAAGCAACATTCTTTGCAAAAACAAGTTTACTGTAACTTGTTAAAATCATTACTTTATCTCATTACATTATCTCATTATTTTAGCCTAGTTTAGTGCACTAAATAGTGTCAAAAGATAAGTTATCAGCCCAAGAGAGTTGTATGCTTTAGGACAAAAGTGCATTGAAAGTTTTGTTAAATCAGTGAGTTTGGAATTATTTCATACTGTTTGGTGTTTGGACGTTGAGATATTTAAGAGCGGCAATTAGTAGTAAGAAGACCATTGCAACAAGAACATTTACAAATATTTTGCTTGTTGGTCAAATCTCAACATCACTGAATGATACAAACTTACATTATTAAAACAGAAGTTCTTAGTGTTTTACTTCATTGCAAAAAATAATGGAACCTAAATATGAGGCATTAAGCTCACCGTGCTACTAGTGATCAGATTCAGATTTGGGAAAAGGCTAATAATATTACAACAAGATTTAAAAAAATATTTGGTTGATAACATTGAAAATCTATTCAAAGAGTGGTAAAAGCTGAAAAAAGAACTAACTAAGTCTATGGGCTGTGGAACCCAGGAGTTCAAGAAGAAGTCAAAGCTGACTTCTATCCTTAGTCAACTGGATCCAGTTTCTACTTTGGATTCTTTTTCTAAGAGATCCATCTTAATATTGTCCTCCCGTCTGCGCCTAGGTCTTCCTAGTACTCGTTTTCCGACTGATCTTCCAGTCAACACTTTGAAAGCGTTTCTACTTTCTTCCATTCTAGCTACATAACCTGCTCACCACAATCCCCTAGACTTGCAGAACCTAACCATGTTTGATAAACCGTATAAATTATGTAATTCCTCGTTATGAAGTTTCCGCCATTCCTCATTCCCTTTCGTCTTGGGTCCGAATATTTTTCTCAAGATCTTGTTCTCAAATACTTTCAGTCTATGTTCTTCCCTCAAAGTAAGCGACCATGTTTCACAACCATACAGAACAACAGGCATGATTATCATTTTGCATGTTTTAAGCTTCAAATTCTTCGGTAGACTTCGGGACGACAAGAGAGTTTGAACTGAATAATAACACGAATTCCTGCTATTAATTGACTTTCAATTTCTTCGTGAATATGATCTTTGTCTGTTAATATTGATCCTAGATATTTGAAAGTATCCAATTTATCAAAAGTATTATTTAATATTTTAATGCATCTATTATTTGCCGTATTATGGTCCCGACGCACTTCCATGTATTTAGCTTTCATTGCATTTACTTCTAAACCCAAGTCACTGTAAGCGTTTAATACGACCTCTGCATTTCTTTCTATTGTTTTCCTACCATCCCTTTTAAATTTACATCAACATAAGCCATAACCTTGTGAACTGTGTTCAACTCTAGGCCCTGGTTGCTATCTTTGATTCTCCTTATAGAGTATTCCAGGACGAAGTTGAATAATAATGGCAACAACGGATATTTTTATTTCAGGGCATTCTCTACGTGAAAGCTCGTGGACAAACATTTTTCTACCCAGACTTTACTTTGGGAATCTAATTAGCTTTTTTCGGTATTCCAAACTCTGTAAGGACTTTATATAATGTTTCTCTCCTAACCGAGTCACAAGCCTTTCTAAAATCAATAAATAGTTTATGTACCGGGATTTTGTATTCCCTCTTCTTTTGGAGTGTTTGTCGAATTGTAAATATTTGGTCGATAGTTGATCGATTTCATCTAAATCCGGACTGATAATCTCCAATAATTTCATCTGCGTATGGAGTCAATCTTGCTAAGAACTCAGAAATTTTGAAGAAGAAAGAAGACGATTGGAAGATCTGTTTGATATGGCCCACGCCAACGTTCTCAATATAATAAGATAGAAGAATATACCTAGGTAAAGATTTTATGATTACTCAGAGACAAAATGGACGACCCGGTAAAATGGATAATGTTGATATGAAATGTGTAAAGAAAAAAACAAATTTAACAGAGAGAAAAACACATTTACAAAAATAAAAGTGCGTGAAGAAGAAAATAAAAGATTACTTTTTGAACAAAATCAATTCCTCTAGATTGATGTGAAAGAAACAGTTCAACTGAAAGTGAAAGTAGTTCGATACATGTAGAAGTGGTTTCATCTTGTAATCCACTTCCAAAGAAAAGAGGTAGAAAGAATATTTTAGACAGTAACGTAGATGCAAGCCTTGATGCAGCAAAGTTAAATGACAGAAAAGCAGATGTTGTTTTGAATAGTATACTAGAAAGTGTGGGATGCAACCCTTCCGAGCATAATGTGAACAAATCTATTTGCCGTCGCAGAATGAAAAGGAGAGAAAAGAGATATCAAACCTAAAGAGTGAATTTTCAGCTAGTGTGCGTTTGACCGTTCACTGGGATGTAAAATTTTTAAAGGATATTTCAGGTAGTGAAACGGTTGATAGATTATCAATTACTGTTTCAAAAAACGGCATTGAGCAGTACTAACTACTCCAAAACTTCAATCAGGAACAGGGGAAGCAATAGCTTGTGCTGTTAATGAAACACTGGAATCCTAGAGAGTTACTGACCAAGTGAAATGTATATGTTTTGACACATCAGCAAATACTGGTTTACGTAGTGGAGCATGTGTCATTCTAGGACACAAAATGAACAAGAAATGCATAATTTGGCTTGCCGATATCATGTCCTCGAAATTATGCTTAGAACAGTTGTTAGTAAGGCAATTGGAATTTCCAGGGCGTGACATCTTACTGTTTAAGCGATTTAGGGGTTTGTGGAAGTCGATTGACCATAGTAATTTCAAACTCACCACATCTGGCTGCTTACTTCATAAAAATGTTACCAATATCACATCAAATATTATTGAGTTTGTTAAAAAAAACTTCAGGAGTTTGAATCACGAGAAATTTACCAAGAACTCTTAGAGCTCACAATCATATTCCTTGAAGAAGTTCTAGAAAGAGGTATAAAATTTAGAACTCCAGGAGGAGTACATCAAGCCCGATGGATGGCAAGAGCAATTTACTAGCTAATGATATACTTATTTAGAGGTCAGTTCAAACTTTTCAAACAGGTTGAAACAGGAATTCGTAACATTTGCTCATTTGTTGTGAAAGTTTACGTTAACAGCTGGTTTCAAGCACCATCTGCTTGTTTCTTTTATGGTCTACTATCGTTATTTTTCATTAATTTTAAATTTATATTTATTTCTAGCAACTGTGGGAAGAGCCTTATTCAATTTGCAACCTTAGTGCAATAGCATAATTCTATATTATAAAGGAAAACACACATTGAAAGAATAATTCCAGTGTACACCAAATTATTAGCATTTAAAATATTATAATGCTCTTTTTGTCATTGTATACACGTACCTTGTGTTATATTTTTCCTATATTGGAAGTTATGTTTGTTAAATGGATGATATGTTTTCCGTATGCACATTTTAACTAAAACTGTTACCCAAGTATATTCAAAAGTTAGTTTCAGCTGCTATTAGTGATTTAGTGAATTAGGAATCACTATTGTAAAATCAATTATTTATAAGATTTCCTGCCAATCATAGACACAATTATTTTGCTTTCACATAATGAAATACTAATAGATTCATCCGTAAAGAAATTAAGAATGCCATTATTTGTGTTTGTTTCCGTACAACGTTACTATACCATACATGTGACCAATTAAGAGTTCCATATCTGAGTGAAATCATGGAGACGCCATTTATTTCTCGTATATTTTAATGGATATTTCATGACCTTATGACTAATTCTAAATTGTAATAATAATCCTTAATTCCTTTTTCAGTTAAATGTTCCATCCATTACACACTATTTTAGATGGTGTTTCAAATCCATTACGTTCTCTTCTTTTATTTACCCCGATTCATTTTATAGTTTACTAAAATATATTAAAGTAATAAGCAATCAATATTATTTATGATTATAAAACTTATGGTTAAAATTGTCTTCATAATGAAGCACACGAAAATTTAAAAACGAAATGATTATAAATTATAAATATTTAAAATTTGAAAATTCGTATAAATAATTGAAGACTAGTTTGATAAAATAAAATACCATCTGGTTGAACTGAATGAATTAAGTAAGGCTTGTTTCTAAAATCTAAAACGTTTTGTTGAGACAAGTCCAATGTATTTTAGCCTATCAGACTTACGCGCGGAGCGTCCAGACAAGGAAATATAAAAAGCGTGCAAATTACATTTCGCAGCTTCTTATAAACGGATCTTCTATATTGAAATATCCTATGTGATGTTGTAAACAAACAATTCCACGCATCAGTGTTTACAAACATCACCACTTGGTTCGGCAAGAGGATCTCCCATCAGATGGATCTACAGTCACTTGCAGACGACAGCTTCTGGTCCCTCCCACGTAGCAGAAGACAATATCGGAGCAACAGCGCCACCGTCACCAAAGGAACACTATAAATTGGATGGACAAAGGCAATTCAATACCAGTTTTTTGTGACCCTCCTCTAGTCTGCTACGGGACTTTAGGAGTAACCTAACCCCAGGCCTCTAGTCTGCTACGGTACTACGCATATCCTATCTCCTGGCTTAGCCTGCTACAGGACTCTGTCTGGGAATCCTAACTTCAGCTGCTTAGCCTGCTACGGGTCTATGTTGGCCACTTAACCCGCCTCTGCTTGCTACGGAGCATTGGTTCCTTAATTCCCCTCTGGTTAGCCTGCTACGGGGCTTTGTGGAGATCCTGTCTGCTGCTTACGGTCAAAGACGACCTATCTATAACCGTTCATATTAGGGAGATTATTTTGTATAGAATTTTGTGAAAATACTTCTATAATGGAAGCATTTATAATAAAACTGGTAGTGGGAGTCGATTCCGGACGCTTTTCTTATTAAATGCTCTACCTACAACCTATATGAAACAAAGTTTTATAATATTCATTCAAACACACTTCAGCTCTAAACCTGGGATTCATTTATAAGTTGTGCAAGACATGAAGAAGAGAACATTCAACGTTGACTTCAACTATCAGAGGAACAAAATATAAATTCTTTTTTCAAATGTACCTCTCTGACCGTCTGATTCCTTGTTTCGTATCTCGAATACAGCTTTGTACTCTTCATAAGCTTAACTAATGAAATTGAAACCTCTTTAAGGATCAATTATTAGTCTCCTATTCTTTTCAATTGGTTTTTGCCTTTACTTCTCTCAATATTTACTGAGAAATCAACCTGATATTTCGATAGACTGAAAACATTAACTCAAAGATTGGGTTCTTAGTGGACACTCTAGTAATAGGAATTCTTCACACAATAGCACAAGGAAAGTTCCTTATGAACCAGTAGGGTTCTAGGTGGTACCGAGTGTACAGAGGTTTTGGAATTAATTGATAATTAGGCACATGTATTTTCGATACTTTTCTTTGTTTCCCGTGTATGTGTTTCTTTTCTGGTCACGAAATATTTGATACAAATCTATCACTTTATTACATTAGTCTATAAAGAAAGAATGTGGTTCGATTCTTTGACATGTTTAATACTTAAGGTTTATTTTTCATGTCGGTTGAGACGTGGGGCAATTATTGGACAACATTAAGGTAAAATTTAAGTTTTAAAGATAAAGAAAAAGTAAGAACACTCTCTTCCACAAAAACATTTTGTCTACTCATACGGCATGCCTTGGAACACAATCATGACCTCAAACACTACGTCAATGCAAAATTCAACAGCTGATGTTAATGGAATTTTTAAAACAACCTTTTAATGTACGAAGAGTTTTCGTTAATTACACCCAAAAGTCAAATATATTCAATTTCTTTTACACGTATCTTGGAACTAGTTGTTTGATTTGAGAGCAGTTTTCGGTCATGTTCGGAACATTGGTTAAAGATAGAACTCACTGCTTGCCTATAACTAATTTTAATCTTAAAAGGTGTAATACTTTTAAACAAGTTATATTCATTTGATGGAAAAAATTCACGAAATTTACATTGAAAAATATTTATTTTTATCATCACAACATTAACAAAAATCAAACCTAGTGAATTAATTCCAGAACTTTTCAACACAAAACAAGCATTGGACTTGTGTATGATTTTGTTCATTAACGTGTAAATCACAAGCATGTGTCTTGTTCTTAATTTCCAAACTAAAATAAAAAGTAAATAAAATAATTAATTTATTTTCGTGTGTGAAGAAATAAAAGATGGTCGTCGAAAATTCTTAACCCCAAAAATTTAAATATTTTATGAATAAACTAAAGTTAGATTTAAATACTCGAAAATTTCAAACCATTCTTTATTAAAAATCTCAATGTTTAACAAGGCTTTCAAAAAGGGAATTCACTCTTTGACTGTAACTAATTGTAATCTTAAAAATGGAGTACTTTTATACAAGTTATATTTCTTTAATCGGAAAACTTTTACGAACGTTAAGTTATTCTATATATGTTTCTTTATATATTTGTAATTTAGGAAATCACATTCACCTTCAATTTACCCAATGTTAACTTTAATAAGTGGGGATAATTGTGAAATCTCAAATACAATGTATTTCATAATGCATCAAAGTGTAAAAATTTATGAATTTGATTGAGGAACAATATTTTTATATGATATTATTTGAATAAGAAATCGTCCGAGTAGAAGTGGATATATATTTTTATACTCTTACTATTAACCAGTTCAACCACATTTATGATATAATTGACAATACTTCTTTATGATTTCCACCATATTAAACTTAATCATTTCCACCACATTAATGGTATAGTTGAGCATACTTTACACTATACTATATTACAATCAAAATATTTTATAACAAAGTTATAATGAAAAATTATTTTAACCTCTTGCACTGAAATGACGAGTCTAGCTTGTCGTGATCTCCCGGTGCCGAATCGCATAATGACGGGCTACACTCGTTACAAAATTTGAATATTGTATCATTACGTAGAGTTAGTGTATTGATGTTTTGAAAGTTATAAAGTGATAAACCATCTATAATACACTTTTATAACTTATACTTCAATTATCAGAATTCAGAAAATAAATCGTAGTGGATTTGGTTAATCGTGTTATATCCATATAGAAATTTGCCGTACTTGGTTCATTTTATCACCTCTTATCATCTTTTGGTAAATTTGAACTGCAACAATTTCTAAGGTTGGAGAAGGACACTTGCCAAGATGAAGTTCCGAAAGTTACCATGGAAAAGACATAAAGTCTGATAGTTGTTGAATCATAGACCATACTTCAATTAATTGTTACTACTTTCGGATCATTCGTTTGATTGTTCTGAAGAAAAAACAACATAATCTCTCAAACAATTGTTGTAGGTGATACTTCAGTCAATATACCTACACGTTATACTATTGAGAGTAGAATGAATGAAATGTTTTCGAATAAATTAATTTGATAAGAAACATAAAATATTTTATTATCATTTCTTCCTAATATGGTATCACAACGACCTCATATAAAACACTCTTTGGCTTGTAAGTAACGATGATTCAATGAGAAATAGCGACTATATCATTATTCTTATTCATCTTAATTCAAATATGTATTTCATGAAGTTTCATATTTGGGCGGACCACACAAGCATAATGGCAAGCGTCACTTCCATTATAGCGTGAAATTGAGTTATTTGGTAGAAAGAATTGTGATGGAATCACACAAGAGTATGAAGGTAGTTTTAGTTTGCTAACGCATCTACAGAAGACAAGACAAGCTTGTTTAGTATGTGTCACAGCATTAAATTGCATGGTAATAGTCAACATTCTTTTCCAGTTTACTTGAAAGATAAACAATGTGACATACCATTGATTTCCCAAGCATCTGAATTACAGATTACACCACTCACTGTGAACGGAAGAGATCTTTCGCCATGCCTTTCATCTAATGAAACTACAAAGGGGATGAGTGAGCATTCTTGAATTGACGTCGTCCTAATGATAAGAATACTTGCCTGCATCTTCTTCAGTGTCTCATCAGAAGGATATGTTTCTGAGCAGAGTGATGACTTGCAGTGAACAGTGAGTTAAGTCGGTTTTTCTTACATACTTGACAGTGTCATCATCATAAATTGTCACCAAATGAAGTTGCTCCCCAGAACTGTATACACAACTCCATCGACACTTGAAGTTGTTTTCTGTGTTCGGTGAATTATTTTTAATGTAACTTGAATTATGAAGTACTGTCAAGTGACAAGACGATCAATACAACTATATGTTTCCAGCAACCGGAACATGTGCATGAATAATGGATATTTCCAGTAATATTTTATTGCATTATAAAATACTTTAGAGCTAACTGATTACGGAATACACTTCACTTTCCTTATGCACTCTCATTAACTACTCAAACTTTATGATCGAATTTCAGTATTCTACTTATGCACTTAAACAATGACCGTAAAGTTGTGCGTCGTATGTCTGTTCAGACGGAACAGTTTGCGCCGCTCACTTGTCAGTAGCGAATATCCTCAGAGAAAGTTACCATACATATTTTCTAAGTGTATACAACGTTGCTAATAAGCTGAAGAATAAAAATGTAACACAATTTTATTGTTCCTTAATGCGTAAACTATTTGTTTACTTATTTATTGCCAATTTTTTTGAATATATTTGAATATCTAAAGACTAAGTTATAGTATAAAACATTTGCGAGATAACACAAAAAATTATGTAACAGAAGTGTTATTCAGTCGTGAATGGAATACATTTTATTTCCTAAAGCAATTCGTATATCTATCTAGTGTTACTCTTCATAGTAGTACACTATAATCAATGTATACGAACATATGTAATTATCAAAGGTTTGCAACTTTTTCAAAAACCGTAATGTTTGCTATATTTATAAACAAACGGAAACAGCTGTCAAAGTAATTTCTCTTAGTATCTTTAAGAAACTGAGTATTTGTTTGCTATCTGAGTAAATGCACTAATAACCGTCTTCAAAGTTTGAGTCACCAACCTGAATTACGAAGGAAATTATATTGATACTTAATACAACATTTACTTTATAAAAGCCAGAATTTTCATAGTGGAGTCCTAATACCTAGTATGCGAGTTCACCGTACATTCGATAACGAATATATTCAGGGAAAAACCTAAGAACTTTACTCGGAAGAAAAATATTCCCCAGGTAAAGTAACCTAAATTACACACTTTATTCAATATCAGGACGCATATACTGTACGTAAGATGAGAATAGTTTCCATGAGATTTCTGGAAATTTTCAAGGATTCACTATTTAGATTTCTGGGCTTTCGGCATCTATGGCCATTTAGCGCGTCACGTTTTAAGAGGTGACGTCCCTTGGTGAGCACACAATCCGGAAAAAGGGAAGGAAGAAAGGATTGGAGAAGGAAGGAAGCGGCATGGGACTTATAAGTTAGGTATCACCCCGAGAATTTGCCTGGTGTGAATGAGGAAAATCCAAAATAACTTTATTCATTGTGGCTGGACTGAAAAACCGTTTTTCACTTTTTCAACCAAGTGTCTCCACCGGGAATCGAACCCGGGACCGCTCGCACCGAATGCGAAAGCATTAGCGACTACGCTACGCTACGCTGGGCCACGTGGAAAATCTTAAGTAATTACTATTATGAAATTATTTTATACATTAACAAAACTTACTTCACCATCACATTTCGCGCCTACCATAGTCTTATTTATCCAAATGAACAACCTCATAAATTGTTTACATTGGCCCATAAAATACATATAATTCATATAGTCTGTGAAGTTTGGTAAAAAGTGATTTGTTTGAAAATTTACACATTAACACAAGTGTTTTGAGAACATTTCTTAGCTATTGAAACCAATATAATGAAACTGAGAAAGCTATTTTTACGATAATAGCTTCCATATTTAAAAATGTCGTCAATGTAAAGGAACAATACTAACTTAAATCACTTGAAACAATCATTATCTTTAATTTGGCACCAGAAAACCGAAGTTTGTGTCTCAATTTTGTGATAAGACACAAAGACGTTTGAGCATAAATTGATGTAGTCAGGTGGGCGCTATATTCGAATCCAAGGTGGTGGTCTCACATCCAAGTCATGTGACCAATTTTTAAAACGAAGTGGACTACCTCAAACATGTATGTGTAGTCAAACAGAGGGAAGCTTTCAGTGTGCACAGGACTGTAGCAGGCTCCTACACTATTGACTAGATTTCGCAATAAATAAATAAATAAATAAAGTACCTAGGAATTTACTAACAGACTATATTTAATGTGTTTTCTTAACGGCGACACTTATCATCACTGTCTCGTTTAGCCTAAACGGGACAACAGTGGGACAAAACCGAAATGTCCATTTTTTAATGGTGACACACTTTATCTTGGCAATAATACATATAGTACAGACTCTTATGCACGCAATATTTGTAAATTGGTTTGCTAGTGCACCAAACACGTCTGGAAGTTAACCTTACACGGAAACACGCAAACGTTGTGAGTGTCAATACTCTATTACTTTTTTTCAGGTAGAAATCACTTTGGGGCAGCTTTTGAAGATAAAACATCATTCTGCAAGCGCATATGTAAGATGGCAAGGTGGAATCCCTCTTTCCGCCAATAGCGTGGATAATATTCTAATGTTCCCCTTTCGTCTCAGAGATTCTCTTCCTCCTCTCGCTTAATACACGGAACAAAATGTTCCCGCGTAGTTTTGATGACACGCTGTGTCACGGTTGTGATGTCTTTGAAAAGAAGTTTCACTCTTTGCGGAAGATACTAATTTTAGAAGTTTTCAATTTTGCAGTATTTGAAGTATTATATTATAAAGTACAATTGAGTCACATGAGATAGTCCTTTCTCATTGGGCGAAAGCATATATGACAATTTGACTAAGTTTGGATGCAAGGGCCGCGGTGGCTCAGTGGTAGAGCGTTCACCTCTGGTGCATGCGATCCTGTGTTCGATCTCAGCTTGTCCGAAGTCATCTATTGCATTACTCTATTGCTGGTTAATGATAAAGCAAAAATGGTTATACCGTTGGATTTATGGTAAAATTTGCTATTAATAAGGTGTCACTCTTATGCGTTTTGTTTAAAACTTTTGCCTGATTCAAAATGGCGGATTTGAACATGACCGCCATCAAGACAACTCTTACCATAGACCTAATATTTATCCACCTGTTTTTAATTTAATTATTAACATTAACACAAAATTTACAAGGTGGGGTAAAGGACTAACACATATGCTGCAACAATATTTAATTTCCCTGTAACTTTTTACTAGTTGCGCGCAAATCAAAATTAATGGCACCATTGTTTTTCTGATTAAATTTGCGCCTTAAATCATGTATCACATGACCTTATTCCTATCTTAAAAACTTAACCTTAATTCAAAATGGCGGATTTCAAGATGGCCGCCTTCAGGTATATCCTTTCTATATGACTTCCCCCTAGTCCTAATACGTACCCATATATTTGTTATTCACCTTTTGCCGTTACAAGAGATCTTACAGAGCTTTTACCTCCAACTGTATGAAGACTATTCTGTACTTCCATGTAATGTTCTGGTAGCTGTATCTCCTAAATCCCTAGAGCTTTGCATCTATAACTTTACTGAAATACTGACCACATTTAGTACTACTTTCTCATATGTGTCTCAGTCAGCAACTCGATTCACCCAAACGTAAGGTTTACTTGTCAGAAATCGCGAAAACTATGAATTCGACAATAATATCGGCCTTTTTCTACTACTTTTACATGACCCGGTAAGCGGTCCCCTCCCTGAGACCCCCTGGTTAGAATTTTGAAAAGAAAGCTTTTTCTTAGTTGTAACCGGTTAGGGTTCGGTTCTCGTACGTCCTTGTTCGGGAACCCATTTTTGTAACCTGTTAGCGTTCGATTCTCGTACGTCCTTTTTCGGGAACCCATTTTTGTAACCGGTCGGGGTTCGATTCTTTTATATTCCTGCTCTGGATGCCACTATTCATAATTGTTTAGTTCGGATTCTGTTCGGTGCGCTATATTACCATGTTGGGATTCGAACCAAAATTGTGAATTACATAGTGATTAGTTTCTTCAATAGTGCGCGAACATACTGAAATCACCATGTGAATGACTGTATAAAATTACGGTACGATTTTTATTCAGTCATAAACATTGAAGCACAAACATTTAGCATGCAGATAACTTCAAACTAACCTTATAAATAGATAGGAACACTTTCATTAAACAAAATCAATTTAGTTTAACATGTATATTTTCAGGCTGTCGTACTGATGTTTGTTTTAATGCCGTCTTTACTGTTCACAAAAACTTACAGGTTTTATATTTCATAAAATAATAAATTGATCTTTATAACATTAATTTTTAATTCAAACCTGCATTGTATGATTTGAAGTTTTTTATTTTAGCCCATAATACTGTTCACTATCGCGGTACGCACACGGACGAGAACGGTATCGACGCGAAATTCGCACTGTTTGTTATTATTTTTCACATTCAATTAAGTTTAGTGATCACTATAAAATATTACCAATTTGTATGGAATTAATTTGTTATAATACTTCTTTTCTTCATTACTTTACATAATGTCTTCACCACCCCTTTTTCATTCGCTGCTCCATTTTGGCATGCGTTGATCAGAATAGAATGTTTTAGCAGGTTTTGTTCGACTGTATTCCTCCGCCACTGCGATACTGCCACATCATATCTATTACTTGATTTACACGTGATATAACTAATTCACTAATTAAGTGTATTTCTTTAACTTTGATGAATTAATATTGAAGGGAAAGGTAACTAATTTTTATTTTTTGAAGGTTGTAGTTCGATGATTAACGATATTCATAAGGACTATTTTTTTTATAAATCATTCTAGTCCTCCGCAAGTTTACTCACTGTTTCTTGCTGCATATTTTGTCTCTATTTGGGTGCGATTTTGCACCAGAAGTTTTACACACGCAAATACAAATTCACACAAGTCAACCACAGATTACTCGAAACAGATCTTGCAGTTCACCAGTAGATCTATAAAGTTTTTTTTGTATATAATAAGCTTGCACAGTTATATAGTTTAGACCGTGGATCAAGGTACCCGTGACCAAAATTTGGTAACTTCTGGTCCATTTGTCTGGTCCTAAGGCCTGTTCCGGCAGAGGCCCCCTTGGCCCGAAATTTGAAAAAAGGACTTATTCTCGGTCTGGGCCCTGGACCAAGGTACCCGTGATCCAAATTTGGTAACTCTCGATCCACTTGTCTGGTCCCCATACCGTGCACACACAGACAGACACACAGACACACACACTAACAAACTCTTTATTTTATTTATATTAGATTATTTTATTTCGTTGCGTTAAATGAGGAAATATACAGGGTGATTCTTTATAGGGTTTGCAACTTCAATCACTTATAATTCTTCATTAGAACTACCTACAAACTTGGTTTTTATGACAGAATACTGCAAAACACTTCAAGTTTGACTCACGTAGTGAATAGTTGCGGAGTTGACTACACGTGGCGCCACCGGTCAGTCGTTGAAAATAAAGAATTTCTCTGGGGCGAAAAAAGCTAAGTGCATGTTTTGGTTTCAGCAACGAGTGTACTGCATACGTTTCGCACAAAATACGGCAAGGAACCACCCAGCAGACTAACAGTGTACAAATGGCACCAGACATTGGTTGAAACAGGTTGTTCTGTGCGACACACAAAGGTTCCAGGGCGCTCACTCCTGATTGACGATATGGTAGAAGCAGTTAGGAAGAGTTTTGTCCAGAGTCCTCGAAAATCTACTCGACGTGCATCACAAGAAACTGGTATCCCTCAGACCACTGTTTGGCGTGTATTGCGTGGAAGAAACCATACGAACTCTCCTCGGTTCAAGTACTGCGTGAAGCGGATAAACATACTAGACATGAATTTTGTGTTACCATGTTGGATCGCATTAGTGGTGATGAGTCATTCTTGAACAATGTGGTATTCATTGATGAATCAATTTTAATCTTTCCGGCCGACTGAACACACACAATTGTCGTATTTGGGGCACGGAAAATCCACATGCGCACGTGGAGCTGGTTCGTGACAGCCCCATAGTCAATGGATTTTGCGCTGTTTCCAGAGCTCAAGTATATGGACTATTCTTCTTTGCTGACATCACCGTCACTGGCAACGTCTATCTTGATATGCTCCAGAACTACCTTGTTCCACAGTTAGATTAAGATGAGCACGATGGCCGCTTACAGTGGCTACAAGTTGGCGCCTCGCCGCACTACCTTAAAGAAATAACGAAATTTATTGATCACCGTCTCCCAGATAAATGGGTAGGTTGTGGTGGACCAATTGTCTGGCCGCCACGGTCTCCAGATTATGCGCCACTTGACTTCTTTCTGTGTTTTTTTTAAAGATAAGGTGTACACCCGTCCTCTGCCTAATAATGTAAATGAACTAAAAAATTGTATCACATAGCCATCATGAACATTACCCCCGAAATGCTGGCTACTGTTTGGCAGGAAATCGACTTTCGTTGGGATGTGTCCAGGATGATCACAGGTGCACAGATTGAGCCAAATGAATTTGTCACAAAATCTTTAAGCGCCATGCAGTATAATGACATATAAACCAAGTCTGTATGTGGTTCCAATAAAGAATTATAATTGATTGAAGTTGTAAATCCGATAAAGTATCACCCTGTGTATACATACATACATATATATATATATATATATATATATATATATATATATATATATATATATATATATATATATATACAAGATTTTCAAAACAAAACCGACAGCGTTTGAGAGGTGATTCCTAACACCGGGATAAAACTAAAATTATAGACAAACCTGGGTGCGAAATGCTTTCTTTTGGAGTTATAGGCTGCCGGAAACATGAAAAAGTGAACTCAAAAGGCCCATAGCTCCAAAACTATGGTGCTGACTTTAGTCGGGTCAAGAGTTTACTTAGGAACTAGTATCTGCTCTATACAAATATCCATGTTTCAGAATCTTGCGATATTTTCGCAACAATTTTTATAGAGGTTGTTGTTAGTACTTCAAATTAAATGCTCGTAATCAAATTCTCTCTATAAAAATTGTTGTGTGAGTACCGCAGGATTTTAAACATGTACTTTTAAATAGCTCACATGTTAGTTCCTAAGTGAAAACTTGACCCGACTACGTTAGGTCCCATAGTTTTGGAACTATGGACCTTTAAAGTTCATTTTTTATATTTTTGTCAGCTTTAACTCCGAAAGGAAGCATTTATATACCCAGATTGGTATTTAGTTTTTGTCTTATCTTTGTGTTAGGTGACGGTGTTCTTTTGAAACACCCGACATATATATATATACTTAGGATTATATGCAAAGTGACTTCTAATTAGATGCATTCTTGAAAGGGGATATTCTACAAGTAATTTAGAACATTTTGACCTGTATGAACGGGGGGTTGCAAATCAATATTTTTTGAGTAATTTGCACATGTGCGATTTCTTTGAAAATTGGCGGCTAATGAGAATCGAGCAAGAAAATTTCACCCTGATCCACTACCACATATCATAGAGCGATGAGGTTTTATGTGTATTGGTGCGTATCTATGTAGGTCATGTGGTAATGTACAACTCGTAACTCTGTACCGTTGAGGTGTTATAACTTCGAACGTAATTTAAGGTGTAGTAGTTCAAAATCCATTACTGCGCCTCAGAATGTAGTGTGGTATCATCGCAGAAGTACTTGCCCCTAGAAATTTTGTTTTGAGTTATTAAAGCGATGTGTTCGATTGCTCTTTATTTATTTATGTATTTTTTGCAAGGGAGTTACTCAAGGAAGGGTTCACACCTGCAACTCCGGGGTCACATTGGTCTTTTAGGTAGGTTTATGATTTGGGAAGGAATTGGCCCTGGCTTTCTAGATGGTACTATCCCTGCCTTCGCCTAGTGGGAGTGAAGAAAACAAGGAAAACAAAGTCAAACGATTGGCAGCGTGGCGATATACCACTTCCAAAACAAGTCCGTGTTTAACTTTCAGCGACCAAAGTGATAATCATTTTACTTGGGATCAACATGGGGTATTGCTACTTGCTTTTCAGGGAAATTGTAGCACTATTACCAGGATATACTATGCCTCACTGCTGCTTGCGTTGAGAGATTCTGTGTAATTCCAGAAAGTGGCATACTGACAAAAGGTGTCCGACTCCTGGAAAACAACGCACCCGTTTACTGCTCGAATATTGGCAGACAGATGCACGATCCTAGGTATGAAATCCGTCATAGTTCGCGTTTTCTTTTGACGGTACGCCATATTCGTTCCAATTCTTCCCAAACATGCAGTCATTTCTTAGGGTTAAGTACTTCTACACTGTTGCCACGCTGCTTTCTGAAGTGCAGTAATGGATTTTGGACCACTGCATCTTAATCCACGTTCAACCTTATAACACAATAACGGTCCAAAGTTGTTAATTGTACATTACTACATGACTTACACTGGTAAACTTTCACCGCTCTACGTTATGCGGAAGTGGATCAGGATAAAACTTCCTCTCGCAGCTTTCATTAGCCGGCAAATTTTAAAGAAATCACATACATGCAAATTACTCAGAAACTATTGATTTGCGATTCCCGGTCCAAATAGGTAAAAAATGTTCCAAAGCACTTGTAGAATATCCCCTTTCAAGGAATGTATTGAATTACCAGTCATCCTGTATATCTATCCCAAGAAAAAGCCCATTTAAATAAGATGGGAATTTCTTCATACACCATTTAGACTCCTTAAAAACTCAAAAATATTCACTTTTGGCAATTTAACTGTGGGTTTAGTCCTGGAAGGCTACAATAATAGCACTTTTCATCATTCTAATCTTGTTGGAGGTGCCTACAAATCCAAGTACTTAAAATATGAGATTATAACTCCAAAAAAAGGCCCACATAATATAACAATTTCTTTATTCCACCTTTAGATCCCCTAAAAATTAATATATATATATATATATATATATATATATATATATATATATATATATATACATTCACTTTTGGTAATTTTCCTCTTTGTTAGTCCCAAAAAACTACAATCATGGGAAATTACAACTTGTCACGTGAACCGGAAATAGCTTTTTATTTTATGTCAGTTCACGTAGTTTCATATGTATACTGACGATAATCTCCACAATTCTTTATGATACTCAAATTAATTGTTTTTCTGTGTATCTTTACTATAAGAGCAAAAAAGGTTGTCTACATGATTTTTTTTTTTTTTTTTTTTTTTTTTTTTTTTTACAAATTGACATCTCAGCTTTCCTGTCTTTGGATGAAATGCCTGTTTAAAAGGTACTAATATTATACCACCTTTTTGGTATATTTTTTGTGGACGTTGCACGGCGGTATACATTTATGACCTATATCTTCTCTAGCTAACAAAGAAGGCTCACGATTTTTATCCGATCTAGGTAAAAACCTGTGCTTGAAAGAGTTAAGATGTAACCAAGAAAATTGGCTTTGCCGCAAAAAAGAAAACTTTATTTTGACGAATTTATACTGCTATAGATAAATATAAATATCACTAACTGAATACGAAACAAATACTGTATATGGAAATACAAAAATGATCAAAATTGGCTGTTAATGAATTCTTGAAACGAACTTTGCCAAAGGTAAAAATAATGAATTCTGCCAGGAAAGTTGATTATTTTAAACACTGCGGCGGTAGTGGTGCATTTTTCTTGCATCACGATTTTATAGGGTGATTCTGTATGGTGGTGCAAATTTTGAATCAATTTGGGTTTCACAGTGATCTAAGTTTTTAATAACTTGGTCTACGTAGTTTTTAGGTGTTTGTTCCTAAATGTAACGCCAAAATGTTTTCAGTCATTCGTCATATAGCCTAATTACGTGTTTGGCTTCTGTCCAGAAATTTATCCACTTAATTCTATCAGAAAAAAAATAACCCGTAACAACACAAGCTCGTCTCTGAGACTACTCAAGGTACCACTCACTAGCCTTTTTCTTTCCTCCTGTTGTAAAATTAGTTGGCGCTACCACCTAATCGGTCCATGTGCTGCTGCCGTTGCAACCTCACTGTAGTGTGTTTGTACTCTTATAGGAGTCATGCAATTAATTGTTCATTCTGGCTTGCCATCTCTGAGAGACGGGCGTGTGTTGTAACGTAATAGATGTTGTCCCTGGTCCTTCGCTTGCTGTCAGCTTAAACGGTCCATCTTTTCGGAATGTTGCTACTCAGTGGTTGGAGGAAGAAGAAGAAAGTGATGAAGATTTGACAGTTAATGAAAACTTTAATTTAGAATAGCACCATGCTGTAAATACTATGATCGGACCATGAGTGTTCTGTTAAGATTTACCGCCATTGTACAAAGTAAGAAGTCAAAGCAAGGAAAACAATTTGGTGTTTTTGTTTTAAGAACATTAATTAATCTTGATCACAATGGATATGGAAAAGTTATTGGTCTTTGGTACAGTTTAAAATAACTCAAATATTGAAATTCATAACAGAGTTTAACTTTCGACTTAAAAGCATGACTTTATAGACATCCTGTAATTTTTCTTAAAATGTTTGCCTTTTAATAAGTTTGAGTAGTTTTCTTGAAAAGGGATCCTTTGAGTTTTTTCATGTGGATCATGTTTCTGCGGACTATAATAAAAGTGTTTTCTTTAATAGTAATACAGTACTATCGAAATAGTCAAAAGTTTTCGTCAATGTATTTTGTATTTGTGATAGTTATCATGTAACAAATTTTGTAACGGCTATTTGCATTTATTTTGTTAAGTAAACATTGACAGAGATAAAAAAATGCAAAATTTTATTGTTCAGTTCAAACGTTGGTTAATAACGACTGTAAATTCCAGAGGGAGTCTCACAGACGATCACATTTGTTGCTATGTCAAAACGTCTGGCGTGTGTTGTTACGGGTCAATAATAATAGTCCCCGTGCAACGTAATGTCCTATTCATACGAGGACACTGAGTGGCACCACTCTGTGGACCAACTGCTCTTGAAGCGTTGCTTTAAATAGCAGTTTCCTTTAAATTACAGTTTTCTTTAAACAATTGCCGCCAACGTCAGTTCTAGCCCAACCGTCCTGAGCAACTCTTAAGTGTCCGAATATGCATTGTCTTAAATCGAAACTTGCGTACGGAGCAGTAGCAGTTGGCGCCATTGCACAAGGCCGCCAATGTATCTTTTGTAGAAAAAAAAAGCTTAGTTAGATTATGATCAGAGACGAAAGTGGACAATTGTTTATCGCTCAAAATTTCCTTCATTTTACACTACGTACTGATGTTCTCAACTGTCTTAAAACACCTATAAAATATTTTATGTTGATATGCTGCATTATTTCCGTGTTGAACGGTTTCTTCTGATCTTTCTGTAACCTGCAACGTACCCATGGAAGCTAAGTAGTCATGTATTATGTTTTGCTCTTTGTATATTAAAAACATATATTAATCATCAGCAATCCCTATTTGCCGAATTAAGCGTTTTCAGACTTATTATTATTATTATTATTATTATTATTATTATTATTATTATTATTATTATTATTATTATTATTATTAGTGGGATTTCTCGTGGCTAAATGGTTAGAACTTCGCTGCCTATCCACAAGGCCGGGTTTGATTTCCAGTGATAGGTACTGTTGTTTGAAAAAAAAATGAAATCTTTCAGTTTAAGGTCTCGCAAGTATGCCCGTTCGGCTAAGGAAGATGATAACTAAAAGCAATTGAACGATAATGGACGAAATGGTATAATGAGAATATGGAAGGAAACATAATACTCAAGAAAATCTACTGATATGATGTTGTCCACCACAAACTTACTTGGTAGAAGATCGAACCAGGGATTCTGCGCATCAGAGGTAATCGCGCTACCTCCGAGCCATCGTGTGCCCCTACTATAGTTTCAATTAAAGCCATGGATTTACGTCTAATACAGCCTACTAATGCCTACGTGCTATATATTTCTTGTATCCTGGCAATCCCGTTCCACTACAGAAAAAAATACGTGGGTGTTGAAAGGAAAGAAGCAGAAAAAAACAAAATAGGTGTCGCTGTATGCTGTCAATTGCTTGGTTCATACTAGTGGCGCATCTCGTGGCACAACTCAGTGGCGTCGTGTGAAAACGACATTAAAGTTTGAAATAAGTATCTACTTTTTTTGTGCCGCACTATTTTGTAATGTATGTACTCAAAATAGTGTAAGACAAATAGAAAAATAATACAAGGAACAAGAAATGGGAAGAAAACAAAACACAAATAAATAATGTGCAGTATGCTAGGTCGAAAAACATGACCCATTTCCGACATACATATACGCTCTTGCTGTATTACTTTTTAGAGTATTGAAGTGTTATCTCCTCTTCACCACGAAATCCATATCAGAAACAATAGTAAACAATCCGCTTAAATAATATGTAATATAGATTAAGCTCGATAAGACAATGTGTATTAACCAATATAATTTTTGATCAGATAGCACGTAGAAGTTACACACTCAGTTTCGTCAACTGTCACAGTCAATACAAACGAAATAGTTCAAACATAGGCCCATAGTATGCAAACGATAGGAGTTAAGCAGCCTCAGAATAAACATTTCATTGGAGGAAGATTAACCAATAAGATATCGCCAACTCAATTACTCATTGCTGACTCCAAACATTCTGTATTTCATCATCCACTATTAACAACTATTTATACGAAGAGAGACTATTAACACACAAGGCTTTAAAACAAAGAAACTCGACGAATAAAGATAATTGAAGAATTGAAGATTGAAGACACACTAAGGAATAGTTGTCAGGGGTTCTGGAGTTTGCATTTCGCTACGCAATCGAGTCTGGAAAATTTTCACCTACGCTGGACAAAATAGTGAAGACAAATTTAGTATGCTATGCTATTCATTTACATAATTCCATGGTTTCAGAAGTATAACTCAGAGGTAATTATTGTTCCCTTCTACCCTGTACACTTATACTAAATGTAGTGGAATTTTATCTCTTCAGGAATTGAAAACATTTAAAACTATTGTGATATTGTTAGCTTCTGAAGTGCTGCTAATTAATCGGCCAATATGTTATTTAATTTTGAAGTACATTTGTTTGTGATATTTCCATATAGTTATTCTTTATTGATTTCATGGATATTAGATTTCTAGTGAAAAGTTGATATGGAGTTACAGTAATTAGAATTATGGATTTAGAATTTATATAATTGAAGAACTGATGTAGTGTAACATTTATATAATGGCAAATATCTTTATTTATTTATTTTTACTTAGATTTCGAAATTTGTAAATCTTTATACAGTACGTTGATATAGATTCCATGCATGCATTCCGAATTTATTTACGCTTATTTTAGCTTGTCGCTCTGTAATTATGCTTCAAGCTTAACAGAAAGGGTGGTGGTGTTAATGAACTAAAGGATGGAACGAAGAAAGTTGATGGATAGAGAAATACTTGAGCAAACAATTGCACACGGCATTTAGGTATTTCAAATCCTATTTCGTGGGCTGTAGAATCTATCCAGATGTCACACTAAGTAGAAGTGAACATTTTACCACACGTTCTAGGCTTATTAATAACAATACTTAGAGAGACACTTACTTACTTGCTTCATCTGTAGTCAATTGAAAAGAGGGGTACAACATTTTAAGGCATTAATAGAATCTCCGGTTGGTGCTTACGTAGTTTATACTCGATGTAAAGTTTTCAGATGGAAGGATTAGAGTATAACATTAGGCTGTAGGTCTAGGTCTCATGTAGTTTCGATGCTGAATTACATGATAAATTTCAAAATTCCGACTATCAACAAACATTATGGTTTACACTGTTTCGACTTACGGTTAGAGATGTCCGTTAGTAGAAACTCAGAGTCACTTTAAAACAGTGATATGTACGCAAGTCTTAAAACTACAGTGGTTTAACAAACCTCATTTCGTTGTCTGCTTTCGCTTAGAGACTTATAGCTAGACGTGTCAGAGGGCTCAGCCCCTAACAAAATTTCAGTGTTTTCCATATACAGGGTGTTTGAAAACAAAACAGACAACGTTTGAAAGGTGATTCCTGAAACCAAAATAAGAAGAAACTATAGACCGACCGGGTGCATAAATGCTACCTTTCGGAGTTAATAGGCTGACGAAAACACGAAAAAATGAACACTAAACGTTCATAGCTCCAATACTATGATACCTACCTAGTCGGAGCAAGTCTTCACTTAAAAACTAGTACGTGCCCTGGTATCCATGTTCCAGAATCATGCGGTGATTCTGCTAGAATTTTTATAGAGGTAGTTAGCGAGTATTTCAAAATATATGAACGTAGCCAAACTACTTCTTTAAAAATTCTTGCGGAAGTACCGCAGGATTGTGAAACTTGAATATTTGAATAGAGCTCATACTATTTCCTTGACCCGGCTACGGTAGGTTCCATAGTTTTGGAGCTTAAACCTTTAAATTTAATTTTTTCAAGTTTTCGGCAGTCTATAACTCCGAAAGTAACATTTGTGTACGAAAGTTGGTCTATACTTTTAATTTTATCTTGGTGTCGGGAATTACCTCCCAAATGTTATCTGTGTTGTTTTGAAACACCCAGTATATGTATTAATGTAAGGTAAACTGAATTTAGCAGCCATAAATTACCTGTGTTATTGATTTTGCTACGTACTTAGTTCGCCACATTCAATTAGCTCAAGTGAATTAGAATCAAATATCCTGTGAACAGAAAAGACTGTTAGGATATATAAATTTCGTACAGTCGTGCCTAACGTTTTAGAATAAGTAGATTGAAGTTTAACGCATCTTTCATCACTGAAACTATTTAAGACGGGAATATACAACATAAGATGGGATCTAAATCACAGAACCTCCAATCTAGAGTTTAATCTGTCTTTCACACGGTATGGAATCGTGCGCTGATCATATAACCACAAAGAAGCTGCATTATAGAAGTTTGTCGTATATTTAAAATATATAAAATATTTCATATTGGGTTGTTTATCCATAACTCTGCCAGCTACAAAATATTATTGTTGAATGAATAATTCACACCAAGAATTTTACGTTTAGACATTGTAAATCCTTAAAGTTATATTTCAGAATAAAAACTAAATACTAAGGGGTTATGTTTCATTGAACGTTCAAAAACGCTACCCGAAGAACAAAATAATGGGATTTTTCAAAGGTAGGTACGGCTGAGGGTTCTGTTCTATGTATTTGGCTGATTTGGAGCTTATTTTCTTCAGCACCAAGGCATATATGAAACGCAAACGTATACAATTTGATGCATAATTCGAAAATGAAATAAAATGAAATCTTTGAGTTTTACGTCCCACAATTATGCCAGTTAGGCTAAAGGAGACGGTGATGATGAGTGATGAATGAAATGGTGAAACGAAGAAAGTGGGAGGAAACGGGGGAGCTCCGAGGAAACCCACGCACGCAGTGTTTGTCCACCACAAAGTTCACTTGGCGAGAGCTGGGATCGAACCCGGAACCCAAAGCACCAGAGGTGAACGAATCACATGAGCTGCCATCACAAAGCGAATGCAAGTCTTCCGCGCAAATGGCGAACACGCTAACCACATATCTATGAGAAAGTTCGATCTTTAGTTTAGTTGAAGACTAACATAAACGACGTAATTGGAAGACGTGTAGTTGCTGTATAAAATATCATCATATAGAATAAAATATCAGAATAAGGGGCGTTGGATGGCTTAGTGGCGTGACTCACTTTTTTTTTAAAACGAGATTAAGTCGTTGGCAAAGACGCGTATCTTAGAGTTCCAAAATACTTCAAGAGATGATAGCACAAATAACGTCGTAAATTCGAATTCACGATTACCCTTCACGGCAAAGTGGCGCAAGTCAGACAACATTCGACAAGAACCAGTATAAAAAAGGGCCTCGAGTCATCAGCAAGATAAAGAAGAAGGATGTAATTGACTTGTTGCCATTTAGACCACCTATAGATCTTCACTTCTTGTCTTTGAAGGACAACGGTCACCATTTAGATGATGATGACGACGTGTACTTTGACAGTAATGATGATACATAATGTTCCAGTACGCCTTCCTTATTCATGTTTCTGTTTACATTGATTTTGCCACTGTGGTTTTATGACTTCGTTTTACGTTTATTTACTGTTGGGCATTGTTGTCGTCTACAAACTGTTCTGTTAGACAAGCGGTTAGATTTGCAAAGTGGCGTAAGTTAGGATTACTTGTCATTTTAGATACTGATTTATTTATTTATTTATTTATTTATTTATTTATTCTGCACCTATTACAGGGCATAAACCCCAATTACAATAGGCTTACAAAAAGTAAAATATGAAAATTTCGTAAATAGAACAAAAATACATAGATTCAAACAAAATAAGTAAATAAAAGTTACAATAAGAGAAAAGAAAAGGAGAGAATTCCATACCTTCTTTACAAGTTATCTCCATTGACATGGGATTCCATAATCCAAAATAATAATATAAATACATACATTCACATGCCCATACATACATACACACACACACACATACACATATATAGATTCATACAAACATACACACACACATATATATATACATGTATACACATAAGTACACATGTATACATACATATACATAGAGTATTTCTAAGAAGAACAGAGAATGTGTTAATCTATACTAAAACTAAATGAAATCATAATGATTAACTAGCGAGTCTAGGATATTGTACGCAAAAATTCATATAAATGTAAAACCTAAAAAGAAAACATCATATTGTTTATTACCCTTGGAACCACTAGGACATTTCATTATAAAACAATAACATCATCTATTCAAGGATTACAGAGTCAATATTCTATTTGTTTCATTAAACTCGATCAGATTTGATAATTTTTTTTTACTATGTTGATATACATGAGAAAAGGCATCGCAAAATCTACATCTGTATTCATTTTTATAATATTATTATATCTTTTACATAATCTAATTACAGGAGAATTTGAATGAGCTTCTGAATATGATCTTTTACAGCAAAACGGAGGTCTCATTCGTAAAGATTTGTTGTTGATATTAAAATAAAACAATTTGAGAAACTGGATTATCGATTATTCCATTTACAGACTTATGGAGGAAAATAAGTTCCATAAAATGCCTTCTATCACACAAAGATATAAAGTCAAACTTTTTTAGCAACGCGAATAAGATATATTATCTTTGTACGATGATCTTTTATATGTTTTATAGTACAAGTATCTCAAAAATTTATTTTGTACTCTTTCAATTTTCTTATGGATAGACTTATAAAATGGTGTCCAAATTATAGATGCATACTCCAACTTACTACGAATGAGACTATTGAATAAAATCTTAAGCGCTTGCATATTTGTAAATTCTTTCGTACTTCTGATTAAAAATCCCAAAGATTTATATCCGTCATTTATTATTTTTAAAACGTGTGTATTAAAGCACAATTTATTGTCTAACCTTACACCCAGGTCATTTACTTCTTTAACTCTTTGAATAGGTTCTTTGTTCAGCGTATACTCAAAATGGAGTGGATTATGTTTTCTAGAAAAAGTTATAACTAAGCACTTCTTCACATTAAAATGTAGTTTATTTAAAATGCTCCACCTATAACACTCATCCAAATCCTCCTGCAATTGCAAAGCATCATTGTGGGTCTTTATTTCCTTATACAATTTCATATCGTCCGCAAACATTAAACAATTAGAATGTTTTATTACTGCCGGCAAGTCATTAATAAACAACAAAAAGAGCAGAGGTCCAAGGTTCGATCCTTGAGGTATGCCAGAATTAACTTTGTACAATTGGGAACTGACTTGATTAAATATCACAAATTGTTTACGGCCTTTTAAGTACGATGAAATTAATATTAAAAGGTTATCTGATAAATCAAAAGCTGATAACTTTTTAAGCAATATGTCATGATCTAATTTATCAAAGGCTTTAGCGAAATCTGTATAGATGGCATCTACATTATTCTTGCTATCAAGTTAATCAGAGAGATATTGAGTAAAATTAATTAAGTTTATTAGAGTAAGTACAGGTAATTCTTCATAGATTAACGTCTAGTTATATAGGGATAAAAATGTATAATACTTGTAGGAATTCTTGTATTTATTTTAATATGTATCTCAATATCTAGATATCAGCAGCACCACTTTTAATTTCAAACCCTCATTATGTGCTATTTCAGTGAAAATACAAGAACTCTGTGTATATATTATAACACTCTGCACTTTCCGAATTGTCAACGTACCCTAACAACGTAAAGGATTCACAAGAGAACTTTGTACTTTTTTGCCCGATTTTTCAATATCGATTCTAATAAAAGTCTCAAGATATCAAAATATCTTAAACGTGACTTAAGTCACTTTGCCATCCAACGCCTCATATGTTGTTGATATTTCCATTGATGTATCCAGTTTACAAGTTTCGTAGGTTTAAATTTAATTGTTGAAAGAAAAAACAGCTCTCTGTCCTAGGTTGCAATCTTGCACTCTCCTACCGGCTCTTTGATAGAAAATTTCTAGCATTTTAGTGAACGAGACATTCATATGCTGTTCATTAGAATGGGGATATAAAGGATACATACTGTTCATTTATATTATACTGTCCGGGGATAATTTATCTTCTTTTACCGCCACCCCCCAAAAATATTTCTTTCAACGTTCCCGGAACGTAATTGCATTTGACTAATGCAAATGCAAAAACGTATGACGGTCGTGTACTGTTTATTTAAACGACAAACATACCAAATTTCATGTTTAAATTTCCAGTAGTGTGGCTATTATTGTTACTATACAATTCAAATAATGTGTGTGCGGTTGACTTAATTATTATTTTTATTATTACATATATGTATTCTGCAAATAAATATCCTCTCCCCACCGAAAATAATGTGTTACTACTATGAACACTTCGACCGAAAAGAAATGCCGGTGTCTTGTCGGGCAAGAGTTCTAAACTTGCCAAAATACATTTTGGGAGGGACACTTCGATCCACTCCTCTATTTTGAGGAGGCAAATAGACAATTCTGGGCAGGTGTAAATAAGATCACACTTAAATTTTTGAAATTAAAAATAAAATGTGGAGCTGTAGAGGAAAGGGATCCATTTGTACATTTGTGGATGTATCTCATTCTCTAAAATGAGTAAGCAAAATTCAAAAATTAACATTTGTAAGGTCTCTATATTATTGTATCTCTACAATGGGGATGGCAACCTCAGATGCATTTGCGCAATCTAAAAACGTTATTACAATTTGATCTCTTTGAAACTTAAATAGGATACACATTTTGCATCACTGTTGTTTGTTGGTTGCGTTCTACTCCTCATGATACACTATAAAAGATACCTAACAAACTACTAACTTCAGGCAGGTGCATTACACATATTCTCATGTTAATATCTAATATGCCTTACATGTTGCAAGCAATAGATATCTATATTATTTTACCATCTCTATATGTACCTTTGGTCTATTGCATCCTAAATATTTTATTCCTTTTAGTTGCTTAAAATTTCCAAATTAAGGTTTCAGTTTGCTTTTTCCTCTTCGTAATATTAAAAGGTATTTCTTGTGTACTTTTGTAAGGTTAAAACATAGAGGAGAGTCACCATAATTGGACCCGTCCCCTAAGTCGGAGCCCCCGTTTATTTCGCAAGACAAGTGGCTCTGCCTATTGGAATGGATAGGAACGAAGACAAAGTCGTAATCGTTACGTTATGAAGGAGCACAAAACAGTAATTAACACCAGCAAAGTTGAGGCATTCTTTGTGTTGATGTGGATTGAAGTTTTGACGTCCATGCAAAAACCTGTCATTTGAGAAAGTTTTAGTAGGTTAGTGAACAGACTGTGTACAGTTTAATCTTGAGAAAGTAGTGTTCTTTGTAACTGTGCTGTTTGTTCGGTATCACATACAGTTGAAGCTGGTTAAATGCAAACAATAAGGTTGACTAAGGCCGACCCCTTGTGATATCCGAAGGGGGATCAATCATTTCTTTGTACAAGACCTCCCTTATTGTCAACGAAGGATTGCAACCTGTTACTAAATAGATCGTACATATTGTTTCAGAAGGCAAAATCAACCTTTGCATAACATCCTCTCCATAGAAATATAATCTACTGCAATCTGTACCAAGCTAAAGGGACAGGTAAAGAAACTTTCACCCAAGAAAACAATACTTCTCAAGACAACGCACTACAAGCACGAGTATGTAGCAAGCGAACTAGATATCTTACTTGCACAATTCGTGATCGGGAAGACGACAATTGAGAGTGTGGTCACGATTCGTTCATTTCTGGCGGAGACAGCGACTAGGATATTGCACAAGCAGGAGTGCCAAACGACAATTATGCATATTGCTTGTTTTGTGGAAACAAGTTCTCTATGGATTGAAGGAATGCATTTGGACACAATGTGCAATGTGTGATATGTGGACACAAGATACGTGCACGGAAAATGATCGTGACATATACATTTGTGATTTCTGTCGTGAAAGGGACGATTAATGAGGTTTGATTTGGCTTTTTGTTTTTGTTTTTCATTTGACTTAGTATATCGTGTGATTTTTCTTGTAAAACAAAGTTCTGTGCTATTTTGATACCTTATTTCTCACTTTCATGTCACTTATTATAGGCAGCCTGACTTTGGAGACTTTTTTCCTAAACGCCATTTTCGTCAATTTTCATTAAATAATTCCTTAGCAAAATCTTATGAGCTAAATGTCGAACTGACTAATGTCTAATGTTTGGCAATATACTAAAGATATTATTCCAATATAATACAAATAAAAAACATAATAATTAGAGATATAGTCCAAAAACATTGGTGACTTTCCTCTATATTAAATACCAAAGATTTAAAAGCGTGCATCGCATTCTCCTCTCCATAATTTGGACCTTTAATTGTAACTATAATATAATTAACATATTTGATAAAAATAGCTAAAATAAGTGTCTTGGAAGCGATTGGAAAGAAACAAGTATTCCACAACAACTGCATTCAAAGATGCAGTAGCTAAAAACATAAGCATTAGTGTTGGTAGGAAAAAAACATTAAAATATTTTATCTAACAACATACAATGCAAATATCAAGAAAAATATTAATTTCTAGATGCTGGTGTGTAATCCTTATTTTTTTCAAAGATTTAACTGGAAGTCCAATCGAAAAAAAAACATTAGGAAGACTTAGGTGCAGATTGGAGGATAATATTAAGATGGATCTCGCAGAAATAGGAAATCAAAGTAGAAATTGGATCCAGTTAGGTAAGAATAGAAGTCATTAGAAAGCTTTTGTAAACTAGGCATTAAACCTCCGGGTACGATAAGGCACAGATTTAGCTAGTTACTTGCTAGGCAAATAATATGTACGATTGGGAAAATTTGAGGTTTTAAGAATACTTTATTTAGTGTTGCTATATTTTGAAATTTCACAACATTTTGTTTGTATTCCATTATATGTTACTAGGTGAACAACACGCGTGACTGGAAAGGAGTAACGAATTCATAAATGTTGTAATCAATAACGAATTATTCAGAAATTTAATTATGTTTTTCTCTCGTTTTTCAGATGTTCTGTTAAGTGAAGAATGAATATGATTGAAAAGAAATAAGTATTTCGCAACAAGTGTACACAATGATGCAATATTCATCGATACTGCTGTTAAATATTCTGCCAGTGTTCAACTTTCAAGAACATACACATGAAAACATAATAGCTCATTTTGAACAATATGAAAAAATGGTGGCACAGTTGACATATTTTGTGCGTACGTTCAGTAATGAATTCCTATACAACTCAATATTTATCGTGTTGCTTCATGAAACCGATGAAATGCACTTGGTATCTCTTATTACAAAAACATTAGAGCACCCATTGTCAATTTATAAAATTGGAAACATGCATAAGGAATTACATCAAGAAAGAGAAAATTACTTCAGGGAAAGTAATTTCTTTATTATTGTTGTATCAACAAAGAAGTCGTTTGAACAAATCGTTGAAACACAGGGTAAATACAATTGGAACAAAGCTTCTAACATTCTCATTATTGTCTTCCACACAGAAACTTTTAACGAAAACTTCAATCAGACTTTTAACAAATGCTGGGAAGCACGTTTAATTAATATTATCGTTGTAATTTTTAATATAAGTGATAAATGGAAAATAAGTAATATAATTCTACATATGTATAATCCATTTCAACATAAGACTTACGTAAGAAATATAGGTTTCGACAAGATACATGTCGCCATCAGAGTACTAGAAATGACATATGCACGTTCTAAATCTAGAAATTTTAATGGCATTGAATTGACAACTGTTAATGTCGAAGCTAAGGCTCTTCCATTGTACGCATATTATAAAAATCCTTCAACAGGAATGCTCATATATCATGGCTATTACAGAAACGTGTTTGATACGTTAAAATGGTATTTAAATTTTACTAGTAAAGGTGTTGTGTATCACAGGAAATTTAACCTAGGATCTGAATTAAAGAATGGGTCTTGGGGAGGTGCTATTGGAAACTTAATGAGGATGGAAGTTGATTTTGCTCAAAGCCCAGTAATATATTTCCTCAGTAGGTACAAGGTTACAGACTTCACCGACATCTTAAATGTCGTAAAAATATCCGTTCTTGTACCTAAGGCTACTGAAATCCCGCCAGCAGTTGCCTTGCTGCAGCTTTATGAACCTTTTGTTTGGTATTGCATTCTGGGATCAGTTCTTGTAATGTCACTCTCTCTAACAGTGTTCCAAAAATTGTCTTTCAATAATGGAAAAAGGCAAACGTATTGCCGGTTACTATTAGAAGTAATTTCATTATTGCTTCGAATATCGACTTCACAGCCAACCACTACTACTTTGAGAATTGTGTTTTTCTTCTTTACCTACTTTAGTTTGATTATAACTTGCCTATTCGAAGCGGGTATTGTTAGCATATTTACAGTTCCCAAACGTTATTCGGACATGAATATTATTTACGATCTTGCCTACTCGGATTTATCAGTTACAGGAGTCAAAAGTTTGAAACAAGTTTTAACACACAATGCGTGTCCAAACGCACGTCTATTGTCAAAGAAATTTAAGATAATTTCCAGTGTTGAAGAAGGTGTTGAAGATGTAGTTAGAAATCGGGATAAGGGAGTCATTGGTCTCCAAGATGTTTTAAAGTACTACAGAAATCAATTTCATAAATGTTTAAGCTGCGACGCTCCAGCTCATATAATGGAAGAGGAATTGGGCTCACAACTCTTAGGTATTGCCGTCCCTAAGGGATCACCATTTCTTTCAAGCTTCAATATTCTCATCAGAAGAATGAAATATGCAGGACTTATTAATAAGTGGAATTTAGACATTGCAACTAGGATCAAAAGTGATGATGACTGTGAAAATCCGTGTATTAACAATGTGGTTGCAATACGATTGAAACAATTTCAATCGGTTTTTTATCTGTTAGCAATGGGACTAATTGTGGGAGCTTTGTGTTTCATTGCGGAGAACATAGTCTTTAAATGTATACGCAAGCTTTAATTGAAATGTATTCATTCACAAAACACATATTCATAGCAATATTACCCTGGTTGTGTTTATGAATGTTGTATCTGAATTATACGAGAAATGGGCTTGTGTGTTAAGTAGTATGTTACACATATCAATACAATACAATATACAAATGGTACCAGTGTGTGTTAAGAATGTTTCTTCGAAATGTCTCACCTAAATTAGTATTCAGTTGGTACCGGTGAAAAACTACGCCTACTGACTTGTGAGTACAATATCGTATTTCGTAAAACCACTTGCTGTTCTCAACAGACTAAAACCTTCATCTCCTTCAGTAGTTGCATATGAAGGACTAAAACTTTTCGATTTAATACCGAAAAACCAATGATTCTAATTGGTATACAGACAATGTTTACCTGTACCTTCCGTCTTCTTTTAGGGACCAAGCAATGTGCATCATGTATTATACTACATAACTTAGCAGAACGAACATTTCTGCTTCATTTGCAAATATTTGAACTAGAGGTTTGTCTATTGCTTACATAATAGATGATATACATACATCAATCCATTGTGAAATCTTCACTATTATGCAGTACATGGTTCTACATGCCATGTATGGCTACCTTCACAATCTGTAACAGTTCATTGCATTATTTCTAAGATACACTGGAGATCGTGTACTGCATGTTGTACTAAGTATGAAGCTGTAAGGTATAACACTTCAGGTATTAATAACTTCGCTCAGTGTTCTTCATTCTTCCTTTGTCCTAAATTTGGCTGTAAAATAGATACCAATCTGTAATGATATGAAATGTCCTATGTTAGAAAAGAGTATGGAATAACCAGTCGTAAAGGAGGAAGTATAGAAGAAAAAATGGAGAAGATAAGAACCAAATAATACAAGATAAAGTGAAGAAAATATACGAAAAACAAATGATCTGATTCAGTACAAGGAAGAGTAGAAGCTGCGCCACACCGACCGAGAAACTGTTGAACTAAGAGGAGACTGTCATTAAAGATATCTTATGACTTCCTAACCATCCATTACTGTGAACCTTCTAAATATTAAAAATTACTAACTTACTCACTGTTCGAATATAGAAATTTAGTTTTTGAAAGCATTCTTGTGGAATGCCAACATATTTGTTGTATTGCAGGGATCTTTCACATACGTGAAAAAGAAGCGAAAATAAGTTATGTATAATAGCCTACCATAATTTATGTAAATCAGGTAGGAATAATGCATGAGGATTATTTTTGAAAATGATTACCAAATGTTTTATTATTGTTATGTAATACCTTGTACCTTCTAGACACAAAGGTATATACACGCCGAAAGACTGAATGAATATAGAGTCCCACATAAAAAGAATGAATATTTTATATATCGGAAAATAGTACGCATTCAGCTGAATAAAAAGTTGCAGTTGAGTATATATCTCCATATTTAGTTCCAAGCAAATTAAACTTTTGAGAAAATGAAATACGATGGTTTTGTTTTCTGTTTGCTTATTCAAGGTTAGGTTCTACTTTTAGTAACTAGGCTATAAGAGACGCGGACTTATATTTAAGCTGAGATGTCGTACTATAAGTACACCATCTATGAAAATGAAAGTTCCGTAAAAGGTGGCCCCGCGTAGCGTAATCGCTAAAGTTCGCCTTCGGTGCGAGGGGTCCTGGGGTCGATTCCCGGTGGGGGCACTAGGTCGAAAAAGTGTAAAAACCTTTATCAGGGCAGCTATTCTTAATGAGGTTTTCCTAGGTTTTTCTCATTAACACCAGGTAAATGCCGGGGTGGTACCTAACTTATAGGTCCCTGGCCTCTTCCTTCCTTCCCGAAGCCTTTCTTTCTTCCATTTCCTCGGATAGTGTGCTCGCCGAGGGACGTTATCCCTCAAACCTGACGGGCTAAATGGTCACAGATGCCAAAAGCCCAGAGATCTAAATCCTAAAGTTACATAAAAGTATAACCCGTGTCGTACAATAGCATGATAAGAGTGTACATCACAATAAATAAGGTCAATTAAAAATACCGTAAGCAATTATTCAATTTTGTCCAAATGTGAAACATTGAAGTCAACAACACATTATATTGAGCTGAATATTCTCATGCATAATTCATTTTAGGAAATTGAGAATAACCTACTTTAAAGTGCTAAAATATATGGTGTTTCTTTCGAGCTACTGTTTCTTGTAAAACACACTATTTATTTATTAATGTAGGTAATATATATATTTAAAGAAATGCTTTATTGAACAGAAGATCGTATCTAATGCGATTTTCTCTTCACAAGGAGATATATATCTGTAATAGTTATGAAGATAATGTTAACAGTGATAATGCACCCAACATTTATGCACATATTACTTATGTGATTTAGAAACAATTCTGTTAATTTGACTTATCATTTAGTTTATAAGAAATAAAATAATAAATATTTTACAGAATAAAATATTACACTTACAAGACTTTTTCTCATCCTTGCAGGGCAAACTAATTTTCTTTGGACTTCTCATCCTCTTTGGTTTAGATATTTGTGAACTATCTAAAAGCAATGATGAACATCAGTAGTTACACCGTATATAATTTAATTAGTCATAGTATACACAACGTAAAACAAGAAGTTTGATTTTTCTAATGGCTCAACCATGGACGTTTCGTGCAGCCTCCCACTCGTCGACAATTCTCCTTAGTTCTCTCTCCAAATCACTCTCCCGCACGCTATACAGGATGGAGCATTTATATCGATATGCCTTTGTAGTGTTTTGAACCAATTGGTAAACTAAAAAGTAAAGAACATAAAGACATACAGTAAGGACTGCGAAATATTATAGGTTGAAATAAACATTCCAAACGGTCCAAAACAATTTATAGGCTGCTTTTATCGACCACTCAAAAACTCTGCGTTGTACATATTGGAAGCCTGTCGTGATTTCATGATTGCCGCTGTAGCAGACTGCAATGCAACTCTTCTTGGAGATTTCAATCTCTCCACTGACTGGCTTTCCCCTACATATGGTGTTCCACATTTTAAAAAGTATAATAATGACTCTAGGTTTTTGGACAATTTTATACATGGTCTTGGAGTAGCACAGCATAATATGCATCCTACTAGAAGCGATAGTAACCTGGACTATATTATGTCAACTCACAAATCAATGGTTGTGGTCCCAAAGTCAAACTTTTTCACATCAGATCGCGACTCTCTCAGTGTGCTTTTCCCTCACATCAAGCATAAATTAACTCAACGTCAAAAAATCAGTGAATTCTTTACCTCAGTGGAAAAAGGCTCGTTGAGATGAAATACGTCAAGCCCTTCATATTTTCTCATGGTCCTTACTTGCCTCAGGTTCAGTTGATGATGCAGCTGACTTATTTGCTGATGTCAGTCAGGCTGTAGTTAAACACTTTGTGCCTTTCCGTAAAAGACCTTCAAAGTTTCCCCGTGGTTTGACGAGGAACTAAAGTGCATGCTCCGCAATAAAAAAGTGCATAAAAGCTATGGAAGGATTTTCCCAGTGAGTATACTTACAAGAACTATACAGATATTAGAAGACATAGTAAATATCTTATGAAAAGAACGTATTAGGAGTACATGGAACATATTACAATAGATACACGTGAAAACCCTAAGCGTTTCTGGGCCCTAATAAACAAACGAAGAAATAGTTCTCGCATACCGACATAACTGACCTATAAAAATGCTTGTGTAAATGAAGAAGACAGGCCAAAGGTTTTTAATTAATATTTTGCTAGCAGCTTTGCTTCATCCTCTCGCACCTCTCCTTCTTTCCCCTACCCTCTTCAACCTGTTTGTTCTGAGTCTTTCTCCTCTATCAATACCACACCGACTGAGGTACTCTCTCTTCTCTTCTCATTGCCCCAACAGCCCGCCTTAGGGACAGATAATATATATATATACTTGCTTCCTACGCAGTGTTGCCAGTTTGCTTTCTCAACCCCTTACGGTTTTACTAAATACCTTTTTCGCAGATGGTGTCTTTCCCACCAGTTGAAAGAGAGCTAATATCACTCCTGTTCATAAGTCTGGTAAAAATAAAAATAATGTGTCCTCATATCGACTTATTTCCTTATTATCTCCACTCTCAGTTGTTTGTGAAAAGATAATCAAAAACAGTCTTTTTTCAATTTGTTGCTCTATTTATAAACTCCTTACAATATGGCCTTTTGCCAGGAAAATCTTGTCTTACTAATCTATCAGTTCTTCTGTCGGATGCTGTGGACAGCATCTCAGAAAATTCTCAATTCGACATTTTGTATTTTGACCTGTCTAAGGCTTTCGATTCTCTTCCACACCATCTTCTTCTATACAAACTCAGCTCTAGATTCAATATACATGGTAAATTACTTAGTCTTCTAGAAACATATCCCAGTAATAGGGCAGAACGAGTTTCAGTTTCAGGTTACTTTTCTGACTTTATTTCCGTAACTTCAGGAGTTCCTCAAGGCAGGGTTCTGGGTCCACTTCTATTTTTATTATACATGGACGATTTGCCTTCTTTGTTCACAAATAGCTCTACCAATATCCTTCTATTTATTGATGATTGGAAACTCTACATACAAGTTAAATCAGAGTACGATGCTCTTGCTCTTCAACATGATGCTTCAATTCTTCTCAACAGGTGTAGCTCTTGGAAACTTAGTTTAAACATCAAAAAATGTGCTTCTCTTACGGTTTATCTAAACAAAAGGAACCTATAAACCACATATACAAAATTTGTCATCAGAAAATAAACCCTGTCACCCCTTTCAGAGATCTTGGTGTTATCATTGATAGTAAGCTTACTTTTGCGGATCATATAAGCACAATATCTTGTACTGCTATGAGAAAACTAGGACTCCTTTATCGCTTCACTGACAGAAAAAATCCTAATTCCTTAAGCTTGTTCTAAAGTCATATGTTGCTCCCACTATTAAGTAATGTTCTCCTATCTGGTCTATGGCCTGCCCTACTCATATGAAAAAAATAAAATCTGTAATTAATTTCTTTTTAGCCATTGTACCCTACCGAGAAAATCACCTCCGAACACTTCCAAAAAATTACGTTTTAACATTTCTCAATATCACACCTCCCCTAGTGAGAAACAAAATTTCTGACCTAATATTTTTGCATAAAATTGTAAATGGCCATATATCATGTGAACAGTTATTAAGTCAGATCAATGTCCGCTAGAACAAAACGGTCTAGTGATCTCTTTTGCACTTGAGCTGCAAGAGTTAATATTGTTAGAAGGTCTCTTCTAAACCAAATTATTAGCACGTATAATCAGTTACCAGAAACTGTAGACCTTTTTCTTCAAATGAGCATGCCTTCAGATCATCTATAAGTAAACTATCTTTGTAATGTTGCCATTGTACTGTACCATCTTGATTTTAAATTGTTATTCTATTCTTATGTTATATAATTGTTAAAAGTTTCAGTGTAAAATGGCCTAGTGCTGTATCTGAAACATATTATAAATAAATAACTGAAATGGTGTGCCACACAAATATCTGCAAGAAAACAATGCTTCACATACTTTGTGTACACAAATCTAATAGTGTCAACTCAACATCAAATTACATTCTTTGTTTTAATAAATAGCACCACGGTAGGTCATTACACATTTCAAATCTACTTTTTAAAGGATAACTTACCGTATTACATTTATTTTTCAGTGTTGCAAATGAAGGATGGTAAAAAAACATGCATATTTTGATTTCCTCTACAGCACACAAACGGGACAATACACATTCAAAGTATATAAGCATTTAATACTGTGACAATATTAGAACGGATATAAATGAAGAGAAACAAGGTAACAATAAATTCAAAATGTTTTTCAAAAGCTTTTATTTCAAAACATTGTTTAGATAAATGGCTCACATTCCTCCATAGATGATTTTCAATATGTGTAAAGGTCATAAGGTCATTAGCAGTAAATTAATATTTCAAACCGTTCTAGAGACAACAATAGTGAAATTCGTGAGTAAGTAAGTAAGTAAGTAAGTCTATGCCCCATGGAACCCGAAGGTTCAATGCCACACTCACAAAAGCTCTCCACTGATTTCTATCCTTAGCCAATTGGATCCAGTTTCTACTTTTTACTCCTATTTCTGGGTGCTCCATCTTAATATTGTCCTCCCATCTGTGCCTAGGTCTTCCTAATGGTCGTTTTCCAATTGGTCTTCCAGTTAAGACTTTGAAAGCGTTTCTACTTTCATCCATCCTAGTTATATGACCTGTCCACCTAAGCTTCCTAGACTTGATGACCCTAACAATATTTGGAATAATTTATACGGTTCACGGTTAAATTATGTAGTTCCTCGTTATGAAGTTTCCGCCATTCTCCATTCCTGTTCCTCTTGGGTCCGAATATTTTTCCCAGGATCTTATTCTCAAATACTTTTAGTCTATGTTCTCCCCTCAAAGTAAGCGACCATGTTTCGCAACCATACAGAACAACAGACATGATTATCGTTTTATATAATTTAAGCTTCAAATTCCTCGACAGAATTCCCGACTACAAGAAGTTTTTAACAGAATAATAACAGGAATTCCCTGATTTCAGTCGACATTTATTTTATTCGTTAATATGATTTTTGGCTGTTAATATTGATATAGTTGAAAGTATGCACTTTATCAAAAGCATTATACTTTTCAATATTATGTAATTTCGAGAATTTGCTGTAGTACATCTACAAAAACTACTATAATAATGTTATAGAAGCAGTGTAAATCAAAAACTGTTTTAGAAAGTTTTCCGCAAGTATATTACTACAGAATAAGCCATATATTTACACTTTACCAGTTTTTCTTCATATCTCCAGAAAGCTTTGGGATATCAATCTGCTGTAAACGGCTTCATAGCCTTCATACCTATTAAAATTGGATGTGATACTTATCTAAGCAGTTTTTGAAAGAAATAAGGCCTTGGAAAGAAGTCAAATTCTCAATTACTTGTAAGGATTTTCTATCTGTTCGATATACGTCATGTGATGCCCATATTATTCAACACTAAGGCACTTTGGGCATACATAACCTGGCTCATCTTACTTGCGTTATTATTGCTGTAGGGCCCTTTTTAATTTGTTTGTTTTTTAATTTGTGTTACTGTAGTGCTCTTAGTATGTAATATTGCATAACAAGTGTGGTATTGTACGTGCAGATTTGGATTGAGCATTAACATGACGTAGTACCATCGGAAAAAATAAAATTTTATGTTGGGTTAAGAAAACTGATAATTTAGTGATATAACAGACTGTCAACAATGTCCTCTTGATGGTATTTGTATGGCATGAATTTTAACGTTATGAGTTTACTAGTTTAACCCATTAGTGCATGAAGTTTCTTAGAAGTAATATTTGCGTACAATTTGTTAACTTGGGGTATGTTAGCGCATTTTGAACGACTGTAGCGAATTCTTTCGGAAATTTTCGATTGTAGTGGGCGGCAAGCACCATAAAATATCACATGCACGGCAAATACTCAGATAACAAAGTCCTAAAGTAAGGTGCGAGTAATGCTTGTCCACGAGTTCTCACATCGAGAATATCATGAAACAAGAAGATGCCTTGTCACCATTATTATTCAATTTTTGTTCTTATATACGCTACAACGAAAATCAAATACAGTAACTAAGGCCTAGAGTTGAATGGAATCCACTATGTTATGGCGTATGCAGATGATATAAGTGTGGTGCAAGAGGATGTGAGAACACAAATAACACAAAGGTATTATTAAACCCGTGTTGGGACATAGTTTCAGAAAGAGAAAGAGAGAGAGAGAGAGATTCGCCATGAAAATATTACTGCAAATTATGAATCAAATAAAACTTCAATATTAAATAATAGTTTCAACAAATATCTATATAGAGATTATCAAATGCCTAGAATCAACATAACAGAAGTTTATATTCACAAAGAAATTCAACGTCCATTGAAGGCAGTTGAAGTCGTGTTATTATTCAGTGGCGGTTTTAAGAGGGTAGACCAAACGTTTTGAAAAATATATTAATACTAAGAGATATAATAAAGAGTGAATATATTTTCCACTATTTATATTAATGGTAGATAGTTATTTAACATCAGTCACTACTGTAAATCATCATCATAGGTATTCTGCCCTTACTGGCGGGTCACATGCAGCTGAGAAGCTTCCATGCTCCATGGTCCTCCACTAACCTCTTCGTCTTCACGTATAATCTTTCTGTTTTTATATCATCCATTAATTGTAGTCTCCTTCGCCCTCTGCCTCTCTTTCCCGCCACCATAACCTCCATGACGTCGCTCATGACACAAGTTCTCCTTAGGCAATGTCCCAACCAGATTCTCTTCCTCTTCTTAACAATATCTAAATGTGTTCTTTTCTCCCCACTACTTCTAACACCCACTCATTCGTTTTCCGCTCGACCCAACTAATTCTTTCCATCCTTCTCCACACCTACATTTCGAATGCTTCCAATCGTTTTTCATCAACTTTACGTAATGTCCACGTTTCCGCCCTATACGGTACAATACTCCACACGAAGAATTTTATGAGTCTTTTTCTCAACTCTCTAATCAAGGTTCCACAAAACAGACTTTTCTTCCTCCTAAAGGCTTCTTTTGCCATTCCTATCCTTGCTTTTATTTCACGTTCGCACTTCATGTCATTACTAAGAATACTACAGAGATATCGAAAACTATTCACTTGTTCTATTTGCTCCCCTCCCACTTTTATATCTGACACTGCCCGCTTCGTTCCAATCACCATGGTTTTTGTCTTTCTAACATTTATTTTCATCCCATATTCTTCAAAGTCCACCCTCAGGTTTTCTAACATTTTATTGATTTCCTTTTCTGATTATGCAACAAGCGCCATATCGTCTGCAAATCTTATGCATCTAATCATTATACATCCTACCGAAATGCCGTCATCATCATGTAAACTCGTTTTCACTATCTCTTCTAGCTAGACATTAAATAGTGTTGGTGAGAGGCAGCATCCTTATCGAACTCCCCTTCCAATTGCACTCTCTTCCGTCAGTTCTTCCCCTATCCTAACATTTACTTGTTGGTTCATGAATATGTCTTTTTTGGCATTTTTGAACACCCTGTATGGGGATACTTTCAGGAGGAGAGAGGTATTATTTGGTATTTTTTCATCTCCCACTGTAATAAGGCTGTGCACCAATTATTGCAAAAATCTAAGATCGTCAGGTCAGATTTTGCTATTTCATTGGTTGATTTCAAATGGAATATCCCAAGAATAATTATCCTTGTTTTGAGGTATGGTTATAAAATGTGGTAATTTACTTTGAGGTGAGAAAGTAGACTGAAAGAATAACATTCTGAGGCGAATTATGAGGGGGGGACCAATCCACATCGAGGAACTTTGTGACTTAAGCCGTTTACCAAACGTTGTTAATGTCATTATGTGTATCAAACTCAGATGGATAAATCATGTAGCAATGATAAAAGAAAGAAGGAAAATTTTGAATTTTTTAACTTGGAAAGCAATCGGGGAAAATACCATTACGAAAACATAGGTGCAAATGGGAGGTCAATATTATATATAGTTATCTCGCAGAAATATTAATTAAAAGTATAAACTAGATCAAGTTGCCTAAGGATAAAACTAAGTGAAGAGCTTTTGTGAATATGGAATTGAACCTCCGGGTTCCAGAACCCATAGAGTTAATTAGATTGTATTTAGTTGCGGGGTTGCAAAATTGTAATGACTTAATTGTTTATGATTATCAGAATGACGGAAATTGAGGAAAAAACAACAAGTTAATATTACTGGACCATCTCTTACTCTCAAAACAGCTCTAATACGATATGACATTCAGTTATATAGGTCGTCAAGTAAAAACACCGCTTCGCTTGCACTGATTTCAGTTAAAGACGACGAAAATTAAAATCTGTGCCGGATTCGAGGCTCCAAAACGGACTAGAGATGTTCAATTAAGTTCATGTTTGTGGATTGGACTGGCAAAGGGAGGTGTCAGACTTCATCCAATTGGTTCTCAAATCATGCTGCAAGAGCTACTCCTGTGTGAATGGGCACATTAACATCCTGGAATATGAAATCATTGGACAGAGAAACCTGGACTATAGGATGCAGATGGGTCAGAATATATATTGACACAGTCACGGGTATCTAGTGATGCGATCTCTAACCGTCAGCACAGGACCCACTGGATACAGAGACATTATGGAATACATCGCAGAGCAATGCTCTATTTCACAATTGGACGGAGAGACTACGAATAATAGGCTCCTTTAGGCATCTGTCACATATAAAGACGGCCTGTAGTTTGAATTAAGGTCAACGTTGCCAAATTCGACCATATCGTACGTTTACAGTCATCAATAATCCATACTACGTACTCTCAGCACTAATGACACCGTGCCAAATCATTATGGTATCTTATAACGGGTTCATCGGTGTAACGCGAACCATGTAGCTCGCAGTGGGATGTGATTGTCGACATAGAGTGTACGAGGAGCTAAATGGGTTCCTACGCCACTTGCACCGCAGTCACCTCTCCGATCGTCAAACTGCTTTAATGATCTGCGGGAAATATCACTGTGGGTCTCTTCTGACTACTTCCTCTTTGCCGTGAGTTTTGAAGTCCATGACCAACTTGGTATTGTTCGTTGCTACACAACCAACACAACTTGCCACTTTCATTGCTCTCGCACAAGATATCGGCAACAATGTGCTCGCTTTGAAGGCTAGACAGGTAGTCCATTGCTTTAAAACTTTGTTCAGGTAAGAAAAAACAATTTATGTAGATTTCTTGGTACTCCTGCTACTTCTAGAGTATTAAATTTAGATTCTATTCAAATTCTTACAATCTGTATAGATCTAGAATGTGGAGAACAGAGTTTTTTTTTAAGAGTACTTATTTTAATGCTTCTTTGCGTCTTTCACAAACGGGCTTCCCTCAAAATTGAAGAAAGGGAAGATGAATATAACGAAATTTCGGATCGTTCAATTTATTTTTAAGGTATATTTTATGTTTGCATATTTAGCGCAAAATGATAATGCATATTCTTTTCTACGATGAAAACTAGGAAGCACAACATTTTACTTTTGCTTCTCAGAAGAAGAAATTAAAAATAGAAAGGAACAGATAAATTAACATAACGAAATATCAGTAATATTCATATCATACCTTCTCTTTCTTTTAGTTGTGAAAAGCTAAAATATTATTTATGCTGAAAATGGTGTCAATTTCCATATTTCCATATTTGTGAGTAGTGCAGACTGCCACTTACACAGTCACAGCACACTTAGAAAGAAACAAATGTCAGAATTACATTAGAAAACAGGAAAATAACATAGAATACATAAAAATAACATATAAATAGAGAAAAAATACAATTAACATATAAATGAATGCACTCAAACAGGCACATATTAGTAACTAGGGACAGCGCTTTTAGGTATTAAAACCCTGAAAAATAAACAGTCAAATACGCACTTAAAATTTAATAAATAGATTCTAAAATGTAACTCAAAATAATGGAGATAAATACTCAATACAATTAAAAAATAAATTCAAGTTATAGATAATATTCGAAAAATATAGAAACATGCCTGTTTGTTAACATAGGGTGATTTTTTATTTAAACTCAAGAATTTCATTTGGGTCTAGAATTCTAACTGAAGTCCAATGTTCATGCGGTTTGTGGCAAATGATCAAGGAGTGATGGAAGATTTATGGAACTATGTTTATTGGTTTAAATTCATCCAGGGTAATATCGTCCGTTCGCCAAGAAAAACATCAAATATTCACCAGTGTACCTTATAATTGGAATGAGGTACGGTAGTGCAGTATCTAGATTTGAGCTTTCTTAGTTAGATAATAACCTCGCCAATGTCGATAGGAAACAGGAAACTGGGGCGTTGTATTGGGAATTATGCTGTACAGTTCTGTGTTACTGTGTGATAGGAGTCTGCACGGGCCGGAATTCTTTGCCCGGGCCCTGCCCGTGAATTTATAATGTGAGACCCGATCCGAGTCCGAAATATGTTTCAGCATTTATACCCGAGCCCGGCCCGAGCTTGTGTGATAATCAAATAAGGCCTAATTACAGAAACTTAATAATTTACGCAAAATTGTAGTTTTATTTACAACAATTAGAAGTTTAATTTTAAAGTTGTGTTTTAAATGTTCTCCAGAAAGAACGGTCCAAACATCTAATAAATATCGTTGTACAGTCCAGTTACAAAGTTAGGCCCTAAAAGGCCCGAAAAATATGGTGGTATATTTAAAAATTTACGGCCTGAGTCCGACCCGGGTCCGAAGTGATATATGTTTTGTAATTGCGAATCCGGCCCGCGAGTCCGGTTCAGCCCGAGCCAGGGCAGAGCTCTACTGTGTGAGCATGATCATGACACAGTGAGAATAGTGTACTCTTTGGAGCAACATGAGTTTATCGTTAAAAGTGTTTGGAGAACAGAATCTGTTGTTGCCACGCAACGGGTATTTAGAAACAAATTTGCCTCAAGTTTTTCCCCACACAGGAACATAATATGGTCGCTAGTGAATAAATTGAAAGAAACAGGATTGCTTCAGAGTGAGTCAGGGAAGCATCGGACCCCGGAGGCAAGTGTTGTGGAAGATATCAGTTATCGACTCCTTAGGTCGACCATAAATATCTGTTGTTTGTCGCAAGAAAACGGCTATAGTTATTAAACATGTGATTTATGGGTGTTAGAACTAACACTTAGTTTGTATTCTCACTACCATTTTATTTGTATTCTGCAATTTCACTTCATAAATGCAAAACCTCATACCAGTGTATGGTACACTGGCGAATATTTGCTGTTTCTCTTGAGGTGTGGACAGTATTACCCCGGATGAATTTAAACTAGTAAACATAGTTCCAGAACACTCCCATTCTTCGTTGATCATTTGCCAGAAACCGCATGAAAATCGGACTTCAGTTAGAAATTCTAGACCCAATTGAAATCCGTGTTTAAAAAACTCACTCTGTATCTTCTTTTTTATATATGCATCCTTGACATGCATATTTCGTTAATACAGTCTCTACAGCACTACACATAACAGACCAAATTTTATACACTTTATCAGTGTATATAGCAGTCCTAAGTTTTACATCTTATCAGTACAAACAGCATTTATGTTTCTCGGAAGAAGCCAAATACTTTCTTGAAGTACTAAATTATATATTTTTCTCCATAAAGTCGTATTTGAAAGAAAATGCATGGTATAGGTAACATTAGGCACTAAAGCAATTATTTAGGCTGAAATGGGCGAAATAGGCAAAACAGGCAAAATAAAATTGAATTAAATTGAAACTATAACTTCCATGTAAACTTTAAAACGTTATTTTCAATCATATCTTTAATAATAAATAATAAGCATTTTGCCTAACATCAAATCTCAATTAGTAATATACTGGCACATGAAAAACAAAGGTTAAAATTGAATAGAGCAAACAGATCAGGTACAGTAAAAAAGAAAGCCATTATAATTACACTCAGTAAACAGAATGCTAACATCAATCTGTTATCAAGGGCCATGTTGTAGTTTCCAAGAAAGAAGTATAAGCAATGTTTCAAATATAGTTTCAAATTTTGCTGTAAGTAATGTAAAAATTCTATTCGATATTCACAAGTACTTTCTTCTTTTGGGGAGCCTGTGTCCCACCTCCCCCCTGATGGGCGCCCTTGTCTGCTACACTTGAAATTGTCATCGAGTGCTGTCTGTTTCTGGACTAAAACTGAGTAAGGTAGCAACAACTTCGGTATTTGCAGCTTAAAAAAAAAAAAAATAAAATAAAATAAAATAAAAATAAACATAAAAACAAATTGGCAAACTGTTTCACAAAAACGGCTAATTCTAGTTATTTACAGTCTAACTTATTTCACTGAAGTTCCGCCTGTATTTTTGCTCGTCGTGCAGTTGTGCTGCTCTTTGTTTGTTCTGCGACCTTGTGTGGTAAACAGAAAAGGTAAAATAGTTTATAAAAAACACTTATGAGCGAGAATTTCCACACAGCTCTGTTCTCTTTTCCGTTATTGGTTTTGGGTTTTCGCGTTGTATGTAAGTTTTATCTCATTCTAACCTCCGCTGAAAGGAATCGTGATTATCCGAAATCAGAAAGAAATTAAACTTCTGATTTTTTAGACCACGACTTGCTTTCTTTACCGACAATGGTGTTATTTAATTATTTTTTTGTTTTGTTCGAAAATATGGATTTTACTGCTGGGAACGCCGAAATATGGTTTTCATAGCTTTATGTAGGAAATAAGCAGGACCCTAGAAGTCGCCTAAGTACAAACATTTAAGGTCAGAACGTTAACACAAAACGTTAAATTTTATTTGATGGGCTTAGCTGTCAACTTATTAAATTGAATGATTGTGTAATAATTGGTGAAATGAAAATGTAGAAAGCACCGGGAGAACCACAGAAAACCCACGTACACCAAATTGTCCACTGGATCAGAAGTGTCTTAGAGGCGCCTTTCCAGCTGGTCTAGTGGCTAGAGAGTGTGCCTATGACATACGTGGTCTGAGTCCAATTTTGCAATAGGAGAACATTTGAAATTTTAACTGCCCTCGATCTTTCTGTGTTCGTGTTACTGTCGTATCCGGTAGTTCTAAACAACTGAAACAGAGTAAAATATGAGAAAATAAGTTCCTATTTTTTTTTAAAGTGCGGAGCTTCGACTCTGGCATGAGAGGTCCCTGGGTCGATCCCAGCTTCCGCAAAATGGATATTATGGTGGACAAACACTATGTGAGTAGATGTTCTCGGGGTTCTCCAGTTTCCTCCCAATTTGATCATTCCACCATTATCATTCATTTCTTTTTTTCTAGCGTCTCCTTAGGAACGCTGCATAATCCTGTGATGTTAAGAAACGATGTCCAAAGCGAACTCATATAGCCTGGGATTAAACTAAGGACTTCATTCATCGGAAGCCGACGGGTCTACCACTAAGCCCCAATGATGTCGATTTGAATAAATGTGCTAGAAGCATAAAGCCTCAAATTTGTCCCAACTTTTGTTCAAGTTTTATCAATTGAAAACTTCTAGTTCATGCTTTGATCTATCTGCTTCATATGATCGTTATAGCCAGCAAGGTTACAATATTGTGCTAAGGTGTGTCAATGACCGGATTAACCCATGTGGAGGCCCGGGGCTAGAAAAATATGTGGCTCATGCTCAAGGGCTCCGATTTCTCTATAAATTTGAGGAACCCATACAGAAGGTATATATATATATATATATATATATATATATATATATATATATATATATATATATATATATATATATATATATATATATATATATGAAGATTTTAAGACAAATTGCACTCAAATTATGCCAAATATTGTATATTCATAAATACAATACGGGGTCCACATGAGAAGGAGGCTCGGGCGCCCCGGGCCCCCCAGGATCGGCGCCCTTGCTCATGCTGACTTCGCCTAATACGTACTTTTCTGTGAAAGTACACTAGGAATGTTAAGGGAATATGTTTCATATTGTTGTTTATATTTTATTTTATGATTGTGATTGTGTGTTTATGATTATTTTTATCTAGCCAGTTGAGATTTTGATCTGAGTAGAAGGCTCTGTCCAAGCCCTCCTAAGCCCCTTTAATCCGGTCTTCGGTGGGACATATATCAATCGACAAATCGTAACGAATTTGGAAAAAAAATACTTAACTGGAGCTGAATTGTGTTAAAACTCTTGTATATTAGACCCTGAAATCCAAATTGTGTTACTCACGTTATTTTATGAATTAACTATTTTTAATTCAGCTCTGAAAACTCGATGTTTCATTTGTATCCACTCTGTGTATACAATGTGTATACAGTATGCATATTGTGCATTTTAAATGTTCAACGTTCTTAATTAGAAAACACAACTTCTATACGTAAATAGAAAACTCTTATCGTCGCCAACTGCGTGTAACTGCACACATGCCTACCACGGAGCGGTTGCAACCAGTTACACTAGTGACATCTACCCAGTCAGAAACTCACTGACTGCAGAACGTTGACTTTTTATGTAGCTGTCTATGAAAAGACCTTATTTGTAATTACTTATGGATTTAATATTATAGTGAGGTGCAACCTAAAATACCTTAAGCAAATAATGTATAAAAGATGGGGCCCAAGAGGAAAAACATATGGGGGATATACCGGTATCATTTTTTCAAGATAGAAAGTAGCACGTAATCTACTATACCTACATTTGATATACAATGGTTAAAAATGACTTTTCCTTGTACCCTACATACAGTATTTCAAGTTCTTTTGCGCTTGAGCATTAATTACTGGTTCCGGTAGTAGAGGATATGTGAATTTATTATGCCTATAGCTTTACGCATATAGCCTACATTAATTTAATCCACAATCGTTTTTTGTGTTCGTTCTCCGAGTACGATTCCTGCAACAAGTCTTTAAAAGGCGATACTCAGACTGTAGTTGTTCGGATTCCATCTTAAACTGTAGGGATATGACTTTTAAAACAATAATGCTCGCATCGGACAGTGAACGTTAATAAACAAAAACAAAATGGCTCTATGTGTAATACATTTTAATTACGGGAGCAACCTGTATTTTACACGTTTAATTTTTATATAAGGGAATACAAACGTAACCATTTAGGGACATTTAGTTAAGAGAACCTTCGCTACATATCAATACATGGAAAGAGAACTTTTTACTTCCTTTTACATACAAAACAGCAACTATTTCCTTTTAATAAAGGAACTGCATAAACCAATATTTCATAATTACTATCAGAAACCTATGGAAAGCTAGATTCTTGAACTTATTAAGCAAAAAATTATAATTACTTCCGTTGCTGGTAAACAATATCGAGGTTCGTGCTCTCTATCAAAAATGTACTGTCTTCTGTTCCGTAACTGTTTCCAACGAAATGCTTCTTTTTTACACATTTATATAAACAATCATTTCCACTTTCAAGTCAATTAAAAAGCAAACCTGAAGCCAGTGATACTTAACGCATTTTCAAGCTAACAGACATTCCTTGCAAATACAACTTCAGGCAAGATCAGAAAGCGTTCGGTGATAATGCAAGTTTACAAAGCCAAAATCTGTTCAAACGAAATATTGTTGCCGGCTTTATTGTTACTGGTGTTTAGTTGTAACTTTTTGGTTACTATTTTCAATTCTACAAGCAGTGTTGCCGGACCAGTCAGTTGGAAAAGCAGGAGATTCGAAGATTAAAAAAAAAAAAAAAAAAAAAAAAAAAAAAAAAAAAAAAAAAACAGGAGAAAGCAGTAGACACATACAGTGGTGGCGTTTGAATGTAAATCCGGGGAGGAGGCAATAAAATTTGCCATTATTAAGGGGGCAGTAGTCAAAACAAGCAGTCCAGAATTCATTTGCGATGAATTACGTTGAGTAAATAAAAGGAAAAAGTCCCGATTTATATTAATATTATTTGATACACACGTGTGTGAAGTAAAATGTAGTGAAAGAGCAAAGTGGAGTGGGAAAATGTCTTTTCATGCATGTAGCGATAACGTAACTGTGTTGTGCAGTCACACGTGATCGTGGCTTAAGACGATTTCTTGCTGACGATAGTGGAGAAATGATCTAAGCCACTCTTCAAAGCCAAGTCCCAATCTTAACAATACTTACTTGTAAATCTTACAGAAAGTCATAAAAATGTTAACCATAATGCATATAGAGAATGACGTACAGTTGTATTCTTTGGATTCATATTATATACAGTAAAGCTATATAACTGTATGCTCTACAGAGCTTTGAGTATTATAACAGAGAAATTTCGTCTTTTTATGTGAGAAAACATTGAAAATTCAATATTAATAATAATAATATTTTTTTAACTTCTCCAAGTAAGGAAAAAGCAGGAGATTCTTCACTTTTCATTTTCTTTCGCAGTAGATCAGTAGAACGTAGAAAAGCAGGAGATATCCTGCAAAATCAGTAATCTGGCAACACTGTCTACAAGGTAAGTTGTTGTTGCAGGGACTATTTTAAGACAAACGCAGGTTCCATATAATTATCTTGTAATGTTAGTATTTCAGATTCTACATATCCTAAACAATCAAATAGAAGAATGATACCCAAAATCAGGCCTGCATCGTGCAGGAGAATCGAGCCAACTGCTACCAGCTTCAATCACATCTGAAACTTTCAATTGTTTGTTGGTACGTATTAACCACCCAAGAAATGATGTCACCCTAATGCCTTAGTTTTTTTTTCCTACCTAACTGCACAGAATGAAATTAAGAATCATAATATATATTAGTTACACGCACCATCGTGTGAAGGAGAGGAGAAACCCGAGCATAGTTTTTCTTTCTCCTGTATTACAATGCATTATAAATTTATCAATACTGAAGATCCGTAGCACAATTGGAATGGTTACTTTTTAAACAAACAAAAAAAAATTCTTTCAAATTTACAGTCATTTATGTAAAACAATATTAATTATATATATTACATCTTAAGCGGTATGTACAAGATTACATATACTAATGTTTCTTGTTAAATGTTCCACAATTTGCTGTGAGAATAACGGAGACGATCATGATAAGATTTATGGTAATGGTGGAATGATGTATTATGGGGCGTTTACACTTGGTCGATTTAGTCACACGGCTAAATCGACTCACTGCATTTGCGACTAAATCGAAGCAACTAGACCGAATGAGATCGATGGATGTGTTCAATTGTTTCAACCGAAATTGAATGCTCCGTGTCGACTCGCTCTCATCTGGTCGATTCGAAATCGACTGGCAATTTTAAAGATGTCCAAGCAAAAAGTAATTGGTACAATTTGCGATGTTATAGCAGGAGAAAATAGAATCGACCACAGAAAATAGAACGTCTTTCAATTCAGTTGCTAGTCGATTAGTCGCTTTCGATCAACAAGCGATTAAGTTGAAGTCCTGTTTACACGGTCGATTAAGTTGAAAGTGACGTCAATTCAACTGAATCGAACGCAAATCGACTAAGTGTAAACGCCCCATTAGGGAGCGAAATTAGAACTCCTACAAAATCCATACCTACGGTGCTTGTCCACCACAAAACTCACTTAACAGGAGATGGAATCGAACATTCGTTTTTGTTTGGTGTTCGCCTAGTTCGTACGTCCTGAGCAACTAGTTTTCGTGAACCCTTGCAACTGCAAAAATTGGCACTCCACCGACAACAAAGATGGCCCCAATTCAAGAACACTTGTACATACAATAACGTGAATAATGTTATTGAACTTCTCATACACAAGGTTCGTAACACTGAAATTTTTATAATTTTCGGGGATTGTCGTGCAATCTACTCTCGACTATTTCGTATGGAATGACCCATATAATATACAGAGTGGTCTATTTATAATGGAAGTAGTAAATATGTCATAAATCGTAAAAGACAGGGAAGCGAAATTTTGCAGCAAAAACTATAGGAATAGGGATATGGTCCTACGCATTTTAAACGTCACTGGTTGAACAGTGTCGTTAACCAGTATAAAGTTATATTTTTTCAAACTTAACTACGTCAGATTGTAGACAAACTTCACATATACTTCACAAACTTCAGGTATATTTCAAATCACCCTATCAAACGAAAACTTAAAACACCACATTCATTATTCAGTGTTTCAAACTGCTGATGTTATAATATCAAAGTTCGAAAGTTTGCAAATTTCGAAACCCTCTAACACACATACAGCAGAATGCAGATAGACAGGATAATACACATCGAAAGCACATTAGCATTTGATAACGAGGTCATGGTATGAGTTGTTTCGAATGAATAGAACTAAGTATATAGGACTTAAAAATTTCAATTTTCAAATGCTTTATTTCGAAAACTTGCTTAGACAAGTGTCGTATCTAATTACTTTTGTGGTTTACAATCGACGTACAAATTATTATTCTCCTTACAAGTCTTCGGTATGATAAAAACGATAAAGATTGCAACACTGCTGAAAATGGCGTGTTTGTGAAAAATATTTAATGTTGTTTTCTTTCTCTTTTGTAGCATTATAGAATAGCTTTTAGTAGCGGTTATTAGAACAAGTTCTCGCAATTACATGATTTAAGCAGTGTTGCAAACTTCAGCAATGTTTATCATATCTCAGAAACGAGTTGAGATATCGAAGTTCTGTAAACGGCAAAATTATTTACACATCATTATAAACCATTCTAATAACTACTTATGATACTTAGCTGAGCACTTTTTCAAGAACCAATTCAAAAGATTCATGTATTCAAACTTAGGTAACTTGGTTCCAATTCAATCGAAATTAGTCATACCATAACCACGGTATCAAATGCTAACATACTTTCGATGTGCATTATCCCGTGCAACTACGTTGTGCTGAATGTCCGTTAAAGGCTTCCAAACTTTGCATGTCTGTGATTCCATAACATCCCTAGTTTCAAACACTGAATAATAAACATGGTATTTTAAGTTTTCGTTTGACATGCTGATTTGAACTATAGCATCTCCTGATGTACTATTATGAACTAATATGAACCCAAACTGCGCTATGTCACGTAGTGCCATTTGAGAAAGTAAAACTTTGTATTGGGTTGGGACCACTGTTCATCCAGTGATTGTAATGTCTCCGTTCAGCTAGTTTTCCTAAACAGACCCAAATCAAGAGATTGAAAAGAATTGCTAAAAACAATAATAAAGATCTGTCAATATGAATTCGTTCAGCACAAGAAACCCTGCAGAAGAAACTTGATCGTATGGTTCCTCTCATCTGCTGCTGGAAGGTGTTAAATTGTGATCCTATCTTCTCTTATCAAACATCAAAGAAAGCAGGATAATATAATCAATATGTAAATTAAACACCAAAAATACAATTTTAGTAAGAGTTTTATTGAACAACTTAGCGGTTGTGTATATGTAATAACTCGTTAGATTATTTGATATACAAAATAATTCAAACAACAAAAAATAAACATGTAATTATTTAAAAAAAATCCAAAGTAAAGAAGAATGATAAATATTCACTTTGGGGGCGCGGTGGCTCAGTGGTAGAGCGTTCACCTCCGGTGCTTCGAGTCCCTGGTTCGATCCCAGCTTGCGCTATGTGGACTTTGTGGTGGACAAACACCGTGCTCGTGGGTTTTTTCGGGGTTCTCCCGTTTCATGACACTTTCTTCATTCCACCATTTCATTCATTTCTCATAATCACCGTCTCCTTTAGCCTAACCGACATAACCGTGGGACGTAAAACTCAAAGATTTCATTTCATTTCAATATTTACTTTCTCGAAAGAAGAAAATGTATCAATTAAAATAAATAGTTCAAAATCTCAGTTATAACCAAGTTCTAATCATATGTCGCAATAAAATATATTTAAAGGTATAATCTGATTGAACACTTTCGGAAAATATTTAAACTCAAGAATCCTAATACTTCTCAAGTTTGACTAAGATGAAAAATTCACCCCACAGTTAGCAAAACTAACCTTAAATTCGCAAAAATGGTAAATATCAAGAATTTCTATCAATATTTAAGTCATATATATATATATATATATATATATATATATATATATATATATATATATATATATATATATATATATATATATATATATATATATATATATATCCTGAAATCCACAAGTAATTTTCGATTCAAGTTTTATTATCAACCTGTATAGGTTTAATTAAGCACAATAAAGAATGAAATACAGAATAAATAAACTTTCAAACTCTATTCTTAAATATACTGAAAATCGAGAAAAATCTGACTAATCAATAGTTTCAATAGTTTCCTTTAAAAAAAAAACAATGTACACTTTTCCTTGTATCTTCTTTTAAATTCGTAAGCCGTTTCTGCTTTCAATTTATGTTTTTTATTTCTTCTTTGAACACGTGTTTCTCACTTTCTGGAGCACACTTTATTTTCATGTTTAGAGAATGGCAGGTATTGCATGTGTCAAATTTATTAGATTTGAAAGCAATATGTCCGAACTCTTTCTTCATAAACTGGCTATAGTAGGTATAACTAACTGGTCTTTCCCCATTCGATGAACATTGGTCTTTGTACATTTCATACAACACACGTTTGTTTAAATTACTTGGCAAATATTTCTTCGTGCTCTTGAGTGGACCATAATGTGATTCACATATTGGAAGTTTTTTGTAAAATTGACGGTAAAAATGATAGTTTACACTCTGCCATCTTGTTTGGTAGCGTCTTGGAACCTCTCTTATCACGTGATATTATTCCTATATGACATGGTTTTCTTTTCTCTTTAATATTATTATTTAAATATTTTATGACTTAATTACTACTAATGACATCTAGGGAGTGTAAATGAAGGTTAAAAATATCGAGGTGTTCAACAATCACGGCTTGGAATATCAGATAACAATTATAACATAATGACTACCATTGCCATCTAGGGAGTGTAAACGAAGGCTAAAATTATCGAGTTGTGAAACAATAACGACTTACGAGTTAGAATACCAGATAACAATTATAACTAAGTGACTACTAGTGCCATCTAGGAAGTGTAAATGAAGGCTAAAATTATGGAGGATGTGAAAAATCACGGCTTAGCATAACAGATAAAAATTATACACTGCGTTTAAGAATAACGGATAGGAAAAAGTTAAGTCGATGCAATAATCCCACGAACGTGCGCATGTGCATCCAAAGCATTTATGTGCTACTTTATAAGAAACATATTCACGTATGTCCCTGGTGTGCATGGGGTTAATGATGTTAAAGATTAGGAACAACAGTTATTACAAGAAATTGCAATAAAAATCGGGATTTAGAGTTAAGTTGTACTTTGGATCAGTAGGTATGTTTCAATTATATAAGTTCCAAAATGTGCGTCATATGTTATGTTGGGTATTTTAACATTTTCAGCAGAAACTGTACCATAATGGAGCTTATATGATAGTCACAACAACATGCATTATGTTGAAATAAGTATACATTTCCATTAAGATTTTCTAGCAAGATAATGCTGTAGTTATTTCTAAAAGCCATTACGGTTGCAATTAGACTCGTTTGTATTCATGGTAGTATACTATTCAAACAAATGTTAAATGTGCCAACAGATGTATGTTTTAGCGATGCATTTATAAGTAAACCATAAGATTTCGTTTCAATAAGGAGCTTATATTTATCACAAAAGAACACATATATCTAAGTACTTTCATATAATGGAGCGTTTTGGGGAGTGGCTTGGCTCCCAGTGTCTCAGAAGTTGTTCCATGCGTTTCATATAATTAGTAGGCGAATTCCGTGCCAAAATGAAGGTAGTGAATATACTCTTGTTTAGTGTGCTTTGGGGAATGGATCACAAAACAAATTTTGTCCATAAGTCAGTAGTAAGAAAGCATACGCCTGCAAGTAAGGCACAACACCTTTTGAAGATTAATGAAACACAGCAATCAATGATGATGCATGTCTATTCATTGTTTAGTATTATAAATATTATTGCGAAAGACATCCGAATTAACGTTCGTCCTATAATGCTGTTTTCACGTCGCTCAATTCACTTACAGTGACGTTTGAGGTGATATGGGAAAAGAGAACTATTGGACTCTCAAGTTGTGATTTCTTCGTAAAGTGAACTTCACAATATTTGCCTACTGAAAGCAATTATTTCACCTGAGTTTTAATAACGTCAATTGGCAACATTATTGATCTAGGCCAAAAATATATCCCTCAGCAATATATGGGAGCTCATGTGGTTCGGAATCCACGTTAATCAGTACATCCTCGTCTTATATAGCCTCGCTGCTGAACGGAACGTTAAACTCAAAAAATTAACTCAATCGACAGCAATATACACGCTGTCTCATAAGTCCCCTAACATGGGGTAACTCTGTTATTATCATAGTAGATTTATTTTCATCTTATTATTTTATATAAATTCTCATGCATTGCGGAAAATAGAATTTCATAAAAAAGCATTGACCCAGATGGGAATCGAACTCACAACTTACTATTTGTAATCAAACTGCTTACCACTTTTTACCAACTTTTTTATTTAGATGCAGTAAAATATTATAAATACCTAACATTTTTTAAAAAAAAGAATATCATATTATGATTAAATAACAAGGAATCAGATAAGAATCAGCAGAAACATAAAAGAACTTATTAGTAATATCAAAATTATGAATACATCATAGTTAGTTTTTCATCGACAACAGCAAAATAATTCGCGAACTGTTCCAGTTTGATATTTTCAGTTATCTTCCATCGTTCTTTAATCAGGTGAAAATAGTAGCCTGCAAGGGTTGGCGTTTGACTTTGAATCAAATATTCCAAAGTTACACCACACAACCAGATTATATTATTTTGTTCGTAATGAGGATAATATGAAAAAGCAGGAAATAGAATCAATAGCGGGGAAATATTCTGGATCCCACAACGAACGAGAAAACACATGATACGTGCGTTGGACAACATATGTCGTGCACGAAATCATAACTTGGAAGCCGATGTTGTAAAGTATTGTCTCTATTACAAATGCGAACATTTCCCGATAGACATCAGCTTAGTTTTCTGTAACTTTATATTAGTTGTTATTACGTCGTGTACAATTCGGTACCATACAGAGCGCATATTGACAGTTTGGACCGTGTTATTGATACTTTTCCAAATCATATCCCAATTATAGTTTGGAAACTTGTCTTTGTGTTTAGTAGTAACATTTTGTTTACACTGATACGAACTGTACAAGATCTTGATATTCTAACGTTTTGGAATAGGCCTATATATGTCTAGAGTCATGTAAACAGAATTTAAGAGTACATCATACAAATATTTTACAGTGTTTGAAAGGATCGACATATAAAGTGGAGGGGTGACGCCGTGGCCTGTATCCAACAGAGACCCCAGATTTTAGAAAAATTGGATGTATTTAATTGTAACTTGTTCACTCATGTCCAAAATTATTGTCGCATATCTATAATTGTTTTCCTGTAAGAATATTATTTGATAATGATTTTGCAGGATACTTTTAATACTGATATCTATATGTATAATCGGGAAATGTATATTTGTGGTAAATTTCATAGGAAAAAATATAAATACAAAAATTAGAATGAGTAAAACAAAATGTTGCTGAAAGGATAAGAAAGTTTTATTTTCGTCTTATTGTTCTTATTAACTGCTCTTTTGACATGAAATTTGTCACATACATGTCTTTGCCGATTATACACGCACTAACATTATAAAAAATTCCGGGTGAATTCGTTATCAAATTGTATTCCTAGAATAACATATTTATAGACATGTGACAATAATTTTGGACATGAGTGTACATCCAATTAATCAAAAATAAAACAGTGCTTTGGCAATATATATATCCACCATGTTCAGACCTCCAGCAATAGTATTAACAATCCAAATTCTTTGTTCAAGAGAGTAGTCACAAAATTTCCACGATTGGCATAAACCTTTCACCTTCTGGAGGACTAGAGCCCAATTTCCTCAAATCATTTGTTGTACCGTGCAATAAAAATAAGCACCTAAAATCTTTATCTTATCAACATGGAGAATAGGTAAAGTAATGAAATGAAAATCCCAAGTACCATGTGCAAACAATTTTGCTTTCTGAAAATTTATGCATGTTCCAGTAGATTGGCCAATATTTTGTTTGGGATGAACAACTTGATTAAGTTCAGTTTCATCTCTTACTAGAACTGAAAAATCATCAGCATAAGAACACACTGTAAGGTGGCGATCAGCAGAGGAAATACCTATTTGCATAGCATGTAATTACAAATCAATGGTGAAATGTAAATATTAAAAAGAGACTTAGAAGCGCGCACCCTTGTCTAATAGATCTCTTGATTGTTACGAATTGTGTTAAATAACCATTTATCTCAATTTTCGATCTCGCAAACATATACAAAATGTTCACTTCGTTAATTACAACAGGATGAAATCAAAATGTTTCCATTACTTGATGTAAATACCCATGGTTAACCAAATAAAATGCTGACCTTAAATCTATGGATATAAGGCCACCTTTATATTAGTTGTAATCAAAATATGCCACTGCATCGCGAAGATCCATCAATACATCAAGAAGTTTTTTACCTTCTAGAAATTTTGCTTGCATCGGGTGGAGGATGCTTGAGAGCACTGTTTTTAACCTATTGAAAAAGCATTTTGATACTATCTTATAGTTTCTACTTAATATAGTCGAGGCTCTACAATGCTTAAAACAAGTAGGATTTGATAGCTTTGGTGCTAATATAGTGGCACCTGTAACAAAGGATTCACTAATTACACCACGATGCAACATTTCATTGACAATAATAGTAAACTCATCTACTATAATAGGAAACACCTTTTGATAAAATTCTGCTATTAATTAATCTATGCCAGGAGTTTTTAATCTGAAAACTGAGTATTACCTAATGGATCTCATTTTTGGTATATGGTTGCATGAGCATGTCATGATGATCAGATATCACTGTATAACCTTGCAGAAAAGTAAATTGCAAAACAGGGTTCTTGTTCTGTGATACATTATACAACTCTTCTTATATATTATGAATGTGAGCCCTAATTTCACTCGAATTAGTTAGTACTTGCTGAGTATTAGAGGTTAATTTTGAAATTAAAGCTCCACATTTACGTTTCTTAGCATGATACGATAATATAACGTCATACGCTCGTTTTCTACCACAGTGTTATCTTTACAATACTAACGATGTTCTTCAGTACACTCTTTCTGCAAATTTAAAATTTTACTTTTATAATACTGAATTTCTCGGTACGGTAGGCGATAAACCACTAACAGATTGTAAACATTTCATATAAAATTGCATCGTATGGTTACTATTGGTATTCCTATCTCAAAAGTGATCGATATATAGCCATTTTATTTTGGGTTTCACATATTGCTCCCACCATTTGAGGCTTGCGTGTACCTGTGTTGATGGTGAAGCCAGACTGACCAGTGCCGATGAAGTTGGTTAAGAAAATAAGGGCCATTTAGACCAATGGAAGACATTTGCCAGTTGGATCGTCCCGAGACACAGTAGTCCGAACCAATATTAAATTCAAGAATTATACCCAGATGATCAATAGAAGGGCTAGACGGACATCATATTTAACAATCAATTTAACCAAGTCTGGATTACAATAACAACGGTCAAGCCTGGATGCTGCATTAGTGCGCACGTAATTAAGGATATTGTTCTTTTTACAGTAGATAGTAGTGTCAACCAGCCGATATAGAGGAACAAAAAATTGTAGTGCTGGACTATAAGATGGAGTCCCGACACAATCATTAGCTCGAAGTACACAATCAAAATCACCCATGACCATAATGTTATTAAAGGGTTCGGAATGCAAATACAACAAATCTTCATAATATAGTCTTTCTAGCCGTCTTCCCTTGATACCACGAATTCCCATATATATTGACAATAAAAGTATATTTCCAATACAACATATCTCTCTGCTATTCACCAACATTTTAAGAGAATCAATATACCTTCTCTCGCTAATATAGCAGTTCCAAAACTATGTGCACCAAATTTACATGACTCTTATAACCAGAGATGAAACAGTGTTCATCAGAAAAATCACTGAGTTTTACGTCCCACGCTTATGCCGGTTAGGCTAAAGGTGATTATGAGAAATGAATGAAATGCTGGAATGAAGACAGTGGGAGGAAACGGGAGAACCTTGAGAAAACCCACTCACATGGTGTTTGACCACCACAAAGTCCACCACAACCCGGGACCCCAAGCACCAGAGGTAAACGCTCTATCACTGAGCCACCGTGGCCCCAGTGTTCATCAGAGATTATTTCTTGAAGACATATAAAAATTGTCTCATAATCATAAACAAATTTTAAGCAAGTCATTTAACACTATTTTACATACAGTTTACATTGAGGGAAATGATACGTGTAATGTAGCGTTATAAGAAAACAGAAAAGTAAATGTAAGCTTTGAACATATCAACGTGTTACTATAAACAGAAGACGAGAATGTCAATATAGTCACAGTGAGAACAAAAACGCGAAAATATGTTTACAAATCATGAAGTAGAGTAAACACACCTGATGCAGTATCGTCTTGACGTAAACATTCACTTACTGAAGGACCACGCCTCTTCTTCTTTCTAATTGTTATGACATCCACAGGTTATGAATAAGAACCACGCAAGCCACGTTCCTTTCGTGAACGTTATTCCCTTGCTGTATCAGGAATGTCTGTTGTTTCACTTTCCAGGTCAAGATCACTACCGTCTGTATCTGAAGTAGGTGCAATAGGTGCAATGAATTCCACAACAGTTGTTTTTTCACAGCTTGGAGGGAGCCTTTAGTATCAACAGGGTGTTTACTACGGAGACAAGACGGAGTATCAACACTTTGAAGGCTATTAACATTAGCAATGGATGTATGTGTTTCTTCATCTGCATGGTTGATAATGGAAGATGTGGAATCAGAATTGTCATCATTATGAGCTGCAAGCGTGGTAAAAGTGTCAGTTATTGGTTCTGAAGCATTTGGTTGTAATTGTACGTCTTTTTCACAAGTTTTTTTTTTTTTTTTTTTTTGAATATTGCAGAAGGATGACATTTGTAAAGGTAGTGGCGGTGCATTGGATATGGGCGGAGTTGGGTGAAAACTAGGTAAATCGAATGTCAAACGTTTGAGACTTATGAGGGCCATTCAGTTATGCCTTTCTTTCTTATCACAGTCATTAAGTCGGTGAGTTAATGATCGTCAGAAAAAACACATTTCCGGCTGGCCTTCATATGATATGAAACCACGAAAGCCGTTAAAGAGTAAACCTGAATGGATCGTTTCGTTTAAGGACAATGCTCACAGTTCGTATTTCATTGGACAATGCAAGGCCATAATTTTGAGACCATGTCTCATTGGTTATATTTTTCAGTGATCCATATTCTGTCAGAATTTGCACAATAACATTATTATCTAGTTGAATAGGTACATTAAAGGTTATTACCTTTGTAATATTTTCCAACGAGTTGGACAAAAGAGGTACTACCGTTACTATGTTTAAATGGTACCGTAGATTTCGAGCTTACTTAACACTTTTTCAAAAATTTCATCAGTATTAAAAGTCACAGACAGAGAATATTTATCAGAGTGAAGTTGGAGCACAGCACTGGTCCTATTCATGGTCATGGCGGTCCTATTCAAATAAACGTTCGATGTATTTATGAATAACTATGTGTGAAGAGCGATTATTACGTTTGTGCTCGTCAAATACACATTTGATGGTATTTGTTTCGAACGAGCTGAGACATTTTACATTTTACAATATATAGTTACTTACACAAATAATCGACACGTAGTGGTAAAGCTAAAGAACGTAAAACTCCGAACAAAACATTCCACCGGACAACACGTCCTACCACTAGTACCGTTTAACAGCAATTATACAACCACCACTGGCTAATACAAGTACACTTCGTAACATACTTCTACCGATGTATAATGTTTTCTCAAAACAATGACATTCATATGCACTGCAAAGGCTCTTTTATTCTACTTTTATGTTAGTACTTAGGCGAGAATTATGTTCTATGTCTTAAGTTTCAGCATTCTTTTACATATGGAAAGATTCCTTTACGTATCTAAATGTTCTTTTTCGTAAGGGGAGCTAAATGACAAGCAAGTATGTGTTGGCATTAATGCAAACTTTTGAAATATTGTATTAAGTTTTTAAATCAATGTTCCTTTTTATATACAATTGGTAACGTAAGAAGTCTTATATTTTCCCGATTTCAAAGGTTGGCTTCAAGATTCGAACCTGGTTTACTTTTTCCCGAAGATACGAGAAGTTGGACTTAAAAACATTTTGGCCTCTAAACAGCAATAAAGAGTGCGGATAAGCTTCATGAGACAAGCTGTACTTAGTGCTTCTCTTATTAAACTTGCTGCCGATACTTAACATAGAATAGAAAATGTTTGGTAGTGTGGTGGCACAGTTCGAACAATATGGACAAATGGAGAAACACATTATTCAGTTGGTACATATATTAGAGTTAGAAATTATATACAACTCAAAATTTATTGTATTAATTTAAGACACAGAAGAAATATCCTTGTTATCTGCAATTACGAAGACACTCAAGTACCTAGTGTCAGTTCATAAAAGTGGACGCACAATGTTTGAATCTGTTCGCGAAGAAGGAAATTACTTCAGGAAAAGTGATTTGTATATTATTGTCGTTTCAACAAAGAAATCTTGGGAAATAATCATTGAAACTGAGAATAAATTCAAGTGGAATAAAGCTTCGAAAATTCTCGTTATTGCATGTTTAATAAACATTGTGATTACAATTGTTGATTTAAGCCCAATACAGAAATGTCCTTTCTTGATGGCGTCTGGACGTGTTAAATGTCGAAATCAACGCCCTGAAGATGTCACATAGAAATTGGAAAACTACAAATGTTTATGGGATTAAACTACATACAGTAAATGTAGAAGTACGTTTTTCTTCAGAATTTGCGTACTATAAAAACGATACGAAAGGAACGCTTATACACAAAGGTAGTTACAGAAATATGTTTGATACATTGGAACAATATCTCCTCTATACGACCGAGAGTGTTGTTTCTTAAAAAGGGTTTAAACTAGGTATTGAACATAAGTAAGAAACTTGAAGATGAGTCGTTGGAAGTCTTATCACAATAGAAGCTGATTTTGCACAAAGTTCAATGATCATTTTTTATCGGCGATACTAAGTTATAGATTTCACAAATTATGTAAATATCGTTATACTATCGTTTATTGTACCTAAAGGGAAATTGATCCCAGCAGGAATTGTTTTAATACAGCTGTATGACAGTTTAGTTTGGTACTGCATTCTCGGTTCAGTTATTGTGATGTCTTTCAGTCTGACATTGTTGTCAAAATTTTTACCTGGTCTTAAAAGAGGCAAGGTCTAAGTCGATCCTTTCTGAAAGTGGTTTCCCTATTGCTCCGCCAATCAACAACTGAACCAATGTCTTCTATCATAAGAATATTGTTACTTACTTGGATCTATTTTAGTCTGATTGTGACCTGTCTGTATGAAGGAGGTATTGTTGGAATCTTGACGTTTCCCAAACGTTATCCAGATATCTCTCTTAATAGTCTTGCTTTATCTAATTAATCGATCTCAGGAAAAAGACATCTTAGGGATGTTTTAAAACTCTATGAAAAGACAGAGGTTCCCTTATTATCAAAGAGATATCAAGTATTTTCAAGTGATGAAGAAGCAGTAAAAGTACTAGTTAATCAACGAGGTATGGCAGTGTTTTCTGTTCAAAATAATTTTGAATACTACAAAAATAAGCTACATTACTGTTTAAGTTGGGTATCACCATTTCATATAATGAACGAGAAAATGGGTGTACAATCTTTAGGTATTCCCTTTCCTAAAGGTTCATCATTTGTGTCGAGGTTCAATATTCTGATAAAGGACTTATTAAAAAGTGGTATTCTAACGTTCTGACTGAAGTGAAAAGTAATAGGGATTGTGAAAACTCTTGTGATAACAGCGTGGTGACTATCTCTTTGAGAAAGACTGAATCGTCATTCTATATGTTGGGAACCAGTTTAGTTGCAGCAATGTTATGTTTTCTAACAGAAAATATACCTTACAAATTAAAATATAGATTTGTACTGAAAATATCCTAAAGTAAGCCTGTTTACGAACAACGTTCACACACTTAAATAAAACGTTTAAGAAAATATTAAATGACTTGTTGTATGGAAAAGTCATCAAGACTTAGAAATAGTCAGACAAAATAACAATATTTGATCTAATCACAAATAAGTTCTCTTTTACATTTGCTAAACTAGGTAGACATTCAAACTAGGCAAATTCAGTATTGAAAAATCAACAATTTTAGGATTCCATGAAGAGATATTGTGAGACGATTCTTGTTAAGTACTACATCTATACTATTTCCAGTTTAAGTGAATGGTTAACGAATGACAGAGAATCTATTCTTTGAATTCTGAATCTATTGCTAGAAGCCTTCTGTCACTAATAGAAGGTGCGACACACAAAAAGAATTGTAGCTGAATTACTAAAAATAATTCACATAAGGAATACTACCTTGTAAAGTGAACTGAACTCACCCGACCCAGCCACTCGCGAGATAAGCAACAAAGAGTGAATACGTGTGTCAGTGCGTTGGCGGAAAATGACGAGCGAGAAAGCAGAAGAAAGGATAAACATCAAGATTTTTTTTACTCGAAAAACATTGCAGTGTGTGAACTCTCGCCGTACTTGCCTGATTTGGCACCTTGTGATTTTTTTCTTTGTTCTCGACAATCAAATCTCAACTGAAAGGGACACATTTTACATCCGTTAATGAGGTTAGGAAGTAAAAACGAGAAACATACTAAAGATCCTTACAGAAATTGACTTCCAGGGAAGTTCCATACAATAGCAGAAGCGAATGAAGTGTGTGTTGAAGCAGAAGGATATAGATGGAAGGTGACACCACCGACAGGAACCAATAACGTATGTGCTCTGTGTTATTACTTCAGTCCGTTTTTTGTGTCGCACCTCATATACTATGTTTTTACTCCATGCAAATCAATATATTGAAATTATTACTACATGTAAACTTGAACTACTTACGGTTTCATCAGAATGTTACAGGCGGTTATTGGTATATTTTCTTCAAATGCACAATCGATTCTAATGAATCGCTTATCTTTATTTATTGGCGTTTTATTCTAAGGCGATCTGCACTCAATGGTTGATTTATACCTCTTGATTCTAACATACGAGTGATGGTGAAGTGACGAATTTATTCTACAGGCATAAAATCGATTACAGAACAGAAAAAAATAGCTTCTAGGTATCTTCTAACATTTTTTGCTCTATGTGACTCAACACTGAAACCAGAAGGACTAGTAAAATCCAGCCCATTCCACTTTTAGTATTGTAACTGGTAATAATGATATATTTACTTGAGACACGGACTTGATTCTAAAACCACTTGTTACTGTTACCGTTTTCATTCTATACTAACAAACGTTTATCCCGAAAACAGCTGAGTTTTACCACTTCCAATTTTAACAGAGAAAACGAAGAAAGTCTCTCATGAAAGATTCTCAATTAGTATCAAGTAAAATGTCGATATAGAACAGAATATATAACATGATGATAATGATTATGAAAAGTAACGACAGCCAAAAGTCACCATCCTGTATGAAGTCACCTTATTATTTTCGAAGCCGAAAGTCATCATGTATGAAGTCACCTTATTATTTTCGAAGATAAAAGTCATCATATATGAAGTCACCTTATTATTTTCGAAGCCAAAAATCATTATGTATAAAGTCACATTATTTTCGAAGCCAAAAGTCATCATGTATAAAGTCACCTTATTATTTTCGAAGCCAAAAATCATCATGTATGAAGTCACCTTATTATTTTCGAAGACAAAAGTCATCATGTAAGAAGTTACCTTATTATTTTCGAAGTCAAAAGTCATCATGTATGAAGTCACCTTATTATTTTCGAAGCCAAAAGTCATCATGTATGAAGTCACCTTATTATTTTCGAAGCCAAAAGTCATCATATATGAAGTCACCTTATTATTTTCGAAGCCAAAAATCATTATGTATGAAGTCAGCTTATTATTTTCGAAGCCAAAAGTCATCATGTATAAAGTCAGCTTATTATTTTCGAAGCCAAAAGTCATCATAAATGAAGATACCTTATTATTTTCGAAACAAAAAGTCATCATGTATGAAGTCACCTTATTATTTTCGAAGCCAAAAGTCATCATGTATGAAGTTACCATATTATTTCCACATTTCTTTCGCTTTTGTTGCGAAATTTACAATTCTCAGAGGCTCCATTGTAGTTTGATAAAGCAAATAAGTTATTGATCGCAGGGGGTGTAACACAATTAACTTTTCGACAGAACCTTCTTTGTATGAATAGTGATGGAATATAATTTCTGAATCAGGAGAAATCACTCTGTTGGACCTCTTGCCAATTTAGCCATTTTTATAGTATGCTCAGCCAGTAAAAAAGATAACGACTTTTCTCCAATTCTGCTTTCAGAGTTGACGGTTTCTAGTCATTCATGCTTAGCAGTCGTTTAATAATTTATTAAACCAAAGCTTATTTAAATAGTGAATAGAAGGAATATAATATTATTTGCTATTTTGCTAATCCTTCTGTTTGTTTTACTATCTATAATGCTACATTAGAATCTGAGTTAAGTATAACATCATTCTTGCTTACTTGTGATATCACAATAAATTATTATTCAAGAAATTATACCTTTCCTTACCTAATTTCAGCGCTTAATTTGCATTTGAGAATTTTGAATTTACAAGTTTTGGCCGGAAACCTTGTACATTCAAAGAGATTCTTTATCAATAGTTCTACCGATAGAGTAACTAATGGACCCCAATGATTAGGACAAATAAACTAGTTCCAGAGATGCGTAACAACATACCCATACGAAGAAATTTATTACCGTGGGGATCTAAAGTTTATCGGAGAACTCCAGATTCAATATAAGAACAAATTATATTAAAAATTTGTAAATTTACTCCTAAGACTAGATTAAATTCACATAATAATGAGGATTTCGGGGAGTACGGTTCCCAAGAATCCACCCTGTGCGCACGTCCTTACATAATAACACAAACATTGTAATGATAGCGTGAAATAAATATTTAAAGTATCGGCCAAGTTAAAGATTAAGGTATTTAATTTGAGGATGCCAGCAAGAATGTTATAGTATGTTTCATCTGTACAATAACATTAAAAATATCTAGCTTTCTTTATCCTAAAATTCTCTTTGCAATAATCTTACTTTATAACTTCTTAGATAAATATATAAAATTTTAGAAAAGTTAAGTCATTTTTTAATCTAGATTACGAGCGTGATTTAGCTATGGTTTTATATATGCTCATTGTAACTCTAGCTTCTGGATAGTAGAAAAGGAAATAAGAAAATAAGAAAATAATTCTATCCATATATATATATTACTTATTTATATGGATAGATTTAAATGATAAAATAGTCTATGATGGCAATTGTTTCACGATTAAGTACGAAGCCTCATATATTACAATGTAGGTGATATTCTCTATAGGCTATGTTATGTTTATGGAAATGTAATAATTATTTGTTAATAAATATGAGCTAGATTCGAACATAAAAGAAAACTAAAGAGTTATGTGGATATAGTGTTGTGAGATTTTTTTTGTAATTTAACACAGGTTTATTTATTGCTATCATTTCTTATTAATTTAGTTTGATCATAATTCATTGTAAATTGAGAAGATGATTATCAATTGGTTTATAGCTAGCCTTTATTCTGAGTGCACACTGCAGTTACTACGCTTAACAGGTTTATTATGTACACATGCAATACATCATGACCAAAATTCAGCAAAAAAAGTTCTCCTTTTACCAGTTGTAAAATGTTTGTAGAACTTAACAACCTTAATTTTCATGAGAACTATTATGGAATGGAAGCCTTTGGTTCTCGAATTGTTAACCATCGAGTTTGGAAGGTTTGGACTTAATTAAAATTTAAATAAAAAAGCACTCAGGCAGCAGTGATATGCACAGAATAATATTTGACATTAATCCATATCTCATCAAGCTCTACATCCATGCCAATTTTGGTTATCATTGGATTAGTTTCGCCGATCGTGCATTATAAATAGTATATTGTTATTGTGGCTTTTTTTCTTATGAGAAAAAAATGAATGATAACAACAAGGAATACCTAATCTAAAACCAAGAAAGAGAAGCTTCTTCTTGAAGTCTATGAAACTTATTTTTACTTGAAAACGAGAGTTGTGAAAGCTTTACCAATTATTATAAAATTACCTACTTATTATTAGTTAAAACACAATCCACTATTAGCAATTTTACCCAAGTACTAGTTTTTCGCTTCACAATACGTCTCGGGAGGGCAGAGAGGAAGTTGACAACGTGGGACGTAAATGGACTCCATCCTGGACTCCGTCAACGACACAGTGCGACGCAAATGTGCAAAACATGAGACAAAACTAACTCCGATCGATGCCTGAGAATCAGCCTCTTAGCAGAAGAGTGCAATATTCCGAAAACCACAGTGCATCACACTCTTACAGAAGATTTAGGCATGAGAAAGTTGTGTGCAAAGATGTTTCACAAAATGCTGTCGGAACATCAAAAAGCTGCTCGCGTCACATTCTCGCGTAAAGTGTTGGATCATTCTGAAACTTACACGCAGTGTATTTGAACCTGAACCCACAAAGTGGGGGTGATGTAAATATTTCTTGAAAGCTTGGGTGAAGGTAAGATCAAACCGGTTACCAAAATTGGGGTGGTCTCAAGCATTCCGCTTGAGGACAGCACGTTACTCATTTTTATTAACACCTTTAAGCGTGTCATAAAGTCCGTTGCAACCCCGAAAAATCTGAAACGGTGGGACAGATATGAAAACAGAGAAACATGTCTTTCATTATTTCAAAAGTATAACGTATCAAAGTAAAATAAATTGTCCCAGGGTCCCAGACGGGGTCCAACCCAAAATTTTTAAATGGAAAGGGGGATCAACTTGCACATCGTATGGAAGTTGGTGTTAAAAAAAAGAAGGTAAATCAAGGCGCGACTCAGTACGATAAGCCTGTGCAAAATAGCGGTGGGTCAAAATATCAACACAATCTTTATTCCAAAGTCTATGGTCACTCCTATGAATCTGAAACGGTGGAATAGGTGTAGAAACAAAATCACGGATATGTCAGTATTTCAAAAGTATAATGATTCAAAGTAAAAAGATGTTCCAGGGTCCCTCGCATGGTCCCAGATGGGGTAGAACTCAAAATGTTGAAATGGAAAGGGGTTCAAGTTGAGTATCGTATGAAACCTTATATTAAGTGAAAGAAGAGAAAGAAGTCTCGACTCTTGATGAAAAAGTCTATGGTCATTCCTATTAATCTGAAGCGGTGATACAGGTGCAAAAACAAAACAAAAACTAGAATGTATCAAAAGAAATGATTCTTGCAATTTTTTTAATGCTTATCGACAGTCGATACTTGTCCAATGTCAAAATCTGTATCATTTAACACGAGCTTTCTCATAATGTGCTTATTTACCCCCCTTGGCACTTGAAAGTTTTGATTTGGACCCCGTCTGGGATCCTGCAGTTGAAACAGGGATATTACTTTTTTCATTGATACATTCTAGCTCATATATATGCCTAAGTTATACTGAATTATACGTGAGAAATTTGGACTTCTAACGCTAAGCACTGTCCTCAGATTCTGATAAATTTACATGAAAACTGCAAGAAATTTTACTACTTTTTTAAATTAAAGAAAAAGAATATTTAAAACTGGTATATTTATTTTTAAGTTAGGCGTGAAAATGCACAAAATGAAGTCGGTTAATTACGATATTATCTTTGTCGTTGAAAGGTTTCGTGGCCTATTTCCAAAGATTATCATCACACTCTACTGGAATGTATATCAAAACATCGTGACAACATACTCTGAAATAAAATCAGAAGAAATTCAAACTTTGTGCACCTATCGAAGATATGTGTGATTATACACATATTTAAGTAAGTTATTATGACATTCACACTACACTTGTTAAAATGTTTCATTGTCTAGGACTTAAGATTATCCTAACATCCTTACAAAATTTATATGGGATCACTGGAAATTTATGTGGCGTCATCTATACTGAACATAGAGACTATCGAAATATATATAAATGATGATAACTTATGTTTGTGATTCCATAACTTTTGAACCACCCGACCGATCACGATCATATATTCAGTATAGATGAGGTTCCGATCACGATCATATATTCAGTATAGATGAGGTTCCGGTATTTTTTTTAATCATTTCATTTTGAAGGTACAAAGTAAGGGTGGGGGAGAAGGAGGCATAAAAAATAAATGAAACTTATAAACTCTTGAACCACCCAACTGATCTCGATCACATTTGCCACGAGGTTCGGGTCTTGTCATTTCACTTTAAAAGTGCAACTTAGCGGAGGGAGAGGGTAAGATATGTAAAAATACGTATAAATAGAAGTAACTACGCTGGTGACTTTTCTTGATATAATTCTTGAACCACCAGACCGATCCCGATCAAATTTTCAAAATGGATTATGCTCCTACCAGGGACGGTTTTTATCATTTTAGCTTGACGGTGCAATTTAGGGTAGGGGAGAGGGAAAATATGTTTTAAAATGATCAAAAATAACACACGGGACTATTAGTGCCGAATTGATAGTTTTCGGGCTCGTTGAGACGGACAGTGACACTTCCGATTCCCTTGAAATCCAAATTCAGTCCCACAACTTGGATATATATGATCGAAAATTACTGACATTAGTGCCGAATTCTTAGTTTTCGTGGCCGCTCAGGCGAATGATAACACTTCCAATGTCGTTTAAATTTAAACTCATGCCTCTGTGTCGAAAATGAAACTGTTTAGGTACAAAACCTCGCGGCCAGAGCCCCGCGGCGACAACCTCGCGGACCAAAACCTCGCCTGGCCAAAACCTCGCCGCCCAAAACGTCGCGGGCCAAAATCTCGCGAGGCCAAAACCTCGCCACCCAAAACCTCGCGGGCCAAAATCTCGTCGAGCCAAAACCTCGCCTTAGCAAAACCTCGCGCCCCAAAATATCGCCATACCCAAAATCTCGCCTGACCAAAACCTCGTTGTAATGATCTCGCGACACAGAATCTCGCCTGGTCTAAATTAAGCGAGACGTAGTGTCGCCTGGGAAGAAATGTCGTCAGGATAAAATCTTCTCACGACGATTTCTTCAATGTAGAATGTTCTATCGCCAGATTTACAAAACTTATTAGGTTATGAAACTTGACATTTTGTATAAATCTTCTTGCTCCACAAGGACACAAGCTCCAGATAAGACAATATTTTTGCGAATTGCATGCCCTAAGGAGGAATGGAATGGAAGGCCTTGAATGAATTTTGCCGTTCTCCAGATCTAAAAAAAACTACTAAGCATAGAACCTTTACGTTTTGGTAGAAATCTTCTCCTTGTACCATAAGAAGGTGTGTTGCAAAATGCTCCTCGTAAGGGAGTGTTAAAGTTTGGATAATTCTTGAGCGTTGGTTTGATCTCAGGACCCATGAAGTTTTGGCGGCGAGGTTTTGGCCCGGCGAGAGTTTGTCCCACGAGGTTTTGGCCCGGCGAGATTTTGTCCCGCGAGGTTTTGGCCACGCGAGGTTTTGGGCGGCGAAGTTTCGGCCGCGATATTTTGTCCGTATTCCAAATCAAACATATTCTCCCCGTGCTATTAACGGATATTCTGCTAGTAGATATATAGATATAGACAAGATATATAAATATATATATATATATATATATATATATATATATATATATATATATATATATATATATATATATATATATATATATTGTGTAACGGGAGCTAATACAAAGATTGCGGTATATGATTCGTGATATCAAAAGAAGACAAAAAGTCCTGTTGCATATTGTTGAATTCCACGTCGTGGATGAGTGATAGGTTTTCCAACTTGTACTCGAATATCGAATCATGCACTGTAAAAATGAGGTGTTGAAACAACACAAAGTGACTATCACTTTAGCGTGTTACTTATGTCTTAATTCAGCGCCAAACACAGCGCCTTCAGAGCATATCAGAAATAACTCGTTATTACCTGAGAGAATTTGCATTGGTATTTATCGTTTAATATGAGCAAAGCTTTGTGAAATATATTTGGTACTTATGCCAAGTAATGAATAATGTTCGTATAATAATGACAAGTAACGATTAATTATGACCCTTTTCTGTAATCGATCACAATATTGTTGTAAACCTGTGAATCGTTGACAACAGTTACATAGGCAACAGTTCTGCCATCTTCTGTTCATACGTGCTGAGACACAGAAGAATAAAAGAGAAAGAAAATAGATGGAAGCACTGCTATCTATGTAACTGTTGTCAGATGATTCACAGGTTTACAACAATATTATTGTGACCGATTACAGAAAACGTAGAATGTTATTAGATACTTGCCATAAATGCGAAATATATTTCACAAAACAATACCAAACAATAAATAACAATGCAAATACTCACAGCCAGTAAGAAGGTATTCCTGATATGCTCTGAAGGCGATGTGCTGGATGTTGAATTGACACACAAGTGACACGCTAAAGTAGTATCATCTTGCGTTGCATCAACATCTTATTTTTTGCTGTGATAATTGGAACCGAGCAGAAATTTGTGCACATACTTCGGAAGGTGATTCGTCACATTAAAAGAAGACAAAAAGTTCCGTTGCATGTTGTCGAATTCCGCGTTGTGTACTAGTGACAGGGGTACCAACTTGGAATCAAAAGGAGCTTCCCATTCCTTGCCTAATCGTTCAGGGTACGCGCCTTTGGCGTGGGAGACAAAGGTTCAATTCCCGGTGGAAGTTCATGTGGTTCGGATTCCACGTTAATCAGTAGGTCCCTTCTCGTATAGTTTCACTGTTGAAAGGGATGTTAAACTCAAAATCAACTCAACTCAACTTGGAATCGAAAGCCGAATCGTGACAAGTGAAACGTAACAGAAAAATGGTAACATATTGTACTTCGGGAAGTGATTTGTGACATCAAAAGAAGACAAAAAGTCCTCTTGTATGTTGTCGAATTCCGATTCGATTTTCGATTCCTAGTTGGTAACCCTGTCACTCGTATACCACATGGAATTCGACAATATGCAAGAGGATGTTTTCACTTCTTTTAATGTCACAAATCAGCTAGCGCAATATTTGCATTACCTCCTATATATACGAGAGGGGTGAATTGATAACCTCAGTTTTTAAGATGGTTAAAAATGAAACTTTAATATTTAAGGATTTACATTTCTGAAATGTATAACTTCTATCGTGTATAAAATTTAAAAAAAATGAATATTTCCTAAGAAAATTGTTGATATTCAATAAGAAATATGGTGTAACTGTTGACAGCCTTGATATTTTTGTAATATGATGTACGTTGATATACGCTTTTAGAGTAATGCGTATAATATATCAAAGAAGCGATTCAATCCATTAAGATTATTTAGAAAGATAAAGGAAAAGTTCAGCCTTTAGTTCTTATTTTCTACTTGCACTTAGCTACTTCTAAATGAAAATGTATTTTTTTTAGGCGCCAATAGACGATAGATTCCTGGTGCCATTTACGCTACACTTATTTTTATTACTATTAGACTACTTTTGTGATATTAGTTATCAATGCACCCGCTGCAGTTTCATATTGAAACAAATGGAACAAAAATGCCTTTCATGTCATGAGTAAACACGCACAGTTTAAGTTAATAGCAAAAGACAAATGTGTACCTCGTATTGGTTTCAACCATTCTCATTCTATAAAGTGAATTCAACAGTGTTCCTTTACTACGTTCATTTTACTATAAAAATATAGAATATTTTTCCTACATAACTCTGGACATCATTACATTGCTGTCAGATTTATATGTCTCGCTGTAAGTACAAAAATTAATTTTAAATGTCTCAGGAGAGTCTCCAGAGCTTGAACATTTCCATAAATAAATTCCAAGTGGGAAATCCATTAATTAAATAAATACGTAAATAACCTAACAAAGCTTTTGTTCTAAAAAAAAAAATATGTTTGCGGGACTATAAACTTACATTTAATGTAGATCTTGTATGTTTCGAACTTGTGGTACATTTTAAAACGTTCTAGTAACTGTAGAACAAGAAAACCACACCCTTTACACTTGCACATGCTTTTGTTTCGCAGAGCATCACTTACGTAACTTTATTTTTGGTTACCAAATTCAACCTCATTTTGCCAACAAGTGTAACAGTCATCATCATCATCATCATAGGTATTCTGAGATTCTTTGCAAGGTTACTTGCTGCAACTGATAAGCTTCCATGCTCCACAGTCTTCCACTACCCTCTTTGTCTTCATGTACAATTTTGTGTTTTGATATCGTCCATTAATACAAGTATTCTTCCCCCCATCCCTCTCTTTCCTGCCACCATACTCTCTAGCACGTCCGTCATTATCCCAACCAGTTTCTCTTCCTCTTCTTAATAATACCATCATAAGTCCATAAGTCAAATTAATTGTAGGCAAAAAAAACAATGCTGTTTTTTAAAAATATCCTTAGCGCAATTCTCTGAAGTTATTTTCTGACTCGTGCCTAAAAACACTATAAAACTCTTGCTATGGATGATTACTCTCAGTGTTAGTATTTCATATGCCTTACATGTTGCAGACTACAGATGATTTCATTAATTTTCCATCAGTACATGGCTTCAGTATCTTAATACTAGATTTCTTATTCATTTTATTTGCTTAAAATTTCCAATTTAAGATTGAAATTTGCCTATTCCTTAACGTAAAATTTCTAATAAATTTGTAGTTAAGCTACTTGTGGTTCATGCAATACAAAACCGTATACTCGTATTTTCGTGTCCATAAATTGCACATTTAAATGTCAATATAATTTGACCAAAATATTGCATAACTGCCGCGAAAATTTGTGACACAAAAATTAACAAGGATTACACAACCACTGCTATTAATGATGAAGTATTTATTTATAATATTTTATTACCAAATGTAAAAATTCTTAATAATTGTTCTATTGTTTAGTAGTATTTAAGTTTTATTGTTCAGAGAGAAGAAAGAAAATGTACAGTATGATGTGATATCGGGTAGACTGGTCAGAAGCGGAGGAGGCTAAAATGACCATCTCACTGTGCCTGGGTCCACTTTGCTCGACACTTCAAATTGATCCAAATATTGCTAAATTATGTAATACATTAGGCCTAATATATTAATATTGAAAGAGCGGTTCACCTATTATATACTTGCAATGCTAGATACGCTCGTATAGGCTTAGGTTCTTATTCTTGTTACAAATAATATAGATCTTATTTAGCTATTTTGTTCTGTTAACAAATAAATGCATTTGACTATTTTGGAACGAGCGGTTTTAGTATCTTCCATTTGAATTCTTTGCATTCAGTTCCTACATTTTAACCTACTGTAATAACATTTTCTGCCAGTAGTTCAGACTCTTAATAGATGACTATTGGATATAAAGATTCACTTTAACCCCCTAAATTAACAGGTCATTTATTGTAGTCCATAAATTCTCACACCGGATCATTGCGCCGCGAGTGATACCTCATAAGCAACAGACATTGCGTGGAAGATTGACCACTCTGCCCTATTAGGTCAGGTAAAGTGGACATTTTGTATGATTTGAAATTATCAATAATTACTCTATAAACCTTCTTCAAAAAAGGTTCATTTAAATATATCTTAAAGCATAAGGACATTAGTACATTATAAAACTTATACTTATTGCTACCATGTCTCAATAGGAAAGAAAAAAATAAAATTCCTTAGTGTCGCCGCTTTACCCAACACTCCCTTAATATTTTTCATGGTATTTGCATTGTGTTTTGCTAGGTAAATAACCTGAGCGATTGAGAAAATTTAAGTATTTCAAAATAATTTAATTAGTGATACCGTATTTTAAATTTAATGATATTTTTCTGTTTTTTCTTTCATTTTCATTATGTGTTACAAGGTGAACAACACGCGTGACTGTAAAATTGTACAACAATTATAATCAAGAATTCTTTTTTACAAATTTAACTAATTTTATTTCTTTTTCCAGATGTGTTGCTACGTGAAAAAAACATTTGATTGAAAATAAACAAGAATTTCACATCATCTGTATACAATGATGAAATATTCATTGATACTGCTATTAAATACTCTGTCAGTGTTCAACTTTCAAGAACATGCACGTGAAACTATGATATCTGATTCTGAACAATATGAGAAAATGGTGACACAGGTGACATATTTTGTGCGTACGTTCAGTACTGAATTCACGTACAACTCAAACTTTATCGTGTTTCTTCATGAAACAGATGAAGTACACTTTGTATCTCTTATTACAAGAACATTAGAGTACCCATTGTCAATTTATAAAATGGGAAACATGCATATGGGATTATATGAAGAAAGGGAAAATTACTTCAGGAAAAGTGATTTTTATATTATTGTTGTATCAACAAAGAAATCTTTTGAACGAATCGTTGAAACAGAGGGTAAATACAATTGGAATAAAGATTCTAACATCCTCGTTATTGTCTTCCACACAGAAACTTTTAACGAAACCTTCAATAAAAGCTTTGACAAATGCTGGGAAGCACGTTTAATTAACATTGCAATTGTAAATATTAATATAAGTGAAAAATGGAAAACAAGTAATATAATTCTAAATATGTATAATCCATTTGGACATGAGATTAATGTAAGAAATATAACATTCGACAAGATACATGTCGCCATCAGAGAACCGGAAGTGACATATGCGCGTTCTAAATCTAGAAATTTTAATGGCATTGAATTGACAACTGTTAATGTCGAAGCTAAGGCTCTTCCATTGTACGCATATTATAAAAATCCTTCAACAGGAATGCTCATATATGATGGCTATTACAGAAATGTGTTTGATACGTTAAAATGGTATTTAAATTTTACTAGTAAAGGTGTTGTGTATCACAAGAAATTTAACCTAGGTTCTGAATTAAAGAATGGGTCTTGGGAAGGTGCCATTGGAAACCTAATGAGGATGGAAGTTGATTTTGCTCAAAGCTCAATGATATATTTCCTCAGTAGGTACAAGGTTACAGACTTCACAGATTTCATAAAAATATCCGTTCTTGTACCTAAGGCTAATAAAATACCACCAGCAGTTGCCTTTTTGCAGTTTTATGAACCTTTTGTTTGGTATTGCATCCTTGGATCCGTTGTTGTAATGTCACTCTCTCTAACAATGTTCCAAAAATTGTCTTTCAATAGTGGAAAAAGGCAAACTTTCTGCCGTTCACTATTAGAAGTAATTTCATTATTGCTTCGAATATCAACTTCACAGCCGACCACTACTACCTTGAGAATTCTGTTTTTCTTCTTTACCTACTTTAGTTTGATTGTAACTTGTCTACTAGAAGCTGGTATTGTAGGTATATTTACAGTTCCCAAACGTTATCCAGATGTAAATACTATTTATGGTCTTGCCTACTCGGATTTAGCGGTTACAGGAAACAAAAATCTCAAAAGAGTTTTAACACACAACGCGTATCGAAACGCACGTCTATTGTCCCAGAAATTTGAGGTAATTTCCAGTGCTGAAGAAGCTGTTGAGGATTTAGTTAGAAATCGTGATAAAGGAGTCATAGATCTCCAAGATGTTTTAAAGTAGTATGGAAATCATTTTCATAAGTGTTTAAGTTGCGTTGCTCCAGCTCATATAATGGTCGAGGAATTGGGCTCACAACTCTTAGGTATTGCTGTTCCTAAAGATTCACCATTTCTTTCAAGCTTCAATATTCTCATCAGGAGAATGAAATATGCAGGACTTATAAATAAGTGGAATTCAGACATTGCAACAAGAGTCAAAAGCGATAATGACTGTAAGAATCCATGTATTAACAATATAGTTGCAATACGATTGAAACAATTACAATCATTTTTTTATCTGTTAGGTATAGGACTAATTCTGGGAGCTTTGTGTTTCATTGCAGAGAATATAGTCTTTAATGTGTACGCAAGCTTTAGTTGAAAGTTGTATATTCAAAAACTCATTTTCATACTAATAGAGTGCTTATTGTGTATATGCTTCTTGCATCTCGTACACTAGAAACAGGCTTGTGTGTGAACTAGTATGTTAAACATGTCAATACAACACAATATAGAAATTATTCCAGCGTGTGTGTGTCAAGAATGATTCTTGCAAATGCCTTACGTAAATTGATATAGTGTTGGTATCTGTGAAAGACTACACCAACTGAATATAATATCATATTTAGCGTAACCACTTGTATATTATAACACATTGAAACGTTCAACTCCTTCTAGGGTTGCAAATGAAAGACTAAAACTTTTCATTATTAATAGCCACAAGAAATATTATTCGAATTGGTATACATCAACACTGTTACACAGGACATGGTTCAACACACCATGTACATCTGCATTCACCCTCTGTACTAACTGTAACATTATTTCTAAGATACACTGGAGATCGTGGACTACATGGTGTATTAAATACGAAGTTCTTAGATGTAACACTTCGTGTATCAATAATTTCGTCAAGTGTTCTCCATTCTTCCTTTGTCCTGAAATTGCCAGTGCAATCTGTAATGATATGAAATGTCATACGTTAGAAAAAAGTATGAAATAATCAGCCGTAAATTCTGCAATTAATGCTAGTGTTTACAATGTAGTTTTCCAATATGTCGAGGCTTGACAAGAACCATAATGTAGACAACAGTTTCTGAGTAACTATCTACTAAAGCTGTAGTAGAGGAATTGATATTTCAATGGATGTAGAAAGAGCTGGACTCCTAGACTTTCGACAAAACATATCACAAGGACAATACCTCAACTAAAATTAAAATCTCTTGCCCTCAAGGAGCTACAAGTACCTACCTAATTATTTTAATCGGAAAAATATTCTAGCTCACTTAATATTAGTAGCTAGATAAGATCAATTTGTCTGCAGAAAAGGAAAGAATGGGCAATCTTTTCCGCAGTGGTTAGAAGGACGTGTATAAGACACTGAAATTTAGGAAACAGCACAGTGAAAACATGATTACGAATCGATCACATACAGAAGATATGGTACTATAGCTTCATTAAATAGATATTTCTTTCTACATCCCAAATAATATCCTAGTAAATATTTGTAAATACTCCGGGTTTATAAAGTGCCAAACGTAACAGTATTGGAAGAACTGAAACAGAAAGGAATATATTGAGAAATATCTCTAAAAAAGAAACGAAAAGCGTGAACACATTACGAGACATGGATGAATAACACTATTAGCTATAGGCGGCATTATAGATGAAGAATACGGAAAAGGATACGAACCAAATAATACAAGATATAATTAAGAAAATATATGGAAAGACAAATGACTGATACAGTACAGAGAAGAGTAGAAGCTGCGCCACACCGATCAATAAACTATTGAAATAAGAGTATACTTTCATTATAGACATATTATGACCGCATTACCATCTATTACTCTGAATCATCTAAATTTTAAAAATAACCAACTTATTCACTATTCCTATATCGAAATTTAGTTTCTGAATTATTATTGACGAATGAGAATATATTTGTTGAATTTCAAAGATTTTTCACATACGTGAAAAAGAAGCCGCAATAAGTTATGTAATTTGTGTATTCAGGTAGAAAGAACGCTTAAGGAAATGATTACCAAATGTTTTATTATTGTTATGTAATACCTTCTATCTTGAACTTCCATGCTAGACCCAGAGGTATACACACACACAAAGACTGGATGCGTATACACTGCTACATAGATAATAAAATGTTTTAATTTCAATTATATTATTAGCGTGTGACAAAACGAATGACCAAAGATGATATATGTATCGGACAATGTTTCCCATTCAGCTATACAAAATATTACGGTTGAGTGTAAATCACCATACGTACTTTCCAAGCAAATTAAACTTTTGAAAACCTAAACTACGATGCTTTTGTTTTCTTTTTGTTTATTCGAATTTAGTTTCTTTTTCCAGTACCTAGGCTATATGAGACATGGACCTATTGTGAAATGCTGTACTGTAAGTACCACACGTATGAAGATGAAAGTACTACTAAAAGCGTAACCCGTGTCGGACAGTAGCATTATATGAATAGACATTACTATTACATTACATGAATAGACATTACATAGATAATAAAATGTTTTAATTTCAATTATATTATTAGCGTGTGACAAAACGAATGACCAAAGATGATATATGTATCGGACAATGTTTCCCATTCAGCTATACAAAATATTACGGTTGAGTGTAAATCACCATACGTACTTTCCAAGCAAATTAAACTTTTGAAAACCTAAACTACGATGCTTTTGTTTTCTTTTTGTTTATTCGAATTTAGTTTCTTTTTCCAGTACCTAGGCTATATGAGACATGGACCTATTGTGAAATGCTGTACTGTAAGTACCACACGTATGAAGATGAAAGTACTACTAAAAGCGTAACCCGTGTCGGACAGTAGCATTATATGAATAGACATTACTATTAATAAGGTGCAGATCGAAATATCATAACCAATTATTACACTTTGTCCAAATGTGAGATATTTAAGTCAACAACACATTATATTGAGCTCAATATTCTTATGTGTAGTTTATTTTAGGAAATTGAGAATAACCTATTTTATAGTGCTAAAATATGTGGTGTTTCTTTCGAGTTACATTTTATTATGTTTCTTATAAAGCACATTATTTATTTATTAGTCTATGTGATGTATATATTTAAAGAAATACTTTAGTGAACAGATCATATGTAATGCGATATTCTCTCCACAGGGAGATGTATATCTGTAATAGTTATACAGATAATGTTAACAGTGATAATACGTCTAAGATTTATGCACACACTTTACTTACATCATTTATAAACAATGATGTACATTTAATTTATGATTTAGTTTATAATAAAATATTAAATATCTTACACAATAAAATATTATACTTGCAAGAGTTTTTTTTTCACATCCTTCCAGCGTAACTTAATTTCCTTTGCTCTACTAATCCTAATTGATTTAGAATTAGTGAAGTACTTAAAACCAATGGTGAACATCAGTTAGCACTGTACATCGCATGTAATTTGATTGATCATAGTATACCTACGTACACAATGTAAAAAAAAAGTTTCAGTTTTCAATAAAGACTCGCCTATGGACCACTTCATGCTGCCTTCCAGTCTTTAACATTTCTCCGCAGTTCGCCTTCCAAATCACTCCCCCTTACAATTTACCGGGGGGAGCATTTATCTCGATACACCATTGTAACTTTGTAACAAATAGTTAAAAACACTAAAATGGTGTGCCATACCAATATCAGCGAGGAAACATTGCTTTACATACTCTATTATACACCAGTTTCGCATGTATGCATGTCAACTCAACAAAAACATGTTTTTTGTAAATATTACCACGTCATGCTATTACACATTCCAAATCTACTTGTTCGAAAACTTACTATATTATATTTATTATTCAGTGTTGCGATGGTAAACGATCACGGTAATTTTGGTTTCCTCTACAGCACAACAACGCAAGAGTGATGAACGAGACAATGTTTACCGAAAGTATGCAAGTATTTAATACTATAACAATCATATGGTAGATTTCAAACGAATAGAAACAAAAATTACAATGAATTCAAAATGCTTTTCAGAAGCTTTTATTTCAAAACATTGTTTAGATAAATGGCTCACAATACTCCATAGATGGTTTTCAATATGTGTGAAGATCATAAGGTCGTTTGCAGTAAATTAATATTTCAAACTTGGAGATAAAGTAAACAAATAATAATATTTGTAACACTTTTCAAATTTATGTAATTTCGAGAATTTGCTATAATACATCTTAAAAAAGTATTGTACAGTAACAATGTTATAGTGGCAGAGTAAATAAAATTATTTTTTATAGAACGTTTCCACAAATAGGCCACTGTAAGCAACATGTTAAACAATACATTTTTCGTGTTTTCAGAATGGTTTTGGGTATCAAATTGCTGTGAACAGTCTTATAACCTTCATGTTTGTTGAAAACCATCAATGTAATTGATTGTGATACTTATCTAAACACTTTTGGAAATCTTTTGGAAGAAGTCCAGTTTTTAATTGCTTGATGGGTAAGCAACATTGTTAACTGGACGATGTCACGGATTCCCAACAATGTTTTCCGTGAGGTATTTGAATAGCAAGAATTTCAGCGTTATGAACGTTTTGGTTTAAAAGCTATAAGGGCTTGTCAAAATAAATGGTCCACTTGATATATGGTGTGTACTTGAGATGTAAATGAAGACTGTAGTACAAATATAAATTGTCTCCAGCTCATTTTCAACAATGCCCTTCCACTTCTTTCCATTTCGTACAAAGAACATAGTCTTGGGCTGGAGCCGTTTTTTTCTTATGTTTAAGATTTACTAATTGACTAATATATTCTCATTATTGTTGACCCCGGAATTGGTTGTAGATTTATATCAGTTGTGGGACTAGCAGAGATTAGGGTAAAGATGATCTCGGGACAAATAATTGCTTTTTACGTTATAACTATTCAAATTCAAAATGAAAATGTTTAGTTTCTACTACTATTGTATTAAAAGCAATACAATACCTACTCTTAGGAAGCTATGCCAAGTTCGAAAAAAAAGCAAAAATAACGAAACTAACAAAAACATTTCTCACTACATCTGATCGTTTTTCCTCTAAGTGCATTCATGTCCAAAATTACTGTCCCAATATTTATAACTGTCTTTTTGTAAGATTATAATTTGATAATGATTTTGCAGGGTACTTTTAATTCTGATACTATGTGTATAATCGCGAAATGTATATTTGTCGTAAATTTCATTGGAAAAGAATTATAAATAAGAAAATTAGAATGAGTAAAACAAAATGTTGCTAAATGGGCAAGAAAGTTTTATTTTCGTTTTGTTGTTCTTATTTACTGCTCTTTTGACATGCAATTTGCCACATACATGTCCTTGCCGATTATAAACATATTAACATTATAAGAAATACCTGGCGAATTCTTTATCAAATTATATTCTTAGACCAACATTTTATAGATATGCGACAATAATTTTGGACATTAGTGTACAGCATTGTTCAATCCGAAATTTGTAGATGATTTATATCAAATCTAATTTTAGTACAGAGTAAAAGATGTTGGTAAAATGTATTGTTGGGACGTGTAAGCGATTGCAGGAATCCGCTTTTTGTTACCTATTATCATTCTTGCTCTTCAGTGGTCAATATTTTATTCCTGCCACTTCGGACGAAAAGATCATCTTCACCAATGACCATAATTCCTAAGTTATGAACCTATGTCTAACTCCTTAAGACCTGTCTAAGGTTTACAACCGAAATCAATTTTCTGTATACGGCAACATGGTGAATATGGTCAATATGGTGAAATTTCCAGAATCATTTATAAATTATTTTCGTATGCAGCTTAAAATTTCTCCGTATGGTAACCTATCTTAATGATATATGTTTACTATCTTATTTTTAAAGTAGCTTTATTAGTTCATTGATACCATTTTGACAAAAAAATGTGACAATGCTATGAGAACATAACTATACACACAAATGCAGCATTGCTGAATGTGCGACCTTCTTCATTCTCAAAATAGGGATTTAGGTACAAGCAATTTAAACATAGAACCTATGGATCTTGTAAGTTATTCACAACCCAGAGGGGAAGAAATCAAGTGGGACAAGATATCACGCATCTATTAATCAGTTGAACGCATATCTTCGATGTATAGCTTAGCATCAGGTCAAGAGAAATGTAGGATATAAGATTTTGGAAAACGGAAGAGCTCGGAGAAACAAGACTGCTTGCTACCAGAAAATCAAGAACGTATGTTTCTTCAAATATATATGTATATTTTCATATAACAAAATTTGCCAAGAGGATTTACTATCTCTATACGGGCCATTTTAACTAGTTTCGTTACAAGTTTTGGATTTCGGTCTGGGAAGGGTTTTATATATTGATTTTAGAGCTGTGTAGAAAAAAAAGACACATGGCGAATGGATTAAAATCAAATAAGGTCAGTTCATTCATATTACAAATATCGTATCCGATCCGTCATACTGTTTCAAAATGGAGGCCGTTTGAATCTTTTTCAAACTTCATAACTCCCTTATGATAAAAAAATTAAGGGTTTTCTAATTTTAGTTAAGAAACTTGGTCAGTTGTCAAAAAGTTATAAATTATTTTAATTTTTGAGCGTCTGCCACTTTGAGTTACCTCATATTGTTGTGAATTTGGTACATTGTTGTATATCTGGTCAATATCACCAAAAGTGTTTAAAATCAACTTGTTTACTTTTAAAGTTTAGGAAACAAATAGTGAAATCACACCTTACTCAGGTATCTCAATAGCTTTCAATTTTAATTATAGCGAGTTAAGTTGATTTTGAGTTTAACGTCCCGTTCAGCAGCGAGGCTATATGAGACATGGATCTGGAACGTGGAATCAGAACCACATGAGCTCCCACAGGGAATAAAACCCAGGTGTCCCACGCCAGAGGCGCGTAGGCTAACCGCTTAGCCACGAAAGACTCTTTAATTGTATTTCAATACGCAGGTTTGGTTTTATTTGTATTTTTCTGGTGTTTCAATATGCAGTTCTCAGTAGTTTCATATCGTACCTCTTTCATTTATTTTAATTTACAAACAACTCTGCTCCGGTAGGAAATATTTAATAGATCTATTTTTTGTTGTTCTTTACAGTAGCTATGTATAAAAATACAAACAAGTTTATCCGAAAAAAATTCAAAATAATATTTAAAAATATTTTCAGGTATTAAATTCTAATTATATTACCTCTTCCGCTTATATTCGTGACCCCTAGGCTGTGAAACTCTGCCCTAGGCCATTAAATAGAAGCAAAATACTCAGAATTAGGCCTTCAGCTTGCAGTGGAATCGGTTACAAGCTTCAATCCGATCTGAAACTTTCAGCTGTTTGTAGGAATGTTTTAACCACCCATAAAATGATCCCACCCTGATGTCTTACTCTTCTTCCTACGCACCTGCACAGAATATTAGAAAGAATCAGAATATGTATGATTTACACACATAAATCAAACCGTCGTGTCAAACGGAGTAAGAACCCGAGAGCTCCGTGCTAGAGCGTTCACATCCGGTGCTTGGGGTCCTTGTTTCGATCCCAGCTCGCGCCGTGTTGACTTGTGGTTGACAAACACCGTGCTCGTGGGTTATCTTGGGGTTCTGCGTTTCCTCCCACTTTCTTCATCCCACCATTTCACTCATCTCATTATCACCGTCTCCTTTAGAATAACCGGCATAAACGTGTGACGTAAAACTGAAAGATTTCATTTCATTTTTTTCAAATTTACATTTATGTGAAATAATATTAATCGTACACTCATGTCCAAAATGATTGTCGCATATCTATAACTGTTTTCTTGTAAGAATATAATTAGATAAAGATTTTGCAGGCTACTTTTTATACTGATACTTTGTATAATAAGGAAATATATATTTGTGGTAAATTTCATAGGAAAAGAATTATAAATACGAAAATTAGAAAGAGTAAAAAAAATCTTGCTAAATGGACAAGAATGTTTTATTTCCGTTTTATTGTTCTTATTTTACTGCTCTTTTGACATGAAATTTACCACAAATATGTCTTTGCCGATTATACACATACTAACATTATAAGAAATAACGGGCGAATTGTTTATCAAATTATATTTTTAGAGGATGGCCGTAGTGGCTCAGTGGTAGAGCGTTCACCTCTGGTGCTTGGGGTCCTGGGTTTGATTACAGCCCACGCCAAGTGAACTTTGTGGTGCACAATCACCGTGTGTGTTTGGTTTTTCTCGGGGTTCTCCCGTTTCCTCCAACTTTCTTCGTTCCATCAATCCATTCATTTCTCGTTATCACCGTCTCCTTAACCTAGCCGACATAACTGTGGGACGTAAAACTTGAAAGATTAAATTTCATTTTTATATTCCTAGAACAACATATTTATGGACATGCGACAATAATTTTGGACATGAGTGTACATATACAATTTTACAGTGTATGTGCAGGACTAAGGGAGACGATCATGATGACATTTATGATAATGGTGGAACGATGAATCAGGCAGTGAAATGAGAGCTCGAAAAATACCCACAAGTACGGTGTTTCTCAATCACAAAGCTCACTTAACTGGAGATGGGTCGAACCATGGACCCCATGAATCCGAAGTGAGAGCTCCATCACTGAGCCATCGCGGCTTTAATAGGCATCCAAGATAAAGGATATGATACATAACATTTCTACGATATACTGACATGATTTTGAAATGAAACATATCGTATCGGTCCGAATATAATATATAGTTATAATACATTTGGAAAAAAAAAATCTAAAACGTTTCCAAAGTGTGAAAATCATACCTAGTATAGTGTGGGGTCTCCTCTTGCGTCCAAAACAGCTCTTATCCGACGAGGAATGGACGTATACAACTAATGAATCGTGGTGTGTGGAATTGTGTAGCATTGTTAATCCAAACCATGCACCAGTTTCTTAAGAGATGATGTTGGAGGGTAATGAGACCGAACACGCCTTTGTAACTCAGACCACAATGGCGCAATAATTTTCACATCTGGTGATTGTGGGACCCAGGGGAGGAGAGATAGCTCCTGGTCATGCTCCACAAACCATGATTTCACCATTTTTGCAGCGTGAGAGGGTGCCAAATCATGTTGGTAGAAGATATCACCATCAGGGAACAATATTTAGGTCATGGGTAGAACCTGGTCTCCCGAAACGTTCACATACGCCTTACCGTTCATCATTCAATGCATGGCTATGATGGGACCTGCAGAAAACCACGATATCACAGCAAATACTGTAACAGAACCACCCCTCATACTTTACAGTTGGGAGCAAATAGTCTATATCATAGTCTGCGACGGTGTTCTCCATACGTAAAAACGACCGGTTGTTGGAGAGAAGGTGAAGGTCGATTCATCGCACCACATTACGTGTTTCCACTGCTCATGAGTGCACGCCTTTTGGTCCTTGGACCACTGGATATGCCTCTTCGCATTCACTGCTGTGACCAGGGGTTTGGCGATAGCGGCCCTGCCATGAATTTTCATTTTATGAAGTTCCCGTCGCACTGTTGTCTATGAAACCGGGTTCTGTAGGCCGGAATAGAGTTCAGACCTAATTTTCTTTGCAGTGGCTTTCTTTTTAGCTGCTACAATCCGTTTTAATGCCACCCGGTCTTTATCTGACAGGATTGTCTATCGACCACTGTTGTGCTTGAAGACGTGGTTTCTCCATGAATTTTGTATGCTCTTGTGACACTGTGCACAGTGCCATTCGATACTTAAACAATGTTTGCCACTGTTACCACTGAAGCTCCAACTAGACTAGCACCAACTATAATACCTCTTTGGAAGTTTGTCAGGTCGCCCATTTTACCGCAACACTTTCACATCACGACACTCAGAGGTGAACTGGTTACTGCTGACGGAAGAGGAAGGTCCACATGACACATTGAAAACCAAAAACGATCGGCAACCGCAACACGTGTTGTACAGTGGGGCGCCAAATTTACATGTTCTGTATGAAGTGTTATTAGTTTTTTGTCTAGCCCCTATATATATACAGAAAGAGAGAGAGGGAGAGGGAGAGAAGGTCATTTAGGGAGATATCGAAACTCAGGAGATTTCTACACTTTTAAGATCTGGCAAAGCTAGTGATCATATTCGCAGGCAAGGAAAAACATATAGTATGAAGAAAATTAGTGAAGGTTCTCAGTGACAAGATACATATGTGGAGAAGTTAATTTTGCCTCTTGCAAGGGAAGCGTAAGGCTCTAAAATAGATACATAAAGCTTTATTTAAGAAAAATATCCATGTTATAAGTTTCAGTAAGTCAAAAATAAGGTATAGCCAATGACGCTATCCAGCCGGCGGGTTCAACCGGGTAGAACCGGTTGTTATAATATTTCGAGTTCGTACAACCTTTTGTTATACCCAGACATAAGCACACACACACACTTCCTGGCCAAGAGTGAAAGAAAGAAGCCAATCAAATTATGTGTGTGAACCTGGCAGAACACAATTTTGTTCATCAAACATAAATCATGCAGATCGTTTGATCATCTCTTGTTCACGAATTTTCTCATAAAAATGTTTCTTTGTTACGTACAGACTCAAAGATTAATGCAGGGTGGAGGAACTGTACTTTTTTTCTAGGGCCTTTCTTCTTAGAAATTCTATAGCTATAACCTTAAATATACAATCTCTTAGAGCAAGGTATAAGCGGTTATTCCTTAATCTCAAATGCTCAGATATCAACAATAAGAATTGTTGTCCTATGAGTGAAGTGGTGAGAGTTATTTATACCTATTTGATAGAAATACAGACCATTAACAATTGTCGATCCATTGCTGAATGAAGGTCTTTCCAATATGCTTTGACAACCGTCTATCTTCGACAATTCTTTTCCAAGATATTTGAAGTGCGTCATAATTTCGTCACACACCCTTGTATTAGTATACCAAGAGCACCCATTTTATTTTTAAACCATATCATGTATGTGCTAAGATAATTCTATTTAAAAAGTTTCAAAAGTTTCATAGTTGTACTACCATGAGCAAAATAAATGACGCGTCTCTTTATTTTGAAGTTTTTTGAAAATATCTCCGTTTTCTTTATATGTTCGAAATTTCGGAAGGTTTCCCCAGCAGGACAGGTTAATAACAAACCCGTTTTTAATATTTGTGTTAGATATTAGCTTAAAATAAAGAAATTAGAAGCAAAAAACATTAAATCGACAGAAATCTCGAGAATTACCAACTCTGCTAAAGTGGGAAATTTTCAAGAACACGAGGGAATTCTGCATTTCAACACGAAGCAGCGACATCTATGTCATTGAGAGAAATGTGGATTAAATCTACAAACTAAACTTTTAACGAATATTTCTAGTATGTCTTATTATATGCATTATCTGCAAACTCCAAATATATGAATATATGCTAAGTATTAACATAAAGATAGAGCAAATTGTCGAAATTATCTATGGAAAAGGACGAATTGGTAGGACGATCATAATGAAATATCGTCTTTACCGGAACAGACCAGTTCACGTAAAAAAACAAATAGCTCAGTTAATTAAAGCAACAAGTCTGTATGCTGAAGGTAGCGGGTTCGATCCCGTAGAAGTGCCGTTATCATTTTTATCACTACACTACGGTTATTTTTTTATTTTTTTTATTTGGGAAAGAATCAAATTGTAACGTATGTGTAAAACTCATGACGATACCAAAAAAAGAAAAAAATGCTGTTGTCGCACTTGCATTAGCGTCCCTAATTTTGTTTGCAAACAGTTTCGTAATTATTTCCCCTGTGCTCACTGCTCACCATATGCTCGCTGGCGCATAACGAATGTTTCCCAGTAAATGTTAATTCTAATTTGGAGAATTTTATAAAGTTTCACAATATTTCTCACTAGATAGTCTTCTATCTACGTGTTTGGATATTTTGATAACAGATTTCCCTATTAAATGTTTAATTTTCCCTAGATGTTTAATTACGGAAAAGTTTTACAATGTATTTGTATTGAATTGAAATTGTTTTGAATTTACTACATAAGGTAAGTAGACCGAAGGAGGAGAACTCAAGTAATTGATATTCTACGTAAAAGCAACCTATTGTAGAATGATGATGCTTCTTACCTTCAGCACATAATCTTTACGTTAGAGAGTCAGAGAGAGAAAAATCCTGGTTTTTCCTCCTCTATGACCACCCATCTTAAACCTCTACATATCATTGTTCGTCTCACAGAATTTCGGTGCTCCAAAAACATTCAAATAATAATAATAATAATAATAATAATAATAATAATAATAATAATAATAATAATAATAATAATAATAATAATAATAATAATCCTGAATATGCCATCCTTACATAATGTAGGATATCTTAGTTTCCTAGTTTAAATCTTAAATATCTTAGTTTAAAATGCTTTCTTTAGTACTTATTTGAGCAACCATGTAGGAGGGGGTACGACTTTTTATTTTGCCCCTCTCATTTCAGTAGCCTTCCAACAGAAAGTAATTTTTGATAAGCAGGACAGACAAAATGAATAAGAAATATATTTACAGCATCCTCTCCCCTTTCATGATTGGAATATCACGTAATATTTTTTATTCTACGAAAGATGGCCCTCTGCGGTTAGGGGTAGGCAACTAAAAAAATACCTAATATATAGCGCCCCTTGATTGTAATATTACCGCTTCTTTATTTGTACGAGGGAGCCCCTACACAATCAAGGGTGACAAAAAGAATAGGAAGAGTTTCTATTGATTCCAGTGGTGAATCCAGCACGAACTCCTGGGGGAGGGGAGGGGAAGTGAAACATTCTTTTGATGATGTGAAGCTGTCACAAATTACCAGTTAACTAAACTAAACAATAGTGGGGGGAACTGGAACCCAGTCAGTTTAAATTGATGTAAAAGTTTAATTTTTGGATTCATATTAAAGTTTTGGTTTCAAATGAGAATTTCAGTCCAAGTGGTCAATGATCAAATCTCGTGGGGCTCTTCAGTGTAGGCTAATACGGCCCCCTTATGAGAAAAGGCATAATTATTAACATGTTTAGAACTTTCGAATTTTTCGTCTATTTTAAAGAAATATTTTGCTTCGTATTAAAGTGTTGGTTCCAAATGACAAACTCAGTCCAAGTGGACAATGATCAAATCTCCGGGGGGGTCTTCAGTATAGGAGGCTACGGCTCCCTTATGGGAAAAGGCAAAAATATGAAAATGCTTATAACTTCCGAATTTTTCGTCTATTTTAAAGAAATTATTGGCTTCATATTAAAGTCTTGGCTTCAAATGACAATTTCAGTCCGTGTGGACAATGATCAAATCTCGGAGGGCTCTTCGGTATAGGGGCTTCGGCTTCTTTATGGGACAAGATTCACGTAGTTGATATTGCGAAATTCTTTTGTATATATAAGTGGAAACTTGCACCATTTGGTTAATTTTACCTCTTATGTTTTGCAGATTCATATTCCAAGCAATAGTTACTTCGCAGAGCTAAAAGAAGGCACTTACTAGTTTCATTAAAATGAAATGTCTCTTATGAGAGGAGCAGACGAACGAACAGGCACCCAAACGTTGGTTGAGTCGTACGGTTGAAACTCGTTAAGCTCGCTTCAATTATTATTATTATTATTATTATTATTATTATTATTATTATTATTATTATTATTATTATTATTATTAATAATAATAATAATAATAAAGCATTGCAGGGACCTTTGGTGCAGGGGGTCCTTGGCTCGATTCCACTTCGTGCCAAGTGAAATTTGAGGTGGACAAATACCGTGTGCATGGATATGTGTTTTCTTGAGATTTTCCATTTTCCTCCCACTTTCTTCATTTCACCATTTTATTCATCATCATTCTCCCTTAGCGTAGATGCATAATCGTCCAACGTTAAACTAGATATTGCAATTTCAATAATAATAATAATAATAATTAATTCAACTGAAAGGACTGTAATTTATGTGGACAGCAATTATCATAAATATGCAACCATTATAAAAGCAATGCTTTGAGTAGAAAGATAATCCTTCCCAAGTGTTAACGAATGCGCACGAGATAAGACATGTCTCGAGAAAGAGACAAGACGCGCTTTGTGACATCCAAGATAATACGAGGCAAATGTTTTGGACACGAGATAGCTTGTAAAATGTCTCGTCTTGTCTGGAATGTCTCGAAAACAAAAGTCTAAGTTTTAAAATTATTTTTCAAGATCTATTCTCTCAGAAGTAGTTCTCTGCCTTAAAATTAATAACGACATTTGTGATTTAAAAAAAGATAAACAATGCCTAAAGTTAATAGTTAACTTTTCGAAAAGAAGCTTCATTAAGGGTGAACCTGAAAGATGTCCACAAACTTCGGGAGGTGATTCGTGACATCAAAAGGAGACAAATGGTCCTCTTGCAGTTTTCGAATTCAGCTTCGTTGTCGAGATACAGGGTTTCCAACTGGTCGTGTTTGAGAAACTCACTGGGAATAAATTCAAGTCCAAGAATAAACTACTACTCATATATTTTTCAGGTCAATTGACTTATACCATGTTGTAAGGTCAAATATTTATTTATGAAGTGTGTACAAAATTCGCCAGGGTCTTTTCTGAGAAAATCGTCGAGAAAAAGTCACCTCCAAGAATAAACTACCCCTCGTAAGTTTTTCTAAGAGAAATATCTGATACTGCAATATAGGGTTGTTAATTAAATATTGATTAATGAAAAATAAACAAAATTGTTAAAACCATTTTTGAGAAAATAGCGTTTTTCGATTTTCGGCTGTTTGTAAACCACACTTATTTTAGGTGGTAGGAAAGAATGGAAAAGCTCCTGTAAGAATACTAAGTAAACCCTAAGTTTAAAATTTGGTGTAGATAAGTTGAACGGTATGGCCTCTAGGCGAGTGCATATAAAAGTGTGCCGAACGGACGGACCGAAAGGACGGGTGTCGAAAAGTCACATTTTCGGTATGTAGACGCCATGAAACATGTAAATCCGTTGAAATCTGAATTTGATATTATTTTCACAATCACTGTATTTCCTTCTCTCTATTGTCGCTCGAAAAAGAAAAGCCTGAGTTTACCACAAAAAGCTAGGGAGTTTCTCAAAAAATATTCAATTACAGGGCCACCGCACTAAACTTTTTCAATTCAATTTCTTAACTGTGTTAGGCCGCAGTTGTTACTGAAGTGTGTATTTGGATAATACGAATAAAATTATCGTATTATTCAAATACATCGAATGTCAGATTATCGAATAAAAAACTTCGATTGAAGAAAATCCATACTACAAAACTAACTCACACTTTGAGCACATTTTCATTAGACATATAATAGACCAATTAATGCAATCATTGTTTATGAAATATGAAAAAAATCAAATGAGTCACTTTGGGAAAGTCATTCAAAAAGAACACGTCAGGAGTAACCTACCTCTTGTGAATGGTTTCGAACAATGAGTTAAGATATACTTTTGGTTATTAATGAAATATTTATTTGCGAAATTTGAACAAAATCGCCTGTCGTTCGAGAAAATTGTCGGGGAAATAACCTTGACCCCAAAAATAAACTATCCGTTGTAATTGTTTTTCATAGAAATGACTTATACTAGAATATAGGGTTATTAATGAAATACTTATTTATGAATTATCAATAAAATTGTCCGAGTAATTTTTGAGAAAATCGTGAGGGAAAAATAACTCCCCGAATAAACTATCTCTTGAGGATTCTTTCAGGGTAAGCGAGTTATTCCATATTACTAGGTTTTTAATGAAATATTTATTTCTGAGTACGAACAAAATTGCTTGACTTATTTTTGAGAAAACCGTGGAGGAAAAACACCCCCAAGAGTAAACTACCCCTCGCATATTTTTTCAGGACAAACGAGTTTTGCCATATTGTTCGGTTATTAACGAAATATTTATTTTTGAAATATGAATAAACTCTTTTGAGTCGTTTTTGAGAAAATCGCCCAGACAACACTCCACCAAGAATAAACTACCCCTCGCATTTTTTTTAGGACAAACGAGTTATGCCATATTGATAAGTTATTAATGAAATCTTTATTTATGAAATATGAACGAAAACATTTGAGTCCATTTTGAGAAAATCACTGAGAAAAAACTCATCCCCTTAGTATAAACTACCCCTTGTAGATTTTTCTCAGATAAATGCCTTATACCACAAAATAGGGTTGCTAATTAAATATTGATTGATAAAAAAAGAAAGAAAACAAGATCGTTAGAGCCAGTTATGAGAAAATATCTTTTTTTTTATTTTCATCGTACAGGAAACTACCCTTGTTTTGGGAGTAGGAGGGAAATAAAAAAAACTATAGGAAATACTATGAAAATCTTAAACTAAAATTTGGTGCAGATAAGTTGAACATACCGTAAATTTTTCAACTAATTTACGGTATGTTCAAGTATGGCTTCTTGGCGAGGTATGGCTTCTAGGCGAGTGCACAGAAAAGTGTAGCGAACGGACGGACGAACTGATGGACATGTATCGAAAAATAACTTTTTCGGTGTTAGGGGCTATAATACGTGTAAATTCGTTGAAATCTCAAATTTGATTTTTTTTTCGAACACCATACTTTCTTCTCTCATTTGTCACTTCAAAGTAAAAGGAACTCAGAACTACAGATAAAAGACACCTACTTTTACACATAGACATTTATTGATTTAAAACTGTTTTAGTTTGTGTCATTTCACTTCCAATTGAAAGGTTTTACAATGATTAACGACATACCAATGACGAGACGGAAGTTTTCAGGAAGTAAATGCATTCAGAAGTGTAGACTGCATTACAGCCTGTTTTTATTTCTGCAATTGTTAACAGCTGTAATTTCGTCCAAACGCTACATGAAATAATTTTTGGTTGACGTCATTGTATTACTATTTTAGTATTGTTCTCTTCAGACTTGGTTGAAGTTTTGTCTTAACGGTTATACATTTTTTCTTTCTTATTTCATCGTTACACATAAGAACAAAATGTTATGGTGAGTGGATAGATTCGAACCTACGAACATTGAGTTTATATTCTTCCAACACCTTACCAATGGACCAAGCTTTGTCTTCACGTTAACGCCCGGTTATAGGGTTTACTACGATTTAAATAAAATGGCTGGCTGTTAGAATTCCCTGCTCACATATTTCGATAAATAATTTTCATTGCTTCACAATATTGGCAGTGGACAAAAGTTAGCCCGTGTTGAAGCTTTTTGCTCCTAATTTAGTTATTTTACTTATTTAAGGAATATATTGAAAATTGTCAGCAGGCACGTATGCAGTAATTTATTTCGGGAGAAGTCCGACTTCAATATTAGGATAAATTATAATAAAATTTAAAAGAAAATCCTTAAATTTAGGCTAAATTTACAGAGAAGTTGGGATTTCAGAGGGGAGTCCGGACCACCTGGACCCACCCCTAAATGCGTCCTTGTTTGTCAGTAACGTTTCCTCATTTTGAAACCCTCAAAAACTTCGGATATATAAAGGAAAACGAGTTATTTTTGATAAAATATCACTTCAGAAAACGCGACAGTTTTATTGCACATGGTGGTGTCCCAAGTTCACAAGGGCAAGAATTCATTTTTTTTGATTCTCTGTCATTGTGCTCGATCGAAAGGTTAGGTTTGTAACATATTACTCCTACGAACAAGCATGACTGGCTGATAGGAATACTGAACACAACGGAATACTACGAAACGAAAGGATAGGAATACTCCAGAGAAATGCATGCTGAACTTACGTTTATAGCTACGCTTTGGTGATTTGCCCTCAAGGTCAATCGAGTGGTAATTCAGTTCCGTCTCTGTTCTTAAGCCATGTTCGTATTACTTCGAACAGTTTTGATAATGAAAAGCATGCCTCTTAATATAACAGACTTCTTTCGCGTAAGAAATCGAAACTCAGTTGGTCAGAGCAACTAGTCTGTAAGAATTAGGTTGTTAGTTAGTTAGGAGCCCAGTACGAGTAAGGGTTTTTATTACTATTGTTTTTATCTTTTTTATGTGAGGAAAGATCAAATTGTGACATCGCGATATCAAATGTATTTGATTAGGTAGCTTTGTCTTAGCTAAACTTTAAACATCAGTAACCGTCGAAATTATTTCACCAACTGATCACTTACTGAACATTTCAAACACGTCAAACCAGTGGCATAACATGAAGGTTAACCTCTCCTCCGCAGTCCTTAGTTATGCGTCCGTACTTTCAAGGGCGGACTAAGGGCCGGGCACCAGAGAAAGAGGGGCACCAAAACGAGCCTCAAAAAGTAAATTTTATAATGTGCTTTCTACTGACGTTTTTGGTTTATATTCTTGTAAAGTAGTGGCAATTATATGATCTTTTTCCATTTCACTATGGAAGAAGAGAGTTTCATAGTACTAAGGGGGCTGTATCGAAAAATTGAGAGATGGCATGTAGAATAAAGAGTGCCGGGAATTAAGTATTGTTTGTTTGTTTGCTTGAGTTTAGCGTTCCACGGTTATGCCTTAATGGGCAAGGGAGATGTGGATACTAATTATAGTGGAATCCGAACCACTTTTATCGTTCAACAGTAATCCACCGGGAATTGGACCCGGTACCACAGAAGGCAGGCGTGCTAGCTACTAGACCAGGGGGGGTGGAGTTGGTATTGTTTATAGCGGGCCATATTCTTTGTGAACTTTTCCTAGGTAATGGATTTCTTTTTGAAAATGGGTTTAAAACCGGGGCGTCATTTAGGGAGGGCAGGGAGGGGCATTTGCCCCCCGTGAGTTTGAGATGTATATAGATTTTATCATTAGAATAGTAGTAAATCAGTGAAAAACGCGAAATTTTACTTATATCAAGAGGTCTTGCCCCCCCCCCAAAGCAAAATCTGAAATGACGCTCCTGGTTTAAACTATTAAAAACACTATGATAAAATGTAAAATATAGGCTACTACTAGGGGAAGGGCGCCAAAAAGTCACTTTGCCTGTGTGAAAATTTGGCCTGCTCCGCCCCTGCGTACTTTCTGTATATTTTTTGGCCTTGCAGCTTGTGCGGTCCCCACGCCACATTGTTGCGGGGGCGCTATTTACGCCTACCCTTCGAACGTAATTCAATAACTGTTTAAGAAATTCTACCATCAGCGTGAAAACGGGAATATATTTTTCTAATAGTTCCATAGAACTTTCACTCAGAATGCCAGATGCAATTTTTCAGAGTGGGCTCTGGCTAAGTAGAAGGAAGATCTGTTTCCTAAGTAAGTTCCTTTCAGAAAGTTTGCTATTTCTTTAACAGTGATGTAAATAAATATACTTATCGTTATTAGCTCGACACCAAACCATCCTGGACAAATCCCTCTAGAACAATGATCGGCAAAAGTTATTCTGCATAATTTTATAAGCGACTCAAGGGTGAAACACTTGTTAACGAAAGCAATGTTGTGTATATACTGCCTTGTTTCTGACAAAATATAAAGTCTTTTGTAATCTTTAGACACTTTTCCTATTCTTTTTGTCACCCTTGGTTGTGTAAGGAAGCCTCGAACAAATAAAGAAGAGGTAATATTACAGATAAGGGGCGCTATAAATATATTAGGTATTTCTTTTGTTACCTAACCATAACGGCCTAGGGTCGTCTTCAGTAGAATAAAAAATGCTACGTGATATTATATTCACGAAGGAGGAAAGGATGCTCTAAATATATTTCTTATTCATTTTGTCTGCCCTGCTATGTAAGGGTGGCATATTCATTAATAATAATAATAATAATAATAATAATAATAATAATAATAATAATAATAATAATAATAATAATAATAATAATAATAATAATAAATATGAATGTCTTTGGAGAGACGAAATTATGTGAGACGAACAATGATATGTAGAGGTTTAAGATGGGTGGTCCTAGAGGAGGGAAAACCAGGATTTTTCTCTCTCTGACTCTCTAACGTTAAGATTATGTGCTGAAGGTAAGAAGCATCATCATTCTACAATAGGTTGCTTTTACGTAAAATATCTATTACTTGAGCTCCCCTCCTTCGGGCAACTTTGCTTATGTAGTAAATTCAAAACAATTTCAATTTAAGACAAATATTTATAGAGAAAATTAAACATTTAATAGGGAAATCTGTTATCAAAATATCCAAACACGTAGATAGAAGACTATGTAGTGAGAAACATTGTGAAACTATAAAATTCTCCAAATTAGAATTAACATTTACTGAAAACATTCGTTATGCATCAGTGAGCACAGGGGAAATAATTACGAATCTGTTTGCAAACAAAAATTAGACACACTAATGCAAATGCGACGATATTTTCTCTCTTTTTTTTTTTTTTTGGTATCGTCATGAGTTTTACACATATGTTACAATTTGATTCTTTCCCAAATAAAAAATAAATAAAATAACCTTAGTGATAAAAATGACAACAGTACTTCCACGGGATTCGAACCGTCTACCTTCGGTATACAAACTCGTTGCTTTACCTAACTGAGCTATTTGCTTTCTTACGTAAGCTGGACCTGTTCTACAGTAAAGACGATTTTTCATTACGATTGGGCTAACAATTCGTCTTTTTCCATAGGTAATTTCCACTATTTGCACTATCTATACGTTAATACTTAGCATAGATTCATATATTTGGAGTTCGCTGATAATGCATATAATAAGACATACTAGAAATATTTCGTTAAAATTTTCGTTTGTAGATCTAATCCACGCTTCTCTCAATGACATAGATGTCGCTGCTTCGTGTTGAACTGCAGAATTCCCTCGCGTTCTTGAAAATTTCCCACTTTAGCAGAGTTGGTAATTCTCGAGATTTCTGTCGATTTAATGTTTTTTGCTTCTAATTTCTTTATTTTAAGCTAATATCTAACACAAATATTAAAAACGGGTTTGTTATTGACCTGTCCTGCTGGGGAAACCTTCCGAAATTTCGAACATATAAAGAAAATGGAGATATTTTCAAAAAACTTCAAAATAAAGAGACGCGTCATTTATTTTGCTCATGGTAGTACTTTACGAGCAGTGACACAATTTGTAACAAACCTTAGAATTTTACATTCCCGTACATAAAAAATAATAATTACAAAAATACAAAAAACACTCTCTTTATTTTTAACCATACCATGTACGTGTTAAGATGATGGTACAGAAAAAGTTTCAATAGTTTCGTAGTTATAACTTTTGAGCAATGGGACAATTTCTAAAAACCCAAAAATTTCTTTGTATGCCCATTCATGTTTGACGGTGTACCCTTTTGCAAGGTTACTAGAGATCTCCTGAAAGAGCCAAACGTAAGCTTTTATTGGACACGTGGGTCAGCCCAATAACTTCAAAAATAAGGAAGTTATGGTAATTTAGTTCCTTGATGCTGAGTGCCAAAAAGTGAAATTGAAGCAAAATTCACATTTTTCAAAAAATTCTCCCCGGCCCATTTCAAATCCAAAAAATCGAAAAAAAATTATTTATCATAATTTCATTAGTATTTATGTATGAAAAATTATTCGAAGAGAATCTGAGACATTGAAGCACAGTGCTCTAGTTGGTTTCACATGGAATGATACCTTATTGATTTTATTTTTAAATTCTGCAATATAGAGGTACAGAACAGGTTGTTAAAAAATTAGAATAGCAACACTGGGTATAGTGGTAATATATATTGCTGAAGGGAGGCAACGGTTGGTATTATGATAGAGTATACTCTCTGTATGTATGTGTGACAGGATGACACACATTGCTTGTTACAGTGACAACTTGTGCCAGCTTTTGTTGATCTATGCATTTAGGGGATAAATCCACAGTGATTGTCTGGAGATTTCGACATATAGTTCCTTTGTTATAAAGAAAGTCATCAGACTACCGTCTGGTCTTTCTAAGTGTATACATCATAGGTTCCGGTTGTATGTACAAACACGCTTTCTCAGCTTCTGTTCATTTAGTCTGGTATAAGCTTAGTGGTAAAGTACCATACATTTTTTTACCATACAAACAATTTAACATACATTTTACGCCTCTATGTGCTCAGAAAAGTATTCTGGTATGTCTACCTGTCCGTTATTTATGATATATGAATACTCTTCTGGAGAAACACTGTTGAAGGTAACCAGATCACGTAAGGCAGTTTACTTCCATAGATGTGATTGCTTTGAGCAATTTTCTCGAACGCAATTCAGGCGAATCTGTTCATTTGTCTTAAATAGGTATTTCGGTAACAACGCTTTTTTATGGCACAAGTATTTATCCTGAAATGCATCTACAAAAGTTTGTGTATGCATTGGGTTGATTGATTTTATTACGATTTTCTCTAATTTTGCTTAGGAGAGTATATTCGTACGTCATAATCAGATATATATATTACGCTCTTCACATTACAATAAAACATATAAACAATTTCTCATGAAGTAGTGTATAAAAGTCAGCTTATTCTTGCGGAGATTTTAATTGGAAGTTTTTCGGAAATGCTTATTAATTTTTAGATCAAACTTACTCCGTAAATAATTGAAGCACAACAAGATTTAATTTAAAAATTAATGGCGATGACCCACACATTTTATTTAAAAGAACTCTGTGATTTGAATGATATGAAGTGTGCCAGAATTAAAAACAAAGAAGAGTCATATTAAGTTGAACTAATGAATGAAATTAAAGATTTCAATTTCTTAATCAAACTAAAGGGCTAACAAAGTTTTGTATGTTAAAGCTTAGCATCTATTTCGTCAATGTGGTCATATTATAAGGTCTTACATTTCAGTGCAAAATCCGAAGAACTGTTGTGCAATTAGTACTATCTCAACGAAAATCAAAAGCTATACTGTGTTCACCAAGGTGCCTTTGGCAGCTAATGATTGCAAATGATTTAGTTAATAAAAACAGACTAATTTGGTAATATATATATACAAAAGCATAGACTATATTTCGACACGTTATTTCCATAATTGGCGTGCTATAGTTCAAGATATTTATATGATAAATGTGAATTATTCTCTTATTTCCGGGTAATTAGTTTGGAATTGCTGTAGTTTCAAATTAGGAATGTAGAGTAGATTTGTGAGCTGTTTATGATTTCCATATATTTTGCGTAACCAAAAGTCACGAAAGAATGACTCAATACGTTTGTATGAATATGTTCGATTGAGTTAAAAAGATGAAGCTGATAACTGTTTCCAATGCTCTCGTTTTATAGTTGTATGCATGAAGTTGAAGGACAATGTCATATTTATAAATGTCTCTGTGTTGGTAATGAATGTTTGGTAAGTTCGTAAATTCCTTAGGTAAGTAAGTTGTATAATTATTAAGGAAAAAACATAAGTTGAACGTGGACTTTTATATTGAAAATAATACTTTGAAACAGACGATAAAGGAGAATATACAAAGTGCTCAGGTACACCATTATTTTTTTTCGAAATGAAACCTTACATGCAAAGATTACGGGAAACATATACAATTGTATTTGCACAAATGCGTTATTTCGTAGTTAAATCTGGACAAAAAATGGTCGCAACGATATAGAGATCTTCATAACTAAATGCAGAAATGTTGAATAAAAGTCGGATAAAAAAGATACAATTGTCTTTTGTCTCTTGATTCCATTAACTTGTCACTGAATATGAATGTTTCTATATTTTCAATTATTGATATACCAGTTTCGTAATGTCTTCGTAAATGTTCTCTTTGCCTCTCGGCTAGCCCTGCTGGCGTTTCTATTTCACATCCAGTAGGATATTAATATAATATAGGTTCGCGATGAACATCATGTTATTTTACCCGATCTTCATCTGACATTTCATAATGTAATTTTGACTCTTCATTTTCCTTTGGGTTTTGCACGTAAGTGATGCATTTTGATACCAATGTTTGTCTATTTTTCCATGTTTTCGTGTGAAGATTGATTATCGAAATGTGAATATTGTTGTGTCCGAATACTATGACTCTTCACATATTAAAATGTACTACATTATTGCTCTGATAAACTGAAATAATTTACTTGTTACTTGCTGACCCAAACGCAGCAACGCAGCGGTCTTTTATAAATTATGCAATTCCAACAATTTAACTTGAATGATTGCTTGAATGCGGGAAAATAAGTATGTTGCTATTATCTGTTAGTCGCTTGCACGTTACACGAAGCCTGGGTATCACATTTCAGCTTTGTATATGTGCGTCAAGTATCTAAAGGTACTTGCCGTTCTAGGAAATAAAAACACGTATGAATCAGAAAATGCTTGAAAGTATATGAAAATATCAAATCTTGAATAATTGCTTAAAACAAGTGTGTAAATCAGTGTCTTTATTGACAAACTTTTCCACTTCTTCTCTTTCCAACATATTTCCTTTTCTAGGGAGAAGAAGATATTGCTCGTCACACTAAGTAGGCGTTGAAATTGAAATTGAAACATTTAAAAATGTTTGTGCCTGGAGGAGATTTGGAACCGGGTCGCCAATAGAAGTTCAATGCACTAACTACTTACCCACGGCATCACTTCGTGTTCTAGCCGAACTATTAGCTAGTTAAAATTGTTTCATGTGAGGCCATACACAATACAATAATGCTCGTTTAAGGAGGCATTGTTTATGTGACTTTCATACTGGCTTACTCAAGATTTCCTTCTTTAACCCAATGAGAAAAATATCAGGAACCGTTCTTCAAGTTGAGGCTACGTCATCGTTTCCAGCGATGGTCCCAATTTACATTACAATTCTACTTTACCTTAACTTCTAATTTCCAAACAACAAAAGACAGTAGACATTATTTTCACATTACTTGAAACTTATCAACACGTGTAGAAATAGAAAGTTCTATGTTCATTTAACATAACTACTAGTTTATTTTCTTATTTTCGTATGAGGAATTTGTGACAAAATCTGAAAATAGAAAACTCTTATTACAGCGACCCAGGTTTGAAGCCTGTCGTGACAATAATTATTTTTTTGTTTGTTAGAAGGTATTATTTACATAATTAGTATTGATATTATTATTATTATTATTATTGTTATTATTATTATTGTTATTATTATTATTGCAAACTCAAGACTTCGTAACATATTTTATATTTTATGCAGTTTCTGATTGAATTTCAAGTCTTTTTGTCGAAAAAACTACAAACTCAATTGCAAATGGATGAGGGGTGGATATATCATCCTGTTGCCTTTTATTTGCCTACTTCCAAGCTACACCATGCCTGGATACTACATTTCCCCTTCCTATAGCTACGGGAAATACCCTAAAGGTTTTGACGATCATAAGAAAATAAATGAATAAGTAACGAGATCGATGAACTTCGAGTATTAACAACATTAAAAGTATCATGTTGTCGGAAAAGTCTATGACGTATTTTTGAAAATATGACAAATGATTTGCGAATATTAGAGTTATTCGGACAAATGCAATAGTTATGTCATGAAAAGCTCAGAGATTGAACATGTTGTGTATTAATATTGCTCTATATTTAGTTTGGTATTACCGATTTTACAACACATAGAAGACGGAAGAATTGCATTTTCACCATATTTTTTGTTTTACTTCAGGAAAGTGAAGAACAAGCGAAGAGATTTTGTGTTTTTTTACTGTCCTCAATGTATCTCTGTTTTTGACAATGTTCTTAAAGAGTTGCTAGAGAAACTGTAAGAGAGAGTGAAAGAGTAAAATTAAGTAAAACGCATAAAAATGGGAAAATAAGGTACAGAGGAAGGTTAGTAAAATTAATTAACTTAAAAAAATATAATCCAGTGCTATGAAACACTAGCTTCCAGTCAAGATGAGTGCCTGTCGAGTACCCTGAAATGGGAAATCAGAGGCCGAGGCGAGAGAATACAAACGCACCTCCGTACATATGTGTGTGGTGACTAGAGAAGCTGCAAGGTGCCATCATGGTTTTTGAAAGAAACTTTTCAAAAACCCTGCTTTTTCTTGATTATGGGCACTTTTATTACTTTTCCTCCTTGTCTTTTGTCCTCCCGAATGTTGCGCCCCCTTACTTATGTGTCCGGGGCCGTAGCCCAACTCGCTCCCCTCACGGCAGGGCACATTGCTTGACAAGGTTTCGAAGACCTCTAAATGCTAGTTTCTCCTTCATGTCCTTGCGTGTTTCTACGTCTTTCTGTTTTTCAAATTAAAGTTGAATTCTGTGGACAATTTTTATTACATAACACTACTATTTTCATCGTGACTGAAATCAGAAAGTTTCATCATTATCACATTAAAATCCGTAAAAGTGTGAAATATACTGAATTCACTGTACATTTTGTTTTTCGTTCTCTTAGAACAGTAATGTGTGAGAGTAGTGGCATAAGTATTAGTTTCATAATGTGGTTAGCGCGGGTTCAATTCCAGCTGAGGTAATTAAGATAATTTTTATCGTTTGGAACATTAATATTTCTGATATATATATATATATGCTAATATGAAAAATATTCAATTTTGCTGGGCCTCACAGTTCGGACGACTTCCTTCACAGGTGAAATTCCAACAACACAAAATTATATTAACCGTAACAACCTTGATTCGTACTCTCTGAGAACGCAACGTGTTTACCCAACAATTGATGAATGCATAAGACTCATCCTTATTGTTAGTATGGACCGAAAATACGTTATTGTTTCGTAGGAATTCTGGAATTGTTCTTACCTGGCCACAAATTGCAAATAGTGATCGAACTTAAAATTCTAGTCATTAGAATGGTCCTATTTAAGATATCAAATCACGCTTTCGACCTGGTAAAACGGAGAGAAGAAAACAAGTCGACCAAATCTAGTATTGTTCACTAGGCACAATAGTTAAAAATCATGAGAAAGAAATATATCTAAAATTTACCTCAAAAGGCGCTAAATTAGAAAATAGAAATATGCGTGCATACCTAGACGCTCAAAGAAGGAAACTTGAGGACTAATCTGTCACATAGTAATAGCATGGAAAGTAGACTACAATTCGACAATGAGTTTGGTTATGATACTGATATAAAATACTACTTGTAGAATGTTTAAAGATTGTAGGAGTCTGGGGGAAGTCTAGGTGACAGTCAGGGGGCCAGAAGTAGCTACTAAGGGGCACTCGCCCCATGACCCCTCTGGCGTCGTCATTATTCTGCCATTATTTGCAGGTCACTTGCTGCATCTGAGAAGCTTCCATGCTCCACAGTTTTCCACTAACCTCTACGTCTTCACGAACATTTTTCTGTTTTGAAACATTCCATTAATTGGAGTATTTTTCGCCATATCCCTCTCTTTCCTTCTACCATACTCTCTAGCACGTCCCTCATTATTCTAACGAGTTTTACTCCGTCGTTATCGAATGTTCCAACCAGTTTCTCTTCCTCTTCTTAATAATAACTAAAATTGTTCTTTTCTCCCTCACCATTACTAACACCCTCTCATTCGTTTTCCGCTGGACCCAGCTAATTCGCTCCATTCGCTCAACACTCACGTTTTGAAAGCTTCCATTCTTTTCTCATAATTTTTGCTTAAGGTCCATGTTTCTGATCCGTACAAAGCTGAAAATCGAGAAACATGGAATAATAATTTTCAGGCCCAATCTCAAAATTAAGAACTGAAAATTTAACTTCCTACGCAAAACTTCCGGGAGTTAACAAACATTGATATTAGAATGATTGTACTAGTATCAGTACTTAGTATATATTATCGATATCTGTAAAGAAAATTATGTAGTTTCTGGTACCGACCCCGAAACTACATTTTGATACTTTAGCATATGTATCACAAAAATGCCAACTCAGGAACAGAAAAAAATCTCCGTGAACTGGTATGCCTTGGTTGCTCTTTATGTCCAAGAATATCATTCCAACCGTAATCAGTGGAATATTTAAGGGATTTAGGGTTTCAGGCTGAAGCCAACCCAAATTTCATGATGTCTTTCTTAAACAATTCTAATGTTAGTTATTTTCTTCAGTATAAGCTTCAAGTTAGTTAGTTAGTTATTTCGTATAAGCTTCAAGCTTTCTCCAAAAGTCTAGTGATTTCTAAAACAACGAAGCCTTTCAGAGTGAAGCCCCTTTCAAACTATTTTTCTGGATCCGCCACTGTTCGTAATTTATTTTTAAACAATAAATTCATTCCGGCATCTACCTAAACAGGCAATTTACCTAAAATTAGAAGGCGGGAGATACAATCAGTAACATTTTCCTCTCTAAGGGGTTCCTTTGCACAGTAACCTAGATTAGAGGCTGAAGCCGAAGGTTATTGCCAAGTCTACATGTATATATATATATTTATGTAGGGGTGACAAAAAATCTAAAAACACTTCATACAGGACACATAAGTTTGGCCCTCCACTGTACAACACATGTAGCGATTGCCGATGGTTTTTTGTTTTCAATATGTCGTGTGGACCTTGCTCTTCCGTCAGTAGTAACCAGTTCACCTGAGAGTGTCGTGGTGTGAAAGTTGTGCGGTAAAATGGGCGACCTGACACACTTCCAAAGAGGCATGATCGTTGGAGTCCTTCTGATTGGATCTTCAATGGCAAAAGTGGCCAACATTGTGAGAGTATCGAAATGCACAGTTTGCAATGTCACGAGGGCATACACAATTCATGAGCAAACGACGTCTGCAAAGCACAATAGTGGTCGAAAAACAATCCTGTCAGAAAGGGACCGGAGGGCATTAAAACGGATTGAAACAGCTAAAAATAAGACCACTAAACTCAATTCCGGCTTACAGAACTCGGTTTCATCGAAAACAGTGCGACGGGAACTTCATAAAATGAAAATTCATGGCAGGGCCGCTATTGCCAAACCCATGGTCAGAGCAGTAAATGTGAAGAGGCGTATCCAGTAGTGAAAGGACCGCAAGGCGTGGACTCATGAGCTGTGGAAACACGTAATGTGGTCCGATGAATCGACATTTACCTTGTTTCCAACAATCGGTCGTGTTTACGTATGGACAACACCGTCACAGGCCTATGATCCACACTGTCTGCTCTCAACTGCAAAGCACGGGGTTGGTTCTGTTACAGTATGGGCAGTGATATCGTGGTTTTCTGCAGGTCCCATCATAGCCCTGCATCCAATGCTGAATGCTAAGGCGTATGAGGGCATTTTGTGGAGCCGGGTTCTACCCATGACCCAAAAATTTTTCCCCGATGGTGATGGCATCTACCAAGATGATTTGGTACCCTGTTACGCTGCAAAAAACGGTGAAACCATGGTTTGAGGAGCATGGCCAGGAGTTATAACACCTCCCTGGGTACCACAATCACCAGATCTGAACATCATTGAGCCATTGTGGTCTGAGTTAGAAAGGTTTGTTCGGTCTCATTACCCTCCAATACCATCCCTTAAGGAATTGGAGCATGTCTTGGAGGAACAATGGTTCGAAATTCCACACGCCGCGATTCAGGAGCTGTATACGTCCAAATCGGATCCAAGTTATTTTGGACGCATGATATGATTTTCAAACTATTGCAAAAGTTTTACATCTTTTGTCCTACTCCTATATATATATATATATATATATATATATATATATATATATATATATATATATATATATATATATATATATATATATATATATATATATTGACCTCTTTTATGGAATAAAACTGCAGAACTATACCAACAAAGCATAGACTATATTTTGACACGTTATTTCTGTAGTTGACATGCTATAGTTGAAGATATTTTTATGATAAATGTCAATTGTTCTCTTCTTCCAGTTAATTAGTTTGCAGGAGCTATAGTTTCAAAGTAGGAATGTAGAGTAGATTTGTAAGCTCTTTGTTAAATCTATACATTTTGCGTGACCAAAAGTCACGAAAGAATTACTAAATACGTTTATATGAATATATTCGGTTGGGTTAAAAAGATGAAGCTGATAATTGTTTCCAATGCTATCGTTTTATAGTTGTATGCATGAAATTGAAGGGCAATATCATATTTATAAATGTCTCTGTGTTGGCAATGAATGTCTAGTAAGTGCGTACATTTCTTAGGTAAGTAAGTTGTATAATTATTACGAAATAAACACAAGTGGAACGTGGACTTTTATATTGAAAATAATAATTCGAAACAGACGATAAAGGAGAATATACAAAGTGCTCAGATTCAACACTAATTTTTTTTTTCGAAATGAAACCTTACATGCAAAGATTACGGAAAACATATACTATTGTATTTGCACAAATGTATTATTTCGTAGTTAAAGCTGGACAAAAAATGGTCGCAGCAATATAGAGATCTTCATAACTAAATGCAGAAATGTTGAATGAAAGTCGACTAAAAAGGATGCACGTTTCTTTTGTCTCTTGATTTCATTAACGTGCCACTGAATATGAATGTTTGTAAATTTTCAGTCCTTGATCTACCAGTTTCGTAGAAGTTTTCGTAAATTTTCTCTTTGCCTCGTGACTAGCCCTGCTGAAGCTTCTATTCCACATCCAGTACTATATTAATATAAGGTAGGTTCGCGATGAACATTAGTTATTTTACCCGAACTTCATCTAACATTTCATTTTCTAATTATGACCATTTTCGTTTGGTTTTCGTACGTAAGTGACGCATTTTGATAGCAATGTTTGTCTATTTTTCCATGTTTTCGTGTGAAGATTGATTATCGAAATTTGCATATTGTTGATTCCGAACACTGTAACGCTTCACATATTTAAATTTACTACATTATTGCTCTGATAAAATGAAATAATTTGCTTGTTACTTGTTACTTGCTGACGCAAACACAGCAACGCGGTTGTCTTTTATAAATTAAGCAATTCCAACGAGTTAACTTGTCTCTTATTAGTATTTAGTGATCCTAAGGCAACCAAGTCCTCTATGAGGTTTTGCTTAGAAAATACATTTTACTCTAATAGTGACGTTCTACATACATTACCATATATTCATTCATTGACACAGATAATATGGTACATGCAATTAGATGGCATTTGAGAAACATGATATGATTATAAATTCAGATTTGCTCATGAAACCGTTTGATTTGTGCTTGAAACTGATTCAAGTGTTATAAGGTGAATTACACACTTTCATTATCAGTAAACACTACATGCAGGTAACTTATTGCTTTTTATTAGCAATATACCATCAAGAAGGATGAAAAACTGCAGCACTAAGTCGGCAGGCAGAAACCGGATGGTACAGCCACCAGAAAAAGTATCTTCCCCTTGAGTGCTTTATTTGCATTATTTGGGGTCCAGATAATTGCAGTTTGTAAAACGCCTGGACAGATGCAAAAAAAAACTTACACGTAACTTTTTCTTCACACTGATAGCAGTTGGCACCACTGCGCCAGGTGCTTATGCAGAAAAAATTATAAAGTAGGTGACTACCTAACAGTTCTAAATTCTAACATGAATCTCTATGGTTGGGAGCGTGTTGTATAATGAACATCTTATATTAACCTCAATATTACTGTGTATGTAATGTAATATTTCATTATATACTTTATATTCAAAGAAATAAAAACACTGACCACGCATGAATCAAGAAATGCTTGAAAGTAGATGAAAATATAAAATCTAGAACAAATGCTGAAAACAAGTGTGTAAATCATTGTCTCTATTGACAAACTTCTATAATTCTCCACTTTCCAACATCTATTTCTTTCTGAGGAAGAGAAGCTCTTGCTTGTAACACTGACCATGCATTGAAATTCAAATTGAAACATTTGAAAAAGTTTGAACCTGGTGGGGAATTGAAGCAGGGTCCGTGATAGAAGTTCAATGCATAAACCACTTAACTATCGCATCACTTCATGTTCTAGCCAAACTATAAGCTAGTTAAAATTGTTTCATATAACATGATGCACAAGATACTAATTCTAGTATAAGGAGTCCTTATGTGAGTGTCACAATGACTTACTCCAAATTTTGTTCTTTAACTCAAAAGTAAGTTATATAGACCTTTCTCAATGAGGAAAATGTCACGAGCGTTCTTCAAGTTGAGACTATATAATCGTTTTCAACTATGGTTCAGATTTACATTATATATCTTCCTCATCTTAACATCTAATTTCCAAAGAAGAAAAGATGGCAGACATTATTTTCCCATTCTTTGAATTGTATCAACAATTGTAAAAATAGAGTTCTAATTTTATCTTCCATAAATAGTAGCTTATTATATTATATTTATATGAGGAATTTGTGGCAGAGTGGCAAAGACTCGCAGAGACTCGGGTATGAATCCCGACGTGGCAACATCTTTTCATTTCTTGGGAGAAGAAGATCTTGCTCATCACACTAAGTATGGATTGAAATTGAAATTGAAACACTTAAAAATGTTTGTGCCTGGCGGAGATTTGAAACCGGTTCCGCCAATGGAAGTTCAATGCACTAACCACTTACCCGCCGCATCAGTTCGTGTTCTAGCCAAACTATTAGCTAGTTGAAATCGTTTAATGTGAGGTTACACACAATACAATAATGCTCGTTTAAGGAGACATTGCTTAAGTGACTTTCATACTGACTTACTCAAGATTTCCTTGTTTAACTCGAAAAAGATATAGAGACGTTCCTCAATGAGAAAAATGTCACGAAACCTTCTTCAAGTTGAGGCCACGTCATCGTTTTCAGCGATGGTCCCGATTAACACTACAATTCTACCTTACCGTAACATCGAGTTTCCAAAAAAAAAAAAAAAGACAGTTGACATTATTTTCACATTATTTGAATCTTATCAATACGTGTAGAAATAGAAAGTTCTATGTTTAGATAAGATAACTACAAGTTTATTTTCGTATGAGGAATTTGTGACAAAATCTGAAAATAGAAAACTCTCAATACAGTGACCCGGGTTGGAATCCTGTCGTGGCAATAAATATTTTTCTTTGATAGGAGGTGTTGTTAAGTAATTAGTATTATAATAATATTATTCGTTTATTATTATTATTATTATTGCAAACTCAAGACTTGGCTACATATTTTATATTCTATGCAGTTTCTGATTGAATTTCGTCTTTTTCTTGAAAAAACTACATACTCCATTGTAAAGGGATATGTGAGGGAAATATCATCCTGTTGCTTTTTATTTTCTACTTGCAAGCTACATTATGGCTGGATACCTCATTTCACCTTTCTATATCTACGGGTAGTACCATAAAGGTTTTGTCCATCATAAGAAAGTAAATGAGTAAGTGACGAGATCGATGAACTTCGCGCATTAACAACATTAAAAGTATCGTTGTCGGAAAAGTCAAGACGTATTTTTGAAAATATGACAAATGATTTGTGGATATATTAGCCTTATTCGGATAAATGCAATAGTTATGTCATGAAAACCTAATAGGTTGAGCGTCTTATGTATTAATATTGCTCTTTGTTAGTTTGATTTTACATATTTTACAGCACATAAAAGACAGAAGAACAAAAATTGCATTTTCACCATATTTTTGTTTTTCTTCAGGAAAGCGAAGAACAAGCTAAGGGCCTTTGTGATTTTTACTGTCCTCAATGTTTCTCTGTTTTTGTCACTGTTCTCAAAGAGTTACTATAGAAACTGTAAGAAAGAGCGAAATGAGTCTAATTGAGTAAAGTGCTAGAAAAGCTGCGAAGTGCCACCACAGTTTTTGAAAGAAAATTTTCAAAAACCCTGCTTTTTCTTAATTTCGAGCAGTTTTGTTACTTTTCTTCATTGTATTTTTTCCTCCCGTATTTTGCGCCCCCTTAGTTCTGCGCCCGGGGCCGTAGCCCCACTCGCCCCTCTCACGGCACGGCCCGGCCTGTCAAGGGTTCGTAGACCTCTAAATGCTAGTTTCTGCTTCATATCCTTGTGTGTTTGTACGTCTTTCTGTTTTTCAATTTAAAGTTGAATTCTCTGGATTATTCTTGCTAGATAACACTACCATTTTCATCACGACTGAAATCAGAAAGTTTTCTCATTATCACAATGGAATCCGTAAAAGTATGAAATATACTGAATTCACTGTACATTTTGTTTTTCCTTCTCTCAGAATAGTGATGTGTTAGAGTAATGGTTCGATTCCAACTAAGGCAATTAAGAAAATATTTAACCTTTTCCCATATGAATAGTTCTGATATATATATATATATATATATATATATATATATATATATATATATATATATATGCTAATATGAAAAATATTCAATTTGGCTGGGTCTCACAGTTGAGACAACTCCTTCATAGGTGAAACGAGAACAACACAAAATTACATTCACCGTAACAACCTTGATTCGTACTGTCTGAGACCGCAACGTGTTTAGCCTACAATTGATGAATGCATAAGACTCATCCTTATTGTTAGTATGGGCCGAAACTATGTTGTTGCTTCGTACTAATTCTGGAATTGTTATAACCTGGTCACAAATTGCAAATAGTGATCGGACGTAAAATTCTAGTCATGAGAATGTTCCTATTTAGGATGTCAAATCATCTGTCTACCTAGAAAAAGGGTGAAACTAAATTCGTTACTGTTATCAGCTTACAAATATTTATATATCATTTCTTGTTGTCATAAGATGATAACTCAATCTGTAGATCCACACACGTAATTATATTATTACGTTTAATGTAAACCTAAGAAACATCTAACACATATATTTCCTCTTCCTATAGATAGCTTTCCTTTTTGTTGTAATAATAATAATAATAATAATAATAATAATAATAATAATAATAATAATAATAATAATAATAATAATAATAATAATAATAATAATAATAAAGAAATAACAGAATTAGAATATCAATTACGTAAACAATACACTCCAATAAAGAAAAATAATAGTTGCCAAGAGGGATTCGAATTCGGGTCGCTCTAATGAGAGTTTCCTGCTTTCGCATTTAAATAGAACTCCTCATACAGAAATAAAAAAATAAATCAATAGTTACGGAAGATAAATATATAATTTTGTATTTCTACACATGTTGATACAATCCAAGCAATGTGAAAATAGTTTCTGCCATCTTTTTGCCTTTGTAAATTTAGAAGTTTTGGTGACCAGGAATAGTTATGTAAATTGGGACCGTTGCAGAAACAGTAACTCAACAGTGCCTCAACTTGAAGAACGTTACGTGATTTGATTCTCATTGAGGAAGGTCTATATAACTTGTTTATGAGTTAAATAAGGGAATCTCGAGAAAGTCATTGTGACACTCACATAAGAAACTTCAAATTATACGAGAATTAGTATCTTGTCTATAGCCTTATATGCAACGATTTTATCTAGCTAATAGTTTAGGTGGAAGATGAAGGGATGCGGTAGGTAAGTGGTTAGTGCATTGAACTTCTTTTCGAAAGAAAAGGGTTCAAAACCTCTCCAAGTTCAAACTTTTTTCAAATGTCTCCATTTCAATGCATACTTAGCGTGACGACCAAGATCGTCTCTTCTCCAGAAAGAAAAAAGATGTTGGAAAGAGTAGAATTAGGAAAGTTTTGTCAATGGAAACAATGACTTACAGTTGTTCTAGAGTTGATATTTTCATTTAATTTCAAGCATTTCTGATTTAAGCGTGGTCAGTGGCTTTATTTCTTTGGACATGCAGTATATAATGATATATTACATACACAGGACTATGGTGTCTATTGGAAAACACTCTGAACCTAAGAGATTCATCTGGAAATGGAGAAATGTTTCGAGCATCATGTACTCATAATTTTCCTTCATTAAAGGCCTGACTCAGTGCTATCAACTGCTGTCAGTGTGGAGAAAAGTGTAAGTTGGGTTGCATCTGTCCACGAGTTTTACAAGCTGCAAATTATCTACACCTCAAGTAACGGAATTAAAGCATACAGGGGGAACACAATAACATTTGCTGCTGGCTGCATAAGAAGGAAATTATTAAATTTACTGATCTCTAAGACGCATGTCACGGTGATGATAGCGGAGCAGAACTGGTGATGGCAGTTATCCAAGGGCTCACCATAGGGGTCAAAACAGCTACAGCTTATTGTCATCAACAGAATGAAAACTTGAAGGTCACCAAGTAATGAAAAGTCTACCATCTAAAATCCAAAAATTAGCAGAAACGTTGTTCTCAGTCGTGAGGAAAGTCCGAGTTTGATTCACATTATTAATACATGTCTCATAAAGGAGTTTTAACATCGAACCAACTAACATGGTATACAATAACTGAATATCATAATAATTGCACAAATTAACGTCATTGACATTAATAGATAAGTGAAATACAAAAACATGTTGATTTTTCTCCGTACAACTGTTCCTTACGAGTTTCGACTTAATGAATTCAGAACATTTACGGCTTAGCTATAACAGCAAATATTATATTAACAACTGGCACCGAAAAGATTAAAATAATTCTGCTTTCAATAACATTGCTTCCAAAGATCTATTTATGCAAGCTAAAAAGAAAAGCATAAGGAGAGTTATCGTATACAATTGCTTCACTTACATAAGATTTCCATGAATAATTTACAAATTGCTTTCACATGAAAGCAGTTCTCATATTTTTCTCTATTCATGCAGGGATAGATTTATAAAAAAGAAGTTCATATATATATATATATATATATATATATATATATATATATATAATAAAGAGTTTGTTTGTGTGTCTGTGTGCGGCTTGGAGACAAGAACAGTGGACCGAGAGTTACCAAATTGTGGTCACAGGTACCTTGGTCGAGGCACCAGATCAATACGAAGTGATTTTTTTTAAAATTCGACCCTGAGGTCTCAGGTGGCGTTTACCGGGACATGTAAAAGTAGTAAAAAATGACCGATATTAGTGTCAATCAAAATTCATAGTTTTCGCGGTCGCTGAAATCAATGGTGAAACTCCCATCACATTAACTTCCAAATTCACCCCATTCGGCTGTGGACCGGGGGGTCACTGTGAGGTTACCGATATGTGTAAAAATAATCCAAAATGACAGATATTAGTGTAAAATCCATAGTTTTCGTGGTCGCTGAGCTTAATGGTAGCACTTCCATTAGAGATGAATTTCAAAGTCGACTACCATTATATGCGGCCGGGGGTTAACTGCAGGGTAAGTTACCGAGACATATAAAAGTAATTGAAAATGACCAATAGTTTTTCCTTTCGTTGTTCAATTTGTTTACATAGATACTATTCTGACCGACACCAAGAATGGGTATTTCATCTAGTATATATATATATATATATATATATATATATATATATATATATATATATATATATATATATATATATAAGCTGTTCTATATGCACTAGTGTATATATACTTGTATTATAATCGGAACCTATCCCATTACACGTGAAAACCAGTTTATTCCGCATCACGAAGAACCGTACTATATGTAAGCTGTAACACTCTGCCGCTAACCTTACATGCCGGCAATTACATGAATGTTTATTCGAAGAGTATTAAGTGCAGCTACTAGTAGGTATTGTAGGCGATTATACATTAAAACTCTCCAAACTGTCCATAAGGGTAGAAGAACTAATAGACGTTATTAATGATGATGAAAAGACGAAGAGCAACAGTAACTACAAGAAAATGCAACAAAAATTGGGATTTAAAACTTAAGGTCATCTTTGAATCGGTAAGTACTGGTATGTTCCAATTATAAAGGTTCCAAAATATGCGTCAACGCAGCAGAAATTATATGTATCATACTTGAGTTTACAAGATAGTCAGATCAGCATGTATTATGTTGAAATAAGTATGTGTTTCCGTTAAAATTTCTTAGCAAGATATTGCTGTAGTTGTTTCTAACAGCATTCCAGTTACAATTAGAATTGCTTGTATATGTGGTGGTATAATATTCGAACACACGTTAAGAGCTTTTTGATAAACGTTTTAACCATGTCTTTATAAGTAAATCATTAAGTTTCGTTCTAATAACAAGCTAATATATATATAACAAAAGAGCACATATAGGTTCTACCATATTATGGAGCGTTTTAAGGAGTGGCTTGGCTTCCAATGTCTCAGAAGTTGTTCCATGAGTTTCAATTTAATAATATTTCTTTTTTGTTTTTTCTTTATGTGTTACAAGGTTAACAACACGCGTGACTGTCAAATTTTACAATTATAATCAATATTTTTTCTTTTTTACAAATTTAACTGATTTTATTTCCTTTTCCAGATGTGTTGCTAGGTGAAGAACGCATGTGATTGAAAACAAACAAGTATTTCACATCCGCTGTACACAATCATGAAATATTCATTGATACTGCTATTAAATATTCTGTCAGTGTTCAACTTTCAAGAAAATACACGTGAAAATATGATATCTCATTCTGAACAATATGACAAAATGGTGACACAACTAACATCCTTTGTGCATACATTAAGCAATGAATTCATGTACAACTCAAAATTTATCTTGTTCATGAAACAGATAATATGCACTTTGTATCCTTTATTTCAAAAACACTCCAGTGCCCGTTATCAGTTTATAATATGGGAAACATACATATGGGATTACATCAAGAAAGGGAAAATTACTTTAGGAAAAGTGATTTCTATATTATTGCTGTATCAACAAAGAAATCGTTTGAACGAATCGTTGAAACGGAGGGTAAATACAATTGGAATAAAGCTTCTAACATTCTTGTTATTGTCTTCCATACAGAAACTTTTAACGAAACCTTCAATGAAAGCTTTGACAAATGCTGGGAAGCACGTTTAATTAACATTGCCATTGTAATTATTAATATAAGTGAAAAAAGGAAAACAAGTAATATAATTCTACATATGTATAATCCATTTGGACATGAGATTAACGTAAGAAATATAGCTTTCGACAAGATACATGTCACCATCAGAGCACTGGAAACGATATATGCACGTCCTAAATCTAGAAATTTTAATGGCATTGAATTGACAACTGTTAATGTCGAAGCTAAAGTTCTTCCACTGTTTGCATATTACAAAAATCCTTCAACGGGAATACTCATATATCATGGCTATTACAGAAACGTGTTTGATACGTTAAAAGAGTATTTAAATTTTACTAGTAAAGGTGTTGTGTATCACAAGAAATTTAACCTAGGGTCTGAATTCAAGAATGGGTCTTGGGGAGGTGCTATAGGAAATTTAATGAGAATGGAAGTTGATTTTGCTCAAAGCCCAATGATGTATTTACAGTAGGTACAAGGTTACAGACTTCACAGATATCTTAAATGTCGTAAAAATATCCGTTCTTGTACCTAAGGCTAATGAAATACCACCAGCAGTTGCCTTTTTGCAGTTTTATGAACCTTTTGTTTGGTATTGCATCCTTGGATCAGTTGTTGTAATGTCACTCTCTCTAGCAATGTTCCAGAAATTGTCTTTCAATAGTGGTAAAAGGCAAACTTTTTGCCGTTCGCTATTAGAAGTAATTTCATTATTGCTTCGAATATCAACTTCACAGCCAACCACTACTACTTTGAGAATTATGTTTTTCTTCTTTACCTACTTTAGTTTGATTGTAACTTGTCTACTAGAAGCTGGTATTGTAGGTATATTTACAGTTCCCAAACGTTATCCAGATGTAAATACTATTTATGATCTTGCCTACTCGGATTTATCAGTTACAGGAAACAAAAATCTGAAAAGAGTTTTAACACACAACGCGTATCGAAACGCACGTCTATTGTCCCAGAAATTTAAGGTAATTTCCAGTGCTGAAGAAGGTGTTGAGGATTTAGTTAGAAATCGTGATAAAGGAGTCATAGATCTCCAAGATGTTTTAAAGTACTACGGAAATCATTTTCATAAGTGTTTAAGTTGCGTTGCTCCAGCTCATATAATTGGCGAGGAATTGGGCTCACAACTCTTAGGTATTGCTGTTCCTAAAGGCTCACCATTTCTTTCAAGCTTCAATATTCTCATCAAGAGAATGAAATATGCAGGACTTATTAATAAGTGGAATTTAGACATTGCAACTAGAGTGAAAAGCGATAATAACTGTAAGAACCCATGTATTAACAATGTGGTTGCAATACGATTGAAACAATTACAATCATTTTTTTATCTGTTAGGTATAGGATTAATTGTGGGAGCTTTGTGTTTCATTGCAGAGAATATAGTCTTTAAATGTGTACGCAAGCTTTAGTTGAAAGTTGTATATTCAAAAACTCATTTTCATACTAATAGAGCACTTATTGTGTACATGCTTCTTGTATCTCGTACACTAGAAACGGGATTATGTGTGAAATAGTATGTTAAACATGTCAATACAACACAATATACAAATTATTCCTGCCTGTGTGTGTCAAGAATGATTCTTGCAAATGTCTTACGTAAATTGATATAGTGTTGGTATCTGCGAAAGACTACACCAACTGAATATAATATCATATAAAGCGTAACTACTTGTATATTATAACACATTGAAACCTTCAACTCCTTCTAGGGCTGCCAATGAAAGACTAAAACTTTTCATTATTAATAGCCACAATAAATATAATTCGAATTGGTATACAGACAATCTCTTACTTACCACACATGCCTTCACCGTTCTTTTGGGAATCAAGGAATGTGCATCAAATTTTATGCCTCTCGACTTAGTGTAACGAACTTTCGTACTTTTAAATGTTTGAACTAAAGGTTTGTCTATTGTTTACATATAATATGTGATATGGATATATCAACACATCTTGAAATTTTGAAATCTACTCTATTGCACAGGACATGGTTCAACACACCATGTACGTCTGCGTTCCCCCTTTGTACTAACTGTGACATTATTTCTAAGATACACTGGAGATCGTGGACTACATGGTGTATTAAATACGAAGTTCTTAGATGTAACACTTCGTGTATCAATAACTTGGTCAAGTGTCCTCCATTCTTCCTTTGTCCTGAAATTGCCAGTGCAATCTGTAATGATATGAAATGTCATATGTTAGAAAAGATTATGAAATAATCAGACATAAATTCTGCAATTAATGCTAGTGTTTACAATGTAGTTTTCTAATATGTCGAGGCTTGACTAGAACCATAATGTAGACAACAGTTTCTGAGTAACTATCTACTAAAGCCGTAGTAGAGGAATTGATATTTCAATTGATGGAGAAAGAGCTGGACTCTTAGACTTTCGACAAAACATATCACAAGGACAATACCTCATCTAAAATTAAACTCTCTTGCCCTGAAGGGTAGGGAGCTACAAGTACCTACCTAATTATTTTAATCGGAAAAATATTCTAGCTCACTTAATATTAATAGCTAGATAAGATCTATTTGTCTGCAGAATAGGAAAGAATGGGCAATCTTTTCCGCAGTGGTTAGAAAGACGTGTATAAGACACTGAAATTTAGGAAACAGCACAGTGAGAACATGAGTACGAATCGATCACATAAAGAAGATATGGTACTATAGCTTCATTAAATAGATATTTCTTTCTACATCCCAAATAATATCCTAGTAAATATTTGTAAATACTCCGGGTTTATAAAGTGCCAAACGTAACAGTATTGGTAGAACTGAAACAGAAAGAAACATATTGAGAAATATCTCGAAAAAAAGAAACGAAAAGCCTGAACACATTACGAGACATGGATGAATGACACTATTAGCTATAGGCGGCATTATACAAGGAAGAATACGGAAAAGGATACATATCAAATAATACAAGATATAATTAAGAAAATATATGGAAAGACAAATGACTGATACAGTACGGGGAAGAGTAGAAGCTGCGCCACACCGATCGATAAACTATTGAAATAAGAGGATACTTTCATTAAAGATATATTATGACCGCATTACCATCTATTACTCTGAATCATCTAAATTTTAAAAATAACCAACTTACTCACTATTCCTATATCGAAATTTAGTTTCTGAATTGTTATTGACGAATGAGAATATATTTGTTGAATTTCAAAGATTTTTCACATACGTGAAAAAGAAGCCGCAATAAGTTATGTATCAGCCTACCATAATTTGTGTATTCAGGTAGAAAGAACGCTTAAGTAAATGATTACCAAATGTTTTATTATTGTTATGTAATATCTTCTATCTTGAACTTCCACGCTAGGCGCAGAGGTATATACACACACAAAGACTGGATGAGTATACACTGCCACATAGATAATGAAATGTTTCAATTTCAACTATATTATTAGCGTGTGACAAAAAGAATGTCCAAAGATGATATATGAATCGGACAATGTTTCCCATTCAGCTGTACAAAATATTACGGTTGAATGTAAGTCACCATACGTAGTTTCCAAGCAAATTAAACTTTTGAAAACCTAAACTACGATGCTTTTGTTTTCTTTTTGTTTATTCGAATTTAGTTTCTTTTTCCAGTACCTAGGCTATATGAGACATGGACCTATTGTGAAATGCTGTACTGTAAGTACCACACGTATTAAGATGAAAGTAATACTAAAAGCGTAACCCCTGTCGGACAGTAGCATTATATGAATAGATATTACTATTAATAAGGTGCAGATCGATATATCATAACCAATTATTACACTTTGTCCAAATCCGAGATATTTAAGTCAACAACACATTATATTGAGCTCAATATTCTTATGTGTAGTGTATTTTTGGAAATTGAGAATAACCTATTTTATAGTGCTAAAATATGTGGTGTTTCTTTCAAGTTACATTTTATTATGTTTCTTATAAAGCACATTATTTATTTATTAGTCTATGTGATGTATATATTTAAAGAAATACTTTAGTGAACAGATCGTATCTAATGCGATATTCTCTCCACAGGGAGATGTATATCTATAATAGTTATACAGATAAGGTTAACAGTGATAATACGTCTAAGATTTATGCACACACTTTACTTACATCATTTATAAACAATGATGTGCATTTAATTTATGATTTAGTTTATAACAAATAAAATATTAAATATCTTACACAATAAAATATTATACTTGCAAGAGTTTTTTTTTCTCATCCTTCCATCGTAACTTAATTTTCTTTGCTCTACTCATCCTAATTGATTTAGATATTAGTGAAGAACTTAAAACGAATGGTGAACATCAGTTAGCAGTGTACATTGCATGTAATTTGATTGATCATAGTATATCTACGTACACAATGTAAAAAAAAAAGTTTTATTTCTCAATAAAGACTCGCCTATAGACCACTTCATGCTGCCTTCCAGTCTTTAACATTTCTCCGGAGTTCGCCTTCCAAATCACTCCCCCTTACAATTTACCCGCCGGAGCATTTATCTCGATACACCATTGTAACTTTATAACTAATAGTTAAAAACACTGAAATGGTGTGCCATACCAATATCAGCAAAGAAACATTGCTTTACATACTCTATAATACATCAGTTTCGCAATGTATGCATATCAACCTATCAAAAACATGTTTTTTCTAAATATTACCACGTCATGCTATTACACATTTCAGTTTAAATAAATGGCTCACACTACTCCATAGATGGTTTTCAATATGTGTGAAGGTCATAAGGCCGTTTGCAGTAAATTAATATTTCAAACCGTTTTGGAGATAAAGTAAATAAATAATAATATTTGTAACACTTTTCAAATTTATGTAATTTCGAGAATTTGCTATAATACATCTTAGAAAAGTATTGTACAGTAACAATGTTATAGTGGCAGAGTAAATAAAATTATTTTTTTAGAACGTTTCCACAAATATGCCACTGTAAGCAACTTCTTAAACAATACATTTTTTCATGTTTCCAGAATGTTTTTGGATATCAAATTGCTATGAACAGATTTATAACTTTCATGTTTATTGAAAACCATCAATGTAATTGATTGTGATACTTATCTAAACACTTTTGGAGATCTTTTGGAAGAAGTCCAGTTTTCAATTCCTTGATGGGTAAGCAACATTGTTAACTGGAAGATGTCACGGATTCCCAACAATGTTTTCCGTGAGGTATTTGAATCGCAAGAATTTCAGCGTTATGAACGTTTTGGTTTAAAAGCTATAAGGGCGTATCGAAATAAATGGTCCACTTGATATATGGTGTGTACTTGAGATGTAAATGAAGGTTGTAGTACGAATATAAATTGTCTCCAGCCTATTTTCAACAATGCACTTTCACTTATTTCGATTTCGCAAAAATAACATTAGTTTTGGGCTGGAAGCCGTTTTTTCTTATGTTTAAGATTTACTAATTGACTGATATTTTCTCATTAATGTTGACCCCGGAATTGGTTGTAGATTTATATCACTTGTGGGATTAGCAGAGATTAGGGTAAAGATGATCTCGGGACAAATAATTGCTTTTCTGTTATACCTATTCAAATTCAAAATGAAAATGTTTAATTTCTACTATTATTGTATTAAAAACAATACAATACCTACTCTTAGGAAGCTAAGTCAAGTTTGAAAAAAAGAAAATATGAAGAAACACACAAAAACATTTCTCCTACATCTGATCGTTTTTCCTCTATGTACACTCATGTCCAAAATTATTGCCGCAGTATTTATAACTGTCTTTTTGTAAAATTATAATTTGATAATGATTTTGCAGGGTACTTTTAATACTGATACTATGTGTATAATCGCGAAATGTATATTTGTCGTAAATTTCATAGGAAAAGAATTATAAATAAGAAAATTAGAATGAGTAAAACAAAATGTTGCTAAATGGGCAAGAAAGTTTTATTTTCGTGTTATTCTTCTTATTTACTTCTCTTTGGCATGCAATTTGCCACATACATGTCTTTGACGATTATAAACATATTAACATTATAAGAAACACCGGGCGAATTCGTTATCAAATTATATTTCTAGACCAACATTTTTGTAGACACGTGACAATAATTTTGGACATGAGTGTACAACATTATTCAATCCGAAATTTGTAGATTTATATCAAATCTAATTTTAGTACAGAATAAAAGATGTTGGTAAAATATATTCTTGGTACGTGTAATCGAATGCAGAAACAGCTTTTTTGTTACCTATTGTAATTCTTGCTCTTCAGTGGTCAAAGTAAACACGGGAAATAGTTTATTCCTGCCACTTCGGACGAACAGATCATCTTCATCAGTGACCATGTTTCCTAACTTATGAAACTGTGTCTAACTCCTTAAGACCTGTCTAAGATTTATAACCGAAATCAATTTTCTGTATACGATAACATGGTGAATTACTTTCCGGAATTATATATAAATTATTTCTCGTATGCAGTTTAAAATTTCTCTGTATGATAACCTATCTCAATAATATATGTTTACTACAGTATCTTATTTTTAAAGTAGCATTATTAGTTCATTAATACCATTTTGACAAAGAAATATGACAATGCTATGAGAACATAAATATACACACAAATGCAGTATTGCTGAATGTGCGACCTTCTTCATTCTCAAAATAGGGATTTAGGTACAAGCAATTTAAACATAGAACCTATGGATCTTGTCAGTTATTCACAACCCAGACAGAAAAAAATCAAGTGGGACAAGACATCACGCATTTATTAATCTATTGAACGCATATCTTCGAAGTATAGCTTAGCATCAGGTCAAGAGAAATGTAGGATATAAGATTTTTGGAAAAAGGAAGAGATCAGAGAGACAAGACTGCTTGCTACCAAAAATCAGGAACGTATGTTTCTTCAAATATATATATTTTTTCTTCATATAACAAAAGTTGCCAAGAGGATTTACTATCTCTATATGGGCCATTTTTAACTAGTTTCATCACAAGTTTTGGACGGTCTGGGAAGCGTTTTATATATTGATTTTAGTGCGGTGTAAAAAAAAACTACACACGGTAGAGGTAACGTAAATCTTAAAGCAATATCATAAACAACTCTACTGGTTTGGACATTTTAGACACAGATATAGGTCCTTGTCCTTAGAGCAGTCATCCATTGCCAAAAAGTTTGTTTTTAAGAAACGATTTTTCTTTTTGGATTAGTACTGTCAACGTAATGCTCATTCTGAGTGGCGGTACAATGTATTTATAATATTTACCGTTTGACCTTTTTTTAATTCCTTGTCCTCCAGCCGTACTTATTATTTTAAAACTGGGTGAATGGATCTGAGATAATATTATCAAAAGCACAATCATTGATTGATAAATGTATTCAGAATATACATTTAATCAATCAATCAATGATATTCAGAAGATGTAAGGAAGCAAAACAAAAAAAAGTCTAACAGTACTCTTTGTAGAGATTTCGAAAAGAAACAGGGAAAAGGATACATTAAAAAATATGTAGCGTAATTCAGCACTTCTCTACATCAGATTCTAAATAGCCTAGACCAGTGGTTCTCAACCTAATTCCTATCACGACCCACATTTGATCACATCCTCTTGCTAGTGACTCCCTTATGATATCTGGTTTATCATAAGCTTTTGTGGGATTTTTAATACACCTATTGCTGAGATCTTATGATATCCATCTATTTCTATAATAGTAAGAGTCCATTTCTTATATATAGTGGATACAGAAACGATATTTTTTCAGCCCTTGTGGAGCAATTACAGGTATGCAAATTTTTTGAGTATAAACTTATGACTCCGGATTACATGTACACACAAATTCAGACTTCTATGTCAGTTTCTTCCTCTTCTCAATCATGTCTTCAAATGTTACTTCTGTAGACCCTGATTTCACCCCTTTCAAATGGTTGTAGGCAAAAATGTTAAGAGATCAAAGTTTTAGCTCTGCACAAGTTGGACATGCCCAGCAATTTTCAATTTGCTGGGACAAATAAATGTTGAGATATTCAAAACCATGTAAATGCCTGAAATCGAGAAAACGAAAAATGGCGGTAGCCGCTGCGTCTCTAATGCTACGAAATATTTCTAAAAATAATTAAATGTGGTTTTGAAGTACCCTGATATAGTATAAACATTCATAAAAAATTAGGTTATTTGAAATAGTCGAGCGGCAAATGTTCGTTTCTTGTCGATCACTTGGCATGGAATGGCCCTGTTACCGTTTTCATTCTATATTGACTAACTTTTATCCCGGAAACGGTTAAGGTTTACCACTTCCTATCTCAATAGAGATAAGAAAAAAGTATTTCGTATTTCTTACCATTTATGTTCAGATACTGTAGATAAAGAAACTGATACATGTGTTCTATTAGACTTTTCGGCAATTATACATAGCATAGTTTAGAAGTCTAGAAAAGTGCAAAACTATTTGACACATACGTTGAGAAGGAGCTGTAACATTAGAGACGTACTAAATCGTTAGGAGGCAGGAGAAAAGAAGGAATGACGAAAGAGATCATGGTAGCATCAAGGCACCAGGGAATAATGACAGAATATATAAAATGTTGATAATGATTGTGGTACATAACGACAACCAAAAGTCAACATCCTGTAATAAGCCGCTTCATTATTTTTGCATTTCTTTCATTTTTATTAGTAAATCTGCAATTATCAAATACTCCATTATCTTATGAAAAGGGGAATAAGTTATTTATTACGGAAGATGTAAGAGAAGTACGTTCGCGACAAAACCATCTTTCTATGAGTACTGATATAACTTCTGAATCACGAAAAACTACTATGTTGTTATAACTCTTGTCAACTTAGTCACTTTCGCACTATGTTTTGCTAGTAAAAATGATGCAGGGCTATAAGTTATCTAATTCTACATTCAGAATTGACATTTCTAGCTATTTATGTTGAGCGGTAGATTAATAGTTTTCTAAACAAACACTTTTGTAAAATTGTTAATAAAGACAATGTAATGTAATTTACTATTTTGCTAATCCTTCTGTTTGTAATAGTATCTATAATACCTCATTACAATCTAACTTACGTATATAATGATTTATTCTTGCACGTAGCATGACAATAATTCATTATTCTGGAAATTGTACTTTTCCTAGCTAATTTTAGGGTTAGTTTGGGCATGAAAATTTTCAATGTATATGTGTGAAAACTAAAATACTTTTAAAGAAGTTCTTCGTTAGTAGTTCTACCAATAGTGTAACAAAGTTGCCTCAAGGATTTAAGCAAAGTACTAATTCAAGGGATGTGTTATAGCATGCACATACGAAGGAATATATTTGGGTGGAGAAACAAATCATTTCCTAAGATTCAAGATTCAATATCAGAATAAAATATATTAAAATTTGTAAAATTGTTTCTAAGACTAGATTTAATTTATAGATAACTCGGGATTTTCGGGATTGTGGGTTCCCAAAGCCCACCTTTTGCTCACGTCCCGAGTAACATAACACCAATGTTCCGGCATGTCTAGAAAATGTAAACACGTCATCCAGTATCTTGTATTCCTTCGGTCATGCAACCTCTGTCTCACAGTGACGAGGGATTTTTTGGAAACAGAAAAGAAGAAAATTACGAACCAAAGGTTAGAAATTTGTTACAGTGCTACAAACACATGGGTTGCAGTATGTCCCTGAAAATTCACTTCCCACATTCACATCTAGACGTTTTCTCTGACAATCTAGGAGATGTTAGTGACGAACAAGAAGAACGATTTCATCAAGACATTTCCGTCATAGAGAAGAGATAACAAGGTCGTAAGGATCCTGCAGTGATGGGAGATTATTGTTTTTTCTGTTGAGGGTAAACAGGATTACAAGAGCCAGCACAAACTCAAGCGTTTGTAAGGAAGGTAAGAGCATATTTCGTTGCAATATAAGATATCAATGCTGTAAATATAGCCTGACAAGGGGGGGATCTTAATAATGAACTTCTATCAAAGTTTGAATAGATATTTTCAAGGCCTCTTATAAACATCTTATCTCCGTGAACACAAACGTTTTTCAATTCTTCTCTACGACATTGTTATGTATGATTGCATGCGTATCAATTTACATTAGTAGCTGATTTAAGAAGAAAAGAAAATAAAATGAAATCTTTGAGTTTTACGTCCCACGATTATGCCGGTTAGGCTAAAGGGGACGGTGATAATGAGTAATGAATGAAATGGTGGAATGAAGAAAGTGGGAGGAAACGGGAGAACCCCGAGAAAACCCACGCACACGGTGTTTGTCCACCACAAAGTCTGATTTAAAAAGAGAATCCCACATAGTATTCTCACACAATTATCCCACATAATAGTCAAGCTATTTCTCAGCCCCTATTCAACCGATCTGCTTCAAAGTTTGAGACACGTAACTACATAGTCCGTAAAGCTTACCCTAAATATCTTCTGTAAATCGGTTGAATAACGGCTGACCTGAACATATATATGTAGTTATATATAGCTTTTGAACCTGACGCGACAGGACATTTTTATGGTAATTTTCGAAATCAGCGTGACCTTTTCCTTAAGAATCACCTGTGTTGATTGTGGAGGTATTAAAAAAAGTTATTTGTTGGGGAGTTTAATTGTGAACACGAGAACTTCAAAGTGCTGTCTAGGTTTTGTGTCCCATAGTAACCACTATTACATTATACTAAGACTACTTAAACAATTGACAAGTTCAAAATGAGCACTTCTGGAACCTCTGATACATATGAAAAAATTGAGTGTTTGTTTACTATAGATTAGCTTAAATAAAATAAAAAGTTTATAGTCTCCCCATATAGTGTATGTGTATATGTTCTCGTACTTGTAGATTTGAATATCACAGAAATAAATATTAATGTAATGTTGCTTTACTTATTTAATACATGCTTTAGATGAGTACCTATTTAAACATACGAACGATGTACCCAGTGGATCTGTATGTGTTGCATCCTTCAAAGCAGGGATGCAAATAAGCAACACAATTTTAGTAGCTCAAGAAAAGAAGCTACTAGTCCACATCCCAAAATAGAAATAATTTATTTACCTTCGGTATGATATTAAATACTCGTCCAAACCGATGAACCACTCGCTCTGGCGTGTGGTTCTTGGGATCCCTGTTTTAAATGTTTTCGCATACCTCTTCTTAAGTCCACTATTTGGTTTGTATTTGATAGATCCTGAAGCACCACAATTAATTGTTCAGGGTTGCTGTATGAGGTAAGTCATAGGCAGAACGATCTATAAATGCAACCATTACATGTTTCATTGTGTTTCGTCATTGGAGGAAACCCAGAAATGCCACAAATATTTTCTTAACTCTGTAATTATTGGAAACATGCATATCAACTATAGATTCACAACTGAAATGTTCCACTTGATCTTGTACGCAGAGATATCAAACAGTTCTTGAAAAGTAGGGATACCAGAGTGCTGTCTGTGACCATGGAAGCGTTGTTACCAATAGCTCTAACATTTTTGTCTGAGCTACTCAAATCAAATGACAGTTACTTTTAGGACACCTTGTACTTTTAAGTGCAACAATTACAATTATGCCCTATAAATTTAAGGGAGACAGATTAAGAGATTAAAAGTGAATTATTGTGAAAGAATTTGTTAGAATGATAATGAGGGAGGAAACGACCACTAACAGAATGTTGTCCATCACAAACTAATATGCTCTGGGGTCGAACTAGGAACCCTCGCACCCAAAACTGAGCACTCTACTACTGAGCTACCCTGTTCTCTGTAGAAGAGAATTGTATTATCTAATATTTAAGTAAGCATTAGAAGTGACGCAAATATTACTCTGGATGATTTAAAATGGAAAACAAGTGAACGCCTTTTCTTGAATATCTACGAATTTTCCTATAAATAGAGTCAAAATTTTCTACATTTCTTTTTACCATTTTGTACCATCAATAGAAAGTTTTGTACCAAGTCGATTATCGAGTAATGGATGATTAAAATTAGGGGAACAAGTTAACGCCCGTTCACCAACCTCATTGATTACTCCCGAAAATAGTGTCAAAATTTTTACTTGTTTTGTACCGTTTTGTACCACCAATATAAAGTTTTGTACCACGTCCATTAGCCAGTAATGGACGATTTAATTTTCGAACCCACCGTTAACAGTTTCCATACATTAACGAATTTTCCCGAGACTAGTGTTAATGTTTTTTCTAGTTTTGTACCACTTTTTATCACCAGTATAAAGTTTGTACCAAGTCGATTAGGCTGTAATGGACGATTGGAAATGAATAACAAGTTCATGCATCTTCCCCAGTCTTAAGTATTATTTAAACATACAGATATAATTTTGTGGCTAAGCACAAAATTTAGGCGCCCTATTGGATTTCAAGATTTTAGCGGGTACTGTTATAATGCGGAAACGACTTCCGGTAACATTTCTACTTCCAAAAGATCCGATATTCAGGAACCTGAATTTAATCGTGGGGTCTGTTTTTGATCCGACTTTCGCTTCTAAGCAGGAAGTGACTTTTAAACCACTTTCGGCCTCACTTCCTATTCGAAAATACCCTACTTTTAGCGTATTCGGGAACTTGAATTCTATGCTGATGCCTGTTTGTAAATCCAATTTCCGATTAAAAAGTTATAAGGGGGCACAGTCAGTCAAACTGTAAGTCACTTTTAGGCCACTGTTTCTTATCATTTATTTTAGTTATTCATTATTCCATCTTAGCACAAAGTTATAAAAGTATAGCGTAAAACTATAAGATTCTTTCAATTTTATATTGCTATTTCCTGAGAGTGTGTTCTTCTAGTGCTCTCAAATCTCAGACAAAATATGGTACAAAATAGAAGACTGTTAGTAAATTGTAACATGTTATTACAGCATCTATAATATATGAAAATAGAACCAACAAATTGGCAATGGATTTCACTCCCCTCAACAGAAAAAGATACCTAAAACTTTACACCTCATACACATCTGTTTTCGTAAAAGTATCAAGAAATGCACATCATAATCAAATTATCAAGGAATGAAGAGTTTGGAAAAACAGCACATGTTGAGTATTGCCAAAATATACCTCTTGTTCATATACCGTAAAAATGCAGATCATCCATTACTTCTTAATGGAAGTGGTACAAAACTTTTAATTTGTGGTACAAAACAACTACGAGACTTTGACACTATTTTCGGGAAAAATTCGTAAGGTAAGATCAATCGATAAGGATATGAATTCGTCTATTACTGGCTAACGGCCGTCGTATGAAACATTGTATTGGTGAAAAAACACTGTACAAACTAGTAAAAAACTTTGACATTATTTTCGAGAAAATTCGTTATGGTGGATAAACACGTTAACACTGGCTTCAGACATTAAATCGTCCATTACTGGCTAATGCACGTGGTACAAAACTAGTACAAAACTTTGACATTATTTTCGAGAAAATTCGTTATGTTGGGGGAACAAGTTAACGCTAGGTCCAGACTTTAAATCGTCCATTACTGGCTAATGGACGTGGTACAAAACTTTTTATTTGTGGTACAAAACGGTACAAAACTAGTACAAAACTTTGACACTACTTTCGGGAAAATTCGCTATAGTGAGGGAACAGGCGTTAACTTGTTCCCCCACCTTGAATCGTCCAATACTGGTTAATGGATATGGTACAAAACTTTTTATTGGTGGTACAAAACAGGATAAAACGCTACAAAACTAGTACAAAACTTTGACATTCTTTTTCTGATAAATTTTAAAAGTGGGAGAAGAAGTTAACGGAGCTGTTCATGTGGGCTTTTCTAATTGTGTAGGTGTGAGGAGCCACCAGCAGATTAGGGTTACGTAATAAATGAACAGCCTATATACAGGGTGGACAAATTATCTGGAATATCCACGATAACGGAGAAACCAAAAGAGGGGGAAAAGCGAAACTTTGCATGAAGCAATTATAAGAAAGGAAATATCGTTTTACTTATTAAACTCCACCATTCGGTGAACAGCGTTGCCATCCCAGTATAAAGTTTTATTTTTTCAAACGTCACTATGTCAGATTATTACACATTTCAAATCAGCATGTTAAACGAAAACTTAAAATACAACATTTGTTATTCAGTGTTGACAACTAAGGATTATTATAATATCACAAACATCCAGTTTGGAAGCCTCTATCACGCATAAAGCACAACGGAGATTGACAAGCTAACGCACATCGGAATCACCTTGGTGTTGGATACTATGATTAAGGTAAGCCTTATTTCGAATGTATAGCAGTAAAATTACAAGGGTTTGAAAATTTGAATTTTTTTTGAAAGGCTTTATCTCGAAAACATGCTTAGGTAAATATCATATCTAATTACTTGCGTATTTTGCAATTGACAAACATATCATTTTGCCGTTTGCAGAACTTCGATATTTTAAACCGTTCCGGAGATATGATAAACATTGATGATGTTCGCAACACTGCTGAAAATGGCCAATTTTTGGATAATATTTAATTCATTGTTGTTTTCCTTTTCTTTTATAGCATTCTAGGAATAATTTTTAGCAGGTGTAATTATAACAAGTCCTGGCAATTACTGATTTAAGTAGTGATAGTTTTCGGGCTCGCTGAGACAGTACCATACCGAAATCCGAATTCAGCCCCGCAACTTGGAAACGGTATATATATATATATATATATATATATATATATATATATATATATATATATATATATATATATATATATATATATATATATATATATATATATATATATATATATATATCAAGTGTGCTTGTGTGTGGTCGAAAATTACTGACATCAGTGTTGAATTCAGTTTTCGGGGCCACTCAAGTGAATAGTAACTCTTCCGATGTAGTATAAATTTAAATTCATCCATTTGAGTCGAAAATGAAACATATTCTCCCCGTGCTATAACGGATACTCTGCCAGTATAGATAGATAGATAGATATGTAAATATAGATATTGATATAGATATAGATATATATAGGGTGTAACGAAAAGTAATGCAAAGACTGCGGTAGATGATTCGTGACATCAAAAGAAGACGAACGGTCCTGTTGCATATTGTTAACTTCCGCGTCGTGGAAGAGTGATAGAGTTGCCAACTTGTAACCGAATGTCGAATCCTGACAATTGAAACCGAGAAGAAAATTGTGAGCATACTTCGGAAGGTGATTCATCACATCAAAAGAAGACAAAAAGTTTTCTCTCATGTTGTCGAATTCGGCATCGTGCACGAGTGACAGGGGTACCAACTTGTAATAAAAAAGGAGCTCCCCCTCCGTTCGTAAAAGGTTAGCGTACGCTTCTTTGGCTTGGGAGACAAAGGTTCAATTCCCAGGTAGCTCATGTGGTTCGGATTTCACGTTAATCAGTAGATCCTGTCTCGTATAACTTCACTGTTGAAAGGGATGTTAAACATAAAATCAACTCAACTTAACATGGAATAGAAAGTCGAATCGTGACAATTGAAACGAAACAGAACAATGGGAAAATATTCTACTTCGACAAGTGATTTGTGACATCAAAAGAAGATAAAACGTCCTCTTGTATGTTGTCGAACTCCGATTCGATTTGCGATTCCGAGTTTGCAAGTCTGTAACTCGTACACGGGACGGAATTCTTCAAAATGCAAGAGGACTTTTTGTCTTATTTTAATGTCACAAATCACCTAGAGAAGTATTTGCATTACCTCCCGTTACACCGATATATATATATTTACGAGAGGAGTGAATTGATAACCTCTCTTCTAAGACGGTTAAATACAAACCTTAAAGTTTTAAGGATTTACATTTTTAAAATGGAATTACTTCTATCTTCTATAAAATCATAGAATTGAATATTTCATAAGGAAATTGTTGATATTCACGAAGAAATATGGTCTAACTGTGGACAGTCTGATGTTTTTGTAATATGTTGTATGCTTTGGGGGTGGCTCAGTGTTAGAGCGTTCACCTCTGGTGTTTGGGGTCCCAGCTCCGAAAAGTGAACTTTGTGGTGGACAAACTCCGTGTGCATAGGTTTCTTCGGGTTCTCCCGTTTCCTCCCACTTTCTTCATTGCACTATTTCATACATTACTCATCATCACCGTCTACTTTAGCCTAAGCGGAATAACTGTGGGACATAAAGCACAAAGATTTCACTTCACTATACTGTAATACATATAATATATAGTAGAAGCGATTCAATCCATTAAGATTGTTTACGAAGATAACGCAAAAGTTCAGGCTTTTGTCCATATTTACTACTTGCACTCAGCTACTTGTAGATGAAAGAGTAATTTTTATAGGCGCCGAAAGACGATATATTCGTGGAGCCATTTATTTTTATTACTAACATTTTTTAGATATGCATTAGCAGCCAATCCATGATGCTTTCATATACACACAAATCGAACTAAAATGCTTTCATGTCATGAAGAAACACATACGGTTTCAGTTAATAGTAAAAGGCAAAGGTATATCTCGTATTGGGTTCAACCATTCTCATTGTTCAGTGGATACAATAGTGTTCTTTTACTGCGTTCATTTTACTATAAAAATATAGAATATTTTTCCTACATAACTTAGGACATCAATACATTGCTGTCAGATTTATACGTCTTGCTGTAAGTATAGAAACTAATTTTAAATGTCCTAGGAGAGTCTCCACAGCTTAAACATTTTAATAAATTTTAATAAATCAAACGGATGCAGGAAATCCATTAATTAAATAAATACGTAAATAACCTAACAAATCTTTTGTTCTAAAAAATTGTTTGCGGGCCTATAAATTTACATTTAATGTAGATCTAATATGTTTCGCATTTTTGGTACGTCTTAGAACGTTCTAGTAACTGTAGAACAAGAAACCCACACCCTTTACACTTCCACATACTTTCAATTTGCGTAGCATCACTTACATAACTTTCTTTTTGGTTACTAAATTCCCCCTCATTTTATCAAGAAGTGTAACAATTATCATCATTATCTTTACAGGTATTGTGCCATTATTTGCAGGTCACTTGCTGAGAAGCTAGAGGAAAGTCCTAGAGTTTCATTAATATCGGAATGGATTAAATGACGTTTGAAATGTCCAGGTCAACTTGGCGTCAGATTGGCCGGGACACTTTCGGAAAACAGTTTTCAATTTCAATTTGTTCTTCAACGTATGTGCTCAAAGGTGCTTGAATATTCTCGTTTCTGCAGGGAAAGTAACGGCGTTATTAGATCAATAACAAGAAGCAAAGTGGTAACATTCATAGTCTTAGGTGCCTGTAGTTGGGCCCCCGACCTGGAGCTCAAACGATTGAGATTAGTGTCATTGGTTAGTGTTTTGTTTGTGCACGAAGCCCCATCGTTTCTCCTTTATTAATTCTGCAGATATGAGCGAAAAACTTGTATGGGTGCGATGTTCACGCTTCCCGACCGACGTCAAGCAAAATGATGAAAGTAATGTCGTTAGTTAGTGCATCGATTGTGCTCAAAACCCCATTGTTTGTGCTTCAATAGTTCATGGTTAGTAATAAGCCAAAAACCGAAAAGTGTTAAAAACTAATACATCCATATCTCCTAAACTGATAACGCACAACCGATGGAGTTTCGTGCACAAAGAAGGAAAAGCGATGCACTAACCAACGGCACTAATCTCATCCTTTGTGCTTCGCATGTGAAAGAAATGCAAGTATTTTATTTCAAAGAGGAATGGCAAACATTTTTATCTAGTTTTCTACTCTATTTTCAATTTTTGCCTTATTACTCAAGAAGTATTGAAGCACAAACGATAGTGTTTCGTGCACAAACGATGCTCTAACAAACTTCACTACTTTCATCGTTTGTACTTCAAATAGGAAGGCCAGCGCAAACTTGGCTTGTACCAGTGTTTCGCTTATAACTCCGGAACTAATAAAGCACAAACGAGGGGGCTTCATGCACAAACGAGGACAAACGATGCACTAATCAACGACACTATTTCCATCGTTTGTGCTTCAAGTCGAGGAGCTAGTTTGAAATTAGCCCAATTCCAGTTTTTCGCTTATATCTCCGTAACTACTCGTAATAAATGAAGAACTTACCTCCACAAACGAGCAGAAACGATGCACTAAATAATGACATCATTTTCATCGTTTAAATTTGAAGTCGGGGGTCCAGGTTTATGCAGTCCCCTACGTTTTTCGCTGTTAAGCAAAATAGCACAACAGAAGTGCCAATCATTGACACTAATCTCATCGTTTTTGCATCACATGTTGGGGAGATGCAAGCATTTTATTTCAAAAGAAATATCAACAATTGAACCCAATTTCCAACTCTTTTCGGTTTTTGGCTTATAATTCACCAGGAATTATTGAAACACAACGATGGGGTTTTGCTCAATGGGAAAGTGTAAGCTTCACTTTATACAAATTTTTCGCTTATATCTCCAGAACTAATAAAGCAGAAACGATGGAGTTCTGTGCACAAATGAAACACTAATCAATGACACTAATATCATTCTCTGTACTCCAAGTCGGGGGGGGGCAACTTCCCGCACCTAAAATTAGAAATGTTACCATTCTGTTTCTCGTTACGTATCTAATAACGCCGTTTGTTTCCTTGCATAAAAGACACAATTCAAGCACACTCGAGCACAAACGTTGAAGAATAGACTCACATTGAAAACTGTTTTCGGAAAATGTCCCGGTCAACCTGACCCCAAGTTGACCTGGCATTTCAAACGTCATTCAATCCACTCCGATAATAATGAAACTTTAACACTTTCCTGCATAAACGTAACACAAATAATCACAATATTAAAATTTACTATTTAGAAAAATTTCCCGGATAACTTGACATCAAATTGCCCGGGAATTTGCATAAGAAATATTATTACTTTTTACATAACAAATACCAAAAAAAATCGCAATATAGAACTAAGTGCATTGAATTAATCTGCCCGATACCGGAAGATAACCATTAATTTTGGAAGTCCGAAGTCCTGTCATCTCTGAACACCAGCTACGTTAAACTAGATAAAAGGATTCTAGGAAGTCCGATTTCCTTAAGAGATGTAATAGCACTTACAAGTAGTAAATTTGACTTGTAAATTTCTGTAGCAGTTAACTTTCAATTATTCTTTTATTTTACTCCATTAATATTTTGTATATTGTTATTTTGTAATTCAGTATGATTATGATTTTTTTATTTATATGTTCTAATATATTGGATACACCCAATATATTAAATTCTCTTCTTTCTTTAAATAAATAATATGAATAAATAAAATTAAAATTTAGAAATGTGAATAACGTTGTTGAACATGAAACATTTAGAACATTTCAGCACTAACAAAGCACAAACAATTGACACAATTTTCGACTGATTTTGACTAGATTGGGAGCTACCATTTAGACAGCATCCAATTTTTGTTCTAGCTCATTGTTTGTTGTTGCACAAACGAACATTTCTGTTGCGCACTTCTGCACAAACGAAAAGTTGTGTTGCGCATTTCTGCACAAACGATTGACACCACTTTCGACCAATTTTGACAAAGTGGGGACTACTGTTTGGACAGCCCACACCTTGTTTTCTTAAAGCTTATGGTTCATTATATCACAAACGAACATTTGTGTTGCACATTTCTTCAGAAACGATGCCCAAACGTTGATACCATTTCGGGCAATTTTTACAATGTGCGGGACTATTGTGTACGAAGCCCCAAATTTGTGCTTGTCCTATCTCATTATTTATTGCTAATCAAACGAAAATTTATGTTGCACATTTCTCCACAAACGATGCAAAAATGATTGACACAATTTGCGATAAATTTTGACAAGGGGGAACTACCGTTAAGACAGCCCCCACTTTCTTTTAGTTCTAGCTCAACGTTCATTGTTGCACAAACAAAAATTTGTGTTGCACCTTTCTGTACAAACAATGCAGAAATGATTGACATCATTTTCGAACAATTTCGGCAAGTTGGGGTGCTACCGTTTAGAAAGAACCCTCACTTTGGTTTTGTTCTAGATAATTTTTCATTGCTGTACGTTTCTGCACAAACGATGCACAAACATTTGTCTCCATTTTCGACCAATTTGGGCAAGTTGGGAGCTACCGATTAGACAGCTAATACTTTGTTTTTGCTCCATCCCATAGTTCATTGTTGCACATACGAAAGTTTGTGTTACACGTTTCCTCACAAACAGTTGGCACCATTTTCGAGCAATTTGGGTAAGGTGGGGTGCTACCGTTTAGACATAACCCCCACTTTGTTTTGGTTCTAGCTCATTGTTAATTGTTGCACGAAAACGAAACTTTTTGTCGCACATTTCTGTACAAAGGATGCACAAACGATTGCCTTCGTTGTCGACAAATTTTGGCAAGGTTTGGGGCTACCGTTTGGACACCCCCACTTTGTTTTTATTTTAGCTCTTTGTTCATTGTTGCGCAAACGAAACTATTTGTTGCACATTTCTGCACAGACGATGCACAAACGATTGACACCATTTTCGACAAATTTGGGCAAGGTGGGGGTTACCGATTAGACAGCTCCTACTTTGTTTTTGTTCCAGCTCATTGTTCATTGTTGCACAAACGAAAGTTTGTGTTGCACATTTCTGCACAAACGATGCACAAACAATGGACACCATTTTCGACCAATTTGGACTAGGTGAAGCTACCGTTTAGACAGCCGCCAATTTATTTTTGTTCTAGCTCATTGTTCACTGTTGCACAAACGAAAATTTTTGTTGCACATTTCTGCACAAACGATTGTGTTTAAGTTTTGTTGTTCAGACAGAAAAAAGAAATGTACAGTATGGTGTGCAATCGGGTAAAGTGGTCAGAAGCAGAGGAGGCTAAAGTGACCATCTCTCTGTGCCTGTGGTCACTTTGCCCGACGCTTCCAATTGAACCAACTATTGCTAAATTATGTAATAAGTTAGGCCTAATATTTTAAATTGAAACAACAGTTTTCCTACTATATATTTGGAATACTAGCTACTCTCGTATATGCTTAGGACGACGTTCTGGATCGAAATAATATAGACGGGTTTTAGCTATTTTGTTCTGTCTACAAATAAATGCATTTGACTATTTTGGAACGAGGGGTTTTAGTATCTTCTATTTGAATCCTTTGCATTCAGTTCCTACATTTAACTTACTGTAATAGCAGCTTCTGCCAGTAGTTCAGACTCTAAGTATATGACTATTGGATATGAAGATGCAATTTAACTCCGTAAATTAACAAGTCAATTATTGTAGCCCATAAATGCTCACATCGGATGATCGCGACGCGTATGATACTCCATAATCAACAGACATTGTGAGGAAACGTATCCGCTCTGCCCTATTCGGTCAGGTAAAGTGGACATTTTGAATGATTTGAAATTATCAATAATTACACCGTAAAATTTCTTCAAATATAGGATTTTATTTAAATATATCTTAAAGCTTAAGCACATAAGTACATTATAAAACTTATACTTACTTGTTACTATATCTCTATAGGAACGAAAAAATTAAAGTTTCTTAGTGTGGCCGCTTTACCCAACTCTCCCTTAATATTTTTCTTGGTATTTGCAATGTGTTTTGCTAAGTAAGTTACCCGAGCGACAGAGAAAATTTATAATTTTCAAAATAATTTAATTAGTGACACCGTATTTTAAATTTAATACTGTTTATGTTCTTTTCATTTTCATTATGTGTTACAAAATGAACAACACGCCTGACTGTTAAATTGTTCAAAAAATTATAATCAATAATGTTTTTGTTTTTTTTACAAATTTAACTAATTTTATTTCCTTTTGCAGATGTGTTGCTACTTGAAGAACGGATGTGATTAAAAATAAACAAGTATTTCACAACAGCTGTATACAATGATGAAACATTCATTGATACTGCTATTAAATATTCTGCCAGTGTTCAACTTTCAAGAACATACATATGAAAACATGATAGCTCATTATGAACAATATGAAAAAATGGTGGCACAGTTGACATATTTTGTGCGTACGTTCAGTAATGAATTCATATACAACTCAAAATTTGTCGTGTTGCTTCATGAAACAGATGATAAGCACTTTGTATCTCTTATTACAAAAACATTAAAGCACCCATTATCAATTTATAAAATTGGAAACATGCATATGGAATTACATCAAGAAAGGGAAAATTACTTCAGGAAAAGTAATTTCTATATTCTTATTGTATCAACAAAGAAATCTTTTGAACGAATCGTTGAAACGGAGGGTAAATACAATTGGAATAAAGCTTCTAACATTCTTGTTATTGTCTTCCATACAGAAACTTTTAACGAAACCTTCAATGAAAGCTTTGACAAATGCTGGGAAGCACGTTTAATTAACATTGCCATCGTAAGTATTAATATGCGTGAAAAATTGAAAACAAGTAATATAATTCTACATATGTATAATCCATTTCGACATAAGACTTACATAAGAAATATAGCTTTCGACAAGATACATGTCGCCATCAGAGCACTGCAAATGATATATGCACGTTCTAAATCTAGAAATTTTAATGGCATTGAATTGAATACAGTCAATGTTGAAGCTAAGGCTCTTCCATTGTACGCATATTATAAAAATCCTTCAACGGGAATGCACATATATCATGGCTATTATAGAAACGTGTTTGATACGTTAAAATGGTATTTAAATTTTACTAGTAAAGGTGTTGTGTATCACAGGAAGTTTAACCTAGGGTCTGAATTAAAGAATGGGTCTTGGGGAGGTGCTATAGGAAATTTAATGAGAATGGAAGTTGATTTTGCTCAAAGCCCAATGATGTACTTCGTCAGTAGGTACAAGGTTACAGAATTCACAGATATCTTAAATGTCGTAAAAATATCCGTTCTTGTACCTAAGGCTAATGAAATACCACCAGCAGTTGCCTTTTTGCAGTTTTATGAACCTTTTGTTTGTTATTGCATCCTTGTATCAGTTGTTGTAATGTCACTCTCTCTAACAATGTTCCAGAAATTGTCTTTCAATAGTGGTAAAAGGCAAACTTTTTGCCGGTCGCTATTAGAAGTAATTTCATTATTGCTTCGAATATCAACTTCACAGCCAACCACTACTACTTTGAGAATTGTGTTTTTCTTCCTTACCTACTTTAGTTTGATTGTAACTTGTCTACTAGAAGCTGGTATTGTAGGTATATTTACAGTTCCCAAACGTTATCCAGATGTAAATACTATTTATGATCTTGCCTACTCGGATTTTTCAGTAACAGGAAACAAAAATCTTAAAAGGGTTTTAACACACAACGCGTATCGAAACGCACGTCTATTGTCCAAGAAATTCAAGGCAATTTCCAGTGTTGAAGAAGGTGTTGAGGATGTAGTTAGAAATCGTGATAGTGGAGTCATTGGTCTCCAAGATGTTTTAAAGTACTATAAAAATTATTTTCATAAGTGTTCAAGTTGCGTTGCTCCAGCTCATATAATAGAAGAGGAATTGGGCTCACAACTCTTAGGTATTGCTGTTCCTAAAGGCTCACCATTTCTTTCAAGCTTCAATATTCTCATTACGAGAATGAAATATGCAGGACTTATTAATAAGTGGAATTTAGACATCGCAACTGGAGTAAAAAGCAATAATGATTGTAAGAATCCATGTATTAACAGTGTGGTTGCAATACGATTGAAACAATTAGAATCATTTTTTTATGTGTTAGGTATAGGACTAATTGTGGGAGCTTTGTGTTTCATTGCAGAGAATATAGTCTTTAAATGCATATGCAAGCTTTAGTTGAAAGTTGTGTATTCAAAAGCTCATTTTCATACTAATAGAGCACTTATTGTGTTTCCGCGTCTTGTATCTCGTACACTAGAAACGGACTTGTGTGTGAACTAGTATGTTAAACATGTCAATACAATATAATATACAAATTATTCCTGCCTGTGTGTGTCAAGAATGATTCTTGCAAATGCCTTACGTAAATTGATATATTGTCGGTATATGTGAAAGACTGAATATAATATCATATTTTGTGAAACCACTGGTACATTATAACACATTGAAACGTTCAACTTCTTCTAGGGCTGCAAATGAAATACTAAAACTTTTCATTATTAATAGCCACAATAAATATGATTCGAATTGGTATACAGACAATCTCTTACATACCACATATACCTTTAGAGTTCTGTTTGGAACTAAGCAATGTGCATCAAATGTTATGCCTCTCGACTTAGTGTTACGAACTTACGTACTTTTAAATGTTTGAAATAAAGGTTTGTCTATTCTTTACATAGAATATGTGATATGCATATATCATCTTAAAATCTTGAAATCTACATTATTACACAGGACGTGGTTCAACACACCATGTACGTCTGCATCGACCGTCTGTACTATCTGTATCATTATTTCTAAGATACACTGGAGATCGTGAATTGCATGGTGTATTAAATACGAAGTTCTTAGGTGTAACACTTCGTATATCAATAACTTCGTCAAGTGTCCTCCATTCTTCCTTTGTCCTGAAATTGCCAGTACAATCTGTAATGATATGAAACGTCATATGTTAGAAAAAGTATGAAATAATCAGCCGTAAATTCTGCAATTAATGCTAGTGTTTACAATGTTGTTTTCTAATATGTCGAGGCTTGCCTACAACCATAATGTAGACAACAGCGTTTGAGTAAAGCTCTACTAAAGCTGTAGTGGAGAAATTGATATTTCAATTGATGGAGAAAGAGCTGGACTGTTAGATTTTCGACAAAACATATCATAAGGACAATGCATTAACTAAAATTAAACTCTTTTGCCCTGAAAGGTAAGGATCTACAAGTACTTACCTAATTACTTTAATCGGGAAAATATTCTACTCACTTACTATAAGTAGCTAGGTAGGATCAATTTGTCTGCAGAATACGAAAGAATTGGCCATTTTCTTTCCGCAGTGCTAACAACGACGTGTAAGACACTGAAATTTAGGAAACTGAAGTGCAAAATGCATAATGAGAACATGATTAGGAATCGATCACATACAGAAGATATGTAAGTATAGCTTCATTAAAAAGATATGTCTTTCTACATCCCAAATAATATCCTAACAAATATTTGTAAATACTGTGGGTTTATAAAATGCCAAACGTAACAGTATTGGAACAACTGAAACAGAAAGGAGTATATTAAGAAATATCTCGAAAATAAGAAACAAGAAGCGTGGACACATTACGGGACATGGATGAATGACACTATTACCTATAAACGAAATTATAGAAGGAAAAAATAGAGAAAAGGATGTGAACCAAATAATACAAGATTCAAGGAAGAAAATATACGGAAAGACAAATGATCTGATACAGTAGAGGGAAGAGTAGAAGCTGATCGAGAAAATTAATGAAAGAGGAAACTTTCATTAAAGATATCTTATGACCGCCTCACCATCTATTAATGTGAATCATCTAAATTTTAAAAATAACCAACTTATTCACTGTTCCGATATAGAAATTTAGTTTTTGAATCATTCTTGACGAACGAGAATATATTTGTTGAATTTCAAAGATTTTTCACATATGTTAAAAAGAAGCGGGAATAAGTTATTGTATTCTAGCCTACCATAATTTATGTAAATCAGGTAGAAATAACGTAAGAGTATTATTTTCGGAAATGATTATCAAATGTTTTATTATTGTTCTGCGATACCTTGTACCTTGAACTTCCATGCTAGACGCAGAGGTATATATATACACACAAAATCTGGATGCGTATACACTGCCACATAGATAATGAGATGTTTTAATTTCAACTACATTATTAGCGTGTGACAAAATGAATGTCCAAAGATGATATATGTATGGACAATGTTTCCCATTCAGCTGTACAAAATGTTACAGTTGAGTGTAAATCTCCATATGTAATTTCCAAGCAAATTAAACTTTTGAAAACCTAAACTACGATACTTTTGTTTTCTGTTTGTTTATTCAAATTTAGATTCAGTTTCCAGTACCTAGGCCTATTTTGAAATGCTGTACTCTAAGTACCCCACGTATGAAGATGAAAGTGATACATAAAGTGTAAACCGTGTCGGACACTAGCATTATACGAACAGACATTACTATTAATAAGGTGCAGATCAAAATATCATAACCAATTATTAAACTTTGTCCAAATATGAGATATTTAAGTTAACAACACATTATATTGAGCTGAATATTCCCATGTGTGGTTTATTTTAGGAAATTGAGAATAACCTATTTTAGAATGTTAAAATATGTGGTGTTTCTTTCGAGTTATATTTTATTATGTTTCTTATGAAGCACATTATTTTTTTATTACTCTGTATGATGTATATATTCAAAGAAATGCTTTATTGAACAGATCATATCTAATGCGATTCTTCTTTCACAGAGAGACTATATCTGTAATAGTCATGCAGATAATGATAACAGTGATAATACATCTAAGATTTATGTACACACTTTACTAATGTGATTTATAAATAATTGTGTTCATTTAATTTATGATTTAGTTTATAAGAAATAAAATATTAAATATTTTACAGAATAAAATATTACACTTTGTAGCATTGAGTACTTCACTGACATTAATAAGTATCTCGACTGATCCAATTTATAATCACATATAATTGCTGGTTTGGAATTGAAATAACATCTCAATTTTAAAAAATCTAATAGGTAATTAACCAGAACTTAATCAAATTTTTTTTAAAAAAAATATTGTCTTGGTTTATTTCATGCGTCACTTTTTGGTATTGCAATCACTCTATGGCTTGAGAAAAATAATTTAAAAAAACAAAAACCAAACGTAATCGCGAGTCACTCTAAACCAGTGAAAATTTACAGCAGCAGCGTACCTGAAAGCCTCCAAAAATAAAAAAAATGTAAGGCAAATATTTAATCTTATAGTACTCCACTCTTTCTCGTTCATATAATTAAAAGAAATGGTTGGTGAATGCAAGAACATAGCAATTAAACAGATAAATTAAATTTTTGGGACAGTTTTACTTAGCTAAAAAAATTTTAGATTTAACATACAATATACAATTAAATAGAGATAAACAATAACAATAGCTAACGATTACTGTTCTTTCAACGATTTTGTATAGTATCAGAAGTGAAACACACTGTGTTTAAATCGATTTAATTTGGCCTATAAAACCAAACATTTAATGATCAATAGACAATTATAGAGCTTCAATTGCAAATAAACTTTCCTCGTTACAATTTATTAGCTTTAAATGAAATCGATGTGGAGAATTTTGCTCAAAAGATATTGAGTGTAAAATGTAATTAATAGTTTTTTACGTGTGCATTCAACATCCAGTGACTATTTCTACTGTTTCTAAGTAATACCAAAAATAAATTCTTAAATACTTACCTCTTCACATTTGGAAAATTTAGAAACAGAAAGGAAAGATTATTTTTTACCCCATAGGCTCCAATCATTTGCTGGCTCCACAGTCTAATATCTTCTCTTCCTTCTACTAAAGTGCAACACGATTTAGCAATAAATTTAATTATTTTAGTGTTTATAAATTTTAAACGCCCTGTATAATCTTACTGCGTTAATTTTACAGTTAAATAATTTCCTTTAATAAGTCTAAATTTAACGGAATTTTCTGCCTCAATTCGATCAAACTCGTATTATATCATACGAGTATCACTCGTATTTATATCATACGAGTATCACTCGTATTTATATCAGTACTCCTCTCAAAATTCCCCATATAGTCTCGTTAAATTTATTCAATTATAAATCTACCTTTTATTAACTTAGTTTTGACATCTTTAACCACTACTCCTAGCGAAAACTACTTAATTCAATTTACACCCGCTAACATGTTTAGCCACTCTTCTACGTACTAGCTCTATCATTCCACTACGTAGACTAATTTCAATTTTTACAAACTTAGAAGTAAGTGGAAAAGTCATTTAGAGATTACTTAAAATTTACAAGCTCACTTTTTAAAATTCTAATTTTTCTCACTGTTTAATCTCACTTTTAAAAATTTATCTCACTAAATTGTGAACATTGTTAAATTCTCGCAATAAGAGGTATAGAAGGAGTGTTAATACAACTTCAATTAAATTGAGACAGCCTAGATAATCTAACAAGCTTGCCTATCAAACTATAGCAAACTGACGTTAAGTTAAATCTTCACACATTTTTTAAAAAAGAAAAACACTCCACAGTCACTTAATTAATTCACAGTATTCTTTATATTGGATTTCAGCACTGAAAAGGAAAGCGAATTGTAATACGAATACACCGACCTTAACATTAAACTGCTGCATGTACGAATTCTTCCACTAGTCACATGTATTACATTTTCAAACCAAGTGAAGAGGCATAGCTAGCACGAGGCAATCGAAGCCACAAAAGGGGGCGTGTCGCTTACTTTCCCGTCTTCCGTGCTACGTCATTCAAACACACAGCTAACGAAAGAAAAAGGTCTTTCGCTTACAACTTCAAGCTTTTACAGAAATAAGGGCAAAAGAAGCAAAAAAAGAATTCTTTCCTCTATATTGCAATGTTTATTAAAAAAACTTTAATCAATTTCTTTCTCTGCCCTTTTTAAACAGTAAATTTACTCCACAACAACAGAATTATATATATATATATATATATATATATATATATATATATATATATATATATATATAGTGTAGCGTATTGGAAATCACTACAAACACCACTGCCCCGAAAAACGTAAAAAATACTACAGCAATTTTTATATTTCAAATTCACATAACTGGAACAATTGAAAAGTCTTTCATTAGTTAGGAACATTTTAAATTCATTATATAATCTTTTATTTCCACTGCCTTTTCGGCCGTTGAGTCTTTCTCGAGAAACATTTCACAATTATGAAACAAACCATTTAATATTATTCCACTTTTAGATCTTCAGGCGTATTTGTACTATTCTTCGTTCATCGTCCATGGATATGAATCAATGCCAAACAATGTAAACCTTGTTTGAAACCTGGAATTCCATTGGTAAAGTCAATATCTGGTCAGGAATTTCTAATCTTCATAGCATAGTTAGAGAAACAGCTGTTTACATCAATTTTAGTACATCAACAGATTTTCCTATAATTATACAAAAACGGAATTTATAATACAGATAATTACAAACAATTAATGATTAGCACCAATGAAAATGATTTGTGAAGGATGAGATGAATATGGATATGAATGAATTGAAAACATTTAACATTTCCAACTTAATGCTACCAACTAATTCTAAATCTAATATATACCCTAACAATTTAACTTAATCTAATCTCTATTCTATAGTTACCAATAATTACGTTGATGTTGTTTTGAAGGTTGAACTGCAGGGAGTAAAATATTGAATAAGTTGTTCAGGCTTAACATAGAAATGAATTTCTACGTGGAAAGAATTTCTTAACATCGGTAACATGACTACGTTTAACCTTTGATGGATCGCTTACATCTTCTAACAACAAAGAATTGGGAGTCAGAAACTTGACTATTTTAAACGGACCAACCCATTGGTACATTAACGATTTCGCAACTTTATCTTTCAATGAAGGCTTCTCATGATTTTTTACTGATACAATGTTCCCAACATCCAAATTTACTTCTTTTCTAGTTTGTTCAAATAATTTACTCTTTTTCTACCAGCTTTTTACCATACTTTCCAAGACATTTTTCCACACGTCCTCTGAACTTCCTTCACAAATATCAGCCTCCCTAACCTTCCATTTAATTTGGGGCTATTAACAATTCTTCCCAAAAATAATTCTGAAGGAACTGCACTCATACCTTCAGGTTCACACATTTTAAGGTTAAATTGACGATCTCGTATTACACAACTCCTCTGGTTTTGACGTTCAGCAAAATACGATTTCATGGAGAATTTTAGAGTTTTTATGTAACGTTCCGCAACATTCGCCCCTGGGTTGTAAGGGCTAAGTTTAATGTGACGAATTCCCAAACTATACAAAAAATTTTGAAAGTAATCGGGTGTACAACGGATGCATTGTCACTTGACAGGGATCCAATGAATCCATAACGTCTGAATAAATCATATAATTTATCACTAATTATCAATAGATGACTATTGTCTCCGTCTTTCCAGCATAGAAAACCTACTAGAATTATCGATCACTATTAAGAAATAAGAAAATCCATTGGAAGCCGGAAGAGGTCCTAAACAGTCCGAATTAATCGTAGTAACGACACTTGAATCAAGACGTCCCATTTCCTTGGAAATCGATGGTTGGGATTTCTGACACTGGACAAGCTTTCAGGTACTCCTTGACATAATCTACTATCCCAGTCTACGTAAATCTTTTCATTATCTTCTGTATCGTCTTGTATATCCCAGAATGCCCTCCTGTGAGGTACTGGAGGTGATAGTACTACACTAGGTTCCTTTAAAGGTCCTTTGGAACAATGATCTTACACTCATTCTTTTTGACTTTATTTTTCTTCAACAAGAATCCACTTCTAATTTGCAGATCAGCAATATTCTCACCTCCTTCAATTCTATTAATGTAATTGCTTAGCTCTTGGTCTTTACGCTGAAACTCAGTCGAAAGTTCACTGAAGAATGGTAGTTTCCAAAGGTTAACTAGAACGAAACCTTTCCTCTCGGATTTTTGCCTGGACAAAAAGGCCACGACTCTATTTTAGTTAGTTTTTAAATGGTGGAGCTTAAGAGAAAATTGAGACAACTGTTCTATTAAAGAACCATATTTTAACAACCTCTTGGAGTTATTGATTATCCAACTCAAGGCTTCGTTGTCTGTATAGAGGTCAAAGTCATTAAACAGTTAATGTTTAAATCGGACAATGGTTTTTACTAAGCTTAAAAACTTAACAAAATTTTACTTGCCCAAGAAAGAAGCTACAACCTAACATCCCACAATAGAAATCATTTATTTACCTTCGGTATGATATTAAATATTCGCCCGCACCGATGAACCACACGCCCTGTCGAGTGGTTATTTGCATCCCTCTTTTAAATGTTCTTAAGTCCACTATTTGGTTTGTATTTCATACATCCTGAAGTACCACATTCAACTGTTCAGGGTTGCTGCATGAGGTAAGTCCTAGCCAAAGCGATCTATAAATGCAACCATTACATGTTTTCCTATGTTTCGTCATTGGAACAAACTCAGAAATGACACAAATCGTTTCTTAACTCTGTAACTGCAAACATGCATATCAACTATGGCTTCACAACTGAAATGTTCCACTTGATCTTGTACGCAGAGATATCAAACAGTTCTTAAAAGGGAGGGATATCAGAGTGCTGTCTGTTACCATGGAAGCGTTGTTACCAATTGCTCTAACATTTTGTCTGAGCTACTCAAATCAAATGACAGTTACTTTTAGGACACCTTGTACTTTTAAGTCCAACAATTACAATTAGTCCCTATAGGTTAAGGGAGACAGAGGAATCATGAAAGTGAATTACTGTGAAATAATTGGTTAGAATGATAATGTGGGAGGAAACGACCACTAAGAGAATGTTGTGCATCACAAACTAATACCTTCTGGGGTCGAACTAGGAACCCTCGCACCAAAAAATAAGCGCTCTACTACTGAGCTACCCTGTCCTCTATAGAAGAGCATGTATTATCTAATATTTAAGAAAACATTAGAAGTGACTCAGATATTACTCTGCATTTTTACAGTATATGAACAAGAGGAATATTTTAGCAATACACAACACGTGTTGTTTTTCCAAACTCTCCATTCCTTGATAATTTGATTATGATATGCGTTTTTTGATACTTTTACGAAAAGAGATGTGTATGAGGTGTAAAGTTTTAGGTATGTATTTCGGTAGAGTGGAATGAAATCCATCGCCAATTTGTTAGTTACATTTTCATATATCATCGATGCTGTAATAACGTTACAATTTGCTAACAGTCTTCTATTTTGTACCATATTTTGTCTAAGATTTGAGGACAGTAGAAGAAAACGCTATGAGTAAAAAGCAATATAAAAGTGAAAGAAACTTATAGTTTTACGCCCTGCTAAGATGGAATAATGAATAACTAAAATAAATGATAAGAAATAATTTTTGGAATGAAAGTCTGTGAGGAAACGATAGAACCTAGAGAATCACCAAAATTACGATGTTGTCCACGAGCAGGAACCGATGAATCAATAGCACTCTCCCGGACGTTTTACTGGCAAGTGGGTCACCTTTGGTGCATGTGGTATTGGGTTTGAATCGCGGTAAGAGGGCCTTCTGAAATTCAGTTGTTCTCGATGATTCGATGTTCGTGTTCGGTAGTCCTGAACAGTTGAAGTAGCGTAAAACAAGAGTTAGAAAGTTTTATTTTTTTTATAAAAGGTGGTAGCGTGGTCACCTCTTGCACGGACACAATTGGATCGGTCAAATATCTCTCAAAATTATACTTAGTGATGAAGAAAACTATGCGTGGATTTTTCGTGACCCTGCCCTTTCCTCCAACTTCGTCATTCCACGTTAGCATCCATCTCATCATCACTGTCTTTTTTCGCATCGATAAAAGTTGTGATCATTGAACTCAAAAATAAACTACAGGATGCCCACGAAGTCCCGTTAAACATTGATAAATACTAATGTAAGTTTTTCCCTTCCCCTTAATAAATTCTCATGAAAGCTTTCCCGTTACCCATCAATAAATGCTAATGTAAGATTTTCCGTTCTTTTAGACTGTGTGAACGATGGCTGTTATCGATACCTGGACATGTTGTAGAAACCTCCTCTCTTGGAGGAGCACGGAATCAAAGATATATATATATATTGATTTCAGCATGATGGGGCACCAACACATTATGCCCTCGCGTTGAATGGTCATGGTAGTCCGGATCTACCCTACCACTTCTCTCTCCACCACGAAAACGTAGGCCTTTAATAATTCGCTATTTAGGTTCATAAATTGTATCGTTGCACAAATCCGTTACGACACCATTGACGAACTGACACAAGCTGTGAAACAAGCTTTTATTCTTGTTACTCCTGCAACGCTCCTCAAAATGTCGCACAGATCCTGGCGTCGTATTATACTTTGTCATAGGAATGACGGTGGACAGACTGATCCATTGGATACTTACTGTCTCCTATCTCACGAAAACATTGTTGTTCATGCCACTCAGTTCTTTCCGTGGTGTTCTTTAGTGGTTTATATTACTTATTTTCAGGAGTAACACTACTTTGTGTCCACCCTGTATGTAGTCCACAATGAACTCAAATGGCCTAGGATTAAACCTGCGATTCATCGTATCAGAGTTAAGGGGTTTACCAATAAACAATGAATAAATATAATATAACGACCCAAATTATTAAAACTTTTCTTCGAGTTTTATCGATTGAAAACTTCTAAAATTGAGACTATTTAGTTTATGATTTTTGTCTTCTTGTTTAAATGCTCATCATTGGGCATTATGGTTGTACTACTGTATGAAGATGGTATATATATGAATCGATAGACCATGGAGTACTGACAAGGGAGGGTCACGAAGTGGCTCCGCTGAGATCCGAACGAGACAATTCTGTTTGCATTTTATGTGTTATAACTAGACGAATCCCAAAGTTATACGTGTCACTGAGCGGGATATCCTGAATTACAACATATTTTGTAATGTAAAAGCCACAAAAAATTACCTGATAGAATAGTTTGAACAGGGTGATTTGTTTGAAAACGGTTGGGTAAATTGGGAAGCTCGACGAATACGTATCTAATCATTTTCGAATACACACTTTTTGGGGCAAAAAAACTTTGCCCCAGGGTCCCCTGCAGAGTCCCAGAAGTTGTCCAAATCAAAAGTTTCAAATGGCAAGGGAGGTTAAGTAGCACATCGATTGAAAGCTGTTGTTAAATGAAAAAAGAGCAAGTCTCGACTATCAACAACAACCCTGTGCAAAATAGCGGCGAGTCAAAATGTAAACAAAAACTTAATTGAAAAGCCCATGGTCACCCCTGTAAATCGGAAACCGTGACAGAAAAGTGAAAACAGTAAAGGTTGTGTGGTATAATTTTCAAAGTACAAAAATTTAAGTTAAAACGTCTTGTAACAGGGCCCCCACAGGTTCACAGGTTGGGTCCAAATAAAAAGTTTGAAATGGCAAGGGACGTTAAGTAGGACATCCTTTGAAAGCTGTTCATAAATGAAAAAGGATGGAACAATCTCGACTCTCTACGATAACATGTGCAAAAAGGTGGGCTGGCCAAAGTGTAAACATAAACTTAATGAAAAGTCTGTGGCCATCTTGAATCCAAGATGGTCGGTTAAAACCTATGCCATTCATAACAGTAAAAATCTAAATATTTGGTTTTCTCTATTATGTATTTAGAAACAATACAAAGACTAAAGAAAAATTGAATTTCGATTCACTTCAACTATTACTTCATTCTGTAACAACACATATATGTTTTGTTCCTAATGCAGGTTCGTCACAGTTCTCTCGATAACATTTACGTGAATATAACGAATATGAGATGAACACACAAATCTGATTTCTTTTTCATACTGCTAAACAAAAGTTGAATACCTTGGAGTATTTTTTCTAATTTTATCATACGTAGTTCATACATAAAGGACTTGCTGCAGCAGTCAGGTTGGGGACTCCATTGTAACGTATTCGTGATGGTTGCATCTCTATGCCATACTTTGGTTTGATCGCAATATTTCAAGCAATACTGTGAAGATATGTGTATTTGGACCATATGGAAAAGTATCTTATTTTGAACAATGGGACATTTTATTTTAAAAGAGCATTTCAGTCAAAAGCATCATCATTCGTTTCAAACTAAATCACCTATCGACTTGTTTTTCAAGTTCATTTGCCTTTGCTGTCTGTCATTCATTTCTTACGTTGTAATTTTTTCAATTAATAAAATAACAGATTGCTTCCCCATCCGCATTCCTATCATCACTTTACCTTGGTTAATCTACGAGCATGCACTTTTTTCCTCGAGACACAAATCAGAGTGAATAACCGAGGATATGAACCCGGAAGGAGGGCGAAACAAAATCGATTGAGAGACTATTGGAAAGGACAGTCGACATGGAGCGAGAGAAGAGTTAGAAGGTAGACCGCGAGCTTAATTTTGAACTTTACGATTGATAGCCTTGCTCTTTCTGATAGAGCACCTTCGTTTCGACTAGCGCCAGATAGCCATCTACGACGATGTGTCGATTTTGAAAAGAAGTTTTAAGTTTAACTGAAATCGCGGTCCTCGTAAAGTTGGCTTCTCAGTCCGGGTTTCGCCGACCCTTAACCTTGGTCATTTGGATGAACGGCCAGCCAAACAGAGGAATGGACAGACGTCGGCCCGTTGGAGGAATCGTCGAGAGGACAACGAACAGATCAACAAGTAAGTGCGAGTAGATTAACCTCTCCTGAAAGTTACTCCCTTCTTACCCCTTTTTCACCCCCTTTTTACATCACAGTCTGTTTCTTTTATAATTATTACATTTTATTTAATGCAACCCAGGTCTGGTCCCGTACCTCGCATTTAGTCAAGTTCCATGAATACAAAATCCTGGGCGCAACTTGTCGGTTCTGGCATCCCCAAATACGTCGTTTATGAGTACATTATCTGAGCTTTCAGACCGACAAGGGGCGACTGCACATGGTGGAGATGCTGGGTACATGGCGGAGATGTGGCGGAGATGGCACATGGCGGAGATGTGGTTTTAACTTGTGTGGATGCACACATATCTGCGACCCTCGATTTATTTTGCATTAGTTTGTTTGCCGCCCACCGTTAGAATTTGATGAAATTCTATTTGTTTTACTACCCTCTCAATTTGTTGTATTATTTTGTTTTATGTGCTTTTAGTTATATTATTAGAGATATTTAGTGAAAATGGTGAATACTAGCATTATGGCACAAGCTCGTCTTACGTCTCTAGATTCTATTGTGCGCCCCACATTTTTTCACGGCAAGTATGGGGAAGACGTTATTCGTTTTTTTGAGTATTTCGAATCTTACTGCGTCATTTATGAGTTCAATGCAGTAAAGAAGCGGCATTTGCTCCCATATCTATTAAGGGACGGAGCCTTAGCGTGGTTTCTAGCTTTAACTAGGACAGATGATTTTGTGAACTTGTCGTATGTAGACATAAAGAGACGAATGATCACATTATTTGGTGGTTTTGTAGTTAAGAAGGTGACGGAACATACTATTCGTTCCAGAGATCAAAAAGAAGGGGAACCTATTATGACATATATTTATGAGAAGTTAGATCTCATACTTAGTTTTGATAAAGCCATGCCTATTCAACAACAAATTAATTTCCTTATTGAAGGGTTATTGCCTCAGTATTTTAAGCTTACATGCAACAAATCGTTTCCATCCGTTGATGCGTTATGTGAGTTTTTATTACAAGAACAGTCAGCTGAGTTAATAGTAAATTATAAGACGCTCATTAAATCTAATTCGAAAGAACAAGTCTTGCTGTATAGTACACCGGAATTTATCGCTAAGATAGCTGATGTTTCATTGCGCGATAATTCTCATATTTCATTTCCTCTCGAAGAACAACGGGAAAAAAAAGAAATGCTTGCACGTTTGCATTATCATATCTCATCCGCTGGGAAAGAATGCGGTGATCAACAGTCAGTAGATTCTATTCCGCATCATCAACAGAAATGTAACTCTTTTTTTTCTTTTTGTTCCTCTGAATGTAAAAGTGCCGAGAATAATAGTAATATGCATGATAGAATGGACTCTGTGACGAATACTTCTGTCATTGCTAAGAATGAACAGAACAAGCGCAAACAGAATCATAGTACGTCTCCCGCGAATAATAAAATACACTGTCCGGCCAAAGCATTAGAGTGCAACATGACGCAAGTCAAGAGAAGTAATAATTGTAATGTTTTACATAGCGGAAATAGTTTAGGGAATAGTGAGAGACCTGCTTTTATGACCCACACGATTACTACGCCTATTGTTAGGGATAAGATTCTGCCTTGTATCAAAATTACTATTGGAAATAAAGAGTATAAAGCGTTGTTGGACTCTGGGAGTCAAATTTCAATTTGCACTAGAGAACTCCTTCCTCCGAACACTAGACTTGTTAAAAGACGTACTATCATCCGTGGCATCTCGGGTAAAGGACTTGAAACTAACACGTTAGCTGTGCTGAAGTTCAAAATTGACGGCTATTCATTTACGCATACTTTTAGAGTTGTTGACAAATTTGCATCTTCTGTTTTGTTGGGGAATGATTGGTTACTTCCTCAACATGTCACTATTAACCAGGATATTCACGTAGTTCACATAGTTAGGTTTGGGAAGCCTACTGATCACGCTTTACCTGAAAGTCATGCTATAGGCACAGTTTCCGAACAAACAGCGAACCTTATGCAAGCGTATTTCATAACTGCGAAATCTGTTACTTTGCCACCAAATTCCAGTGTTTCAGTACCTGTTCGAAAAATTAATGATTTAGTGGGAGTTAAAAATGTTTTGCAACCCAATGAGAAAATCTGTTCTAAAGCCGAAATTTTTGTTAATGAGTCTAGAGTGGATCCTGTTAATCCTGTCATTAGAGTAGTCAACCCAACCAACAAAAAGTTGTGTTTGGAGAAAAATCTTCATTTAGGTGAAGCCATTAACATTAGGCCGGGTGCTCATTATCCAAATGATACAGATAGTGTTCAAAATCATGGTTTAGCCAGTAAACAAGACAACAATAACTTTCCTGCTGGTTTTGATGTGGACATTAACCCTCAACTTTCGGACGATCAGAAGCAAATGTTTTATTCGGTTATAGAGGAGTATAAGGATTGTTTTTCTTGGTCAGAGGATGATTTTGGAGTGGCCAAGGGCTACGTACATGAAATTAAAATGCTAGATAACGTCCCAGTTCACACTAATCAGTTTCCTATCCCCTTCCACTTAAGAGAAGAAGTTAAAAAACAGATTGATACTTTGCTTAAACAAAAGGTTATTAGGAGGTGCATCTCGAGTTATAACTCGCCTATTCTTCTCGTGAAAAAGAAGTCTGGATCTTATAGATTTTGTTTGGATTGTAGAGCGATCAATTTACACATTGCACCAGACAGTTTTCCTGTACCGTCGATAGAAGACATTCTTTCGCGTCTTAGTAAGTGTCGCTACCTGTGCTGCTCGGACTTGCTCAGTGGTTTCTTTCAAGTGAAAATCGCGGAAGAATACCAACACGTCACTGCCTTTTCAATCCCAGGAGCGGGTTCTTTTTGTTTTACAGCACTTCCTCAAGGCCTTATCACTAGTTCCGCTGGTTTAAACAGATTAGTGAAAATGACATTGGAAGGATTAGAATCTGAACAAATTTTCGGGTACCTTGATGATTTTTTTGGGGGTGGGAACACTTTTGAGGATGTTATTATTCTCACCAAGAAGTTATTTCAACGAATTAGAGAACGTGGTCTTAAACTTGCACCAGAAAAAACGAAATTGGCTTATTTTTCATTAACAGTTTTGGGACACGATATTTCGTACGATGGCTTGCGAATTTCCAAGAAAATAACTGACTCCATTAGTAATTATGAACGTCCGAAGACGAAAAAACATGTGAAAAGTTTTCTAGGATTAGCAAGCTTTGTAAGACGATTCTTACCTAATTTTTCTGAAATTCCGGAGCCTTTGAATTCACTTCTCAGAAAGGATGTACCGTTTAAGTGGACACAAAAACAACAAGATGCTTTTGAGAAAATTAAAGATCTTATCATAAAATCACCATATTTGATGCATTATAATCCGAAACACCCTGTATACTTGTTCTGTGATGCATCAACTCGTGGTCTTGCTGCCGTGCTCAAACAACCTATATCCTCTCCAGATGACCCAGAGTTAGCACCCATTGCTTATTGTAGCCGTAGCTTAAGTAAAAGCGAGAAGTCTAGACACCCTTATGAACTCGAACTTTTGAGTATCATATATGCCTTTAGATCCTTTCGTTACTTTTTATTAGGACGTCACTTTTTTTTGAAAACGGATTGTAAGAGTTTTTTGTTCTTAAAGCAGACAAAAAATGTAGGCAAATTTGCTAGGTGGCTTAGTTTTATTGAACAGTATAACTTTACTGTGACACACATATCTGGGGTATCTAACATAGAAGCCGATGCACTTTCACGTTTTTCTCGTGCCCCCAGGGACATTTCTGATGAGCAACAAAATGAGGAAGACCCTCGAGTATTTTCTTCCACTGTTACTGAGTGTAACAATATGCTAAGTGACGAGCTTTCTCTCAGAGATGAACAAATGAAGGACCCGTTTTATAAGGATATTTTTGATTGGTTAGAAAACAAGGAAAAGAAAAATCCCAAAATTGAAAGACAAGCATTTTATTTTACGGTTAAAGAAGGAATCTTGTATAGAAAACAAAAAACATCTAGTGGTATGAAATTTTTAGTTGCTGTACCTGTTTCATTACGCTATAAAGTTTTTGATGCGGCTCATACTTCTGCCATTGGTTCAAGTCACGGAGGCTTTTCCAAGACATATGATCTTTTAGTGAAATCTGTGTATTTCCCTAATATGAAACAATATATTTATCAGAAATGCAAAGAATGTTTAATTTGCCAGTCCAGCAAAAATAAACCTGGTTCTGCTTATGGTACATTGCAAACGTATCCTCAAGTGCCGCCCTTCTATCGCATTTTTGTAGACATTGGAGGGGTGTACTCCTCGAGTAATATTTTGAGACACAAGTATTTGATTGTCGTAGTCGATGCAGCTACTCGGTATACTATTTGTGGTTCATTAGCAGACATAACAGCGTCTTCTGTATGTAGTTTTCTTTATGAAAATGTAATTTTGAAATACGGTATTTTCAAAGAATTAGTCACAGACAAAGGTCCATGTTTTACAAGTAACCTATTCAAGGAGTTGTGTGCAATGATTGGGGCTAAGATTCGATTTGTAAATGTTCAAGCTCATTACGCTAACGGGACTGCTGAGATAGCTATCCGAAACATTGAACAGAGACTGAAATCTGCGTTGTGTAATAAAGATCAAGGAAAATGGGTCGAACTGCTGCCATCTATTGTGTTAGCCCACAATTTAACTGTTAACTTATCCTCTGGATACAGCCCTTTTAAACTTTTGCATGGATTCAGATGTAGGATGCTACATGAAGCAATTTTGGACACCCCTTGTCAATTTCAGGACAATGCTGAACGCTTACAGCAACTTGGAGAAATACGAGACAAAGCCCATGATAAATGGTTCCAGAGACATAAGACGGCAACGAAATTTTATGACAAACGTCATTCGAAACCCAATTTCAAAGTTGGAGACAAGGTATGGATTTTGGACAGCACCATGAAGAAAGGATCCACCAGAGCTTTCAGTGGACGTTATTTTGGTCCAGGAATAATTCAAGATATTGACCACCCAAATTCCTATTTTGTTAAGTTCAGGACTGCGCGAGGAAGATTTAAGGTTGATTCCATTGCAGTACAGAGATTGAAGAAGTAATACGAGAGACAGGAGAAGGAAAACGAGGGAGAGGAAGAAGAAGATGATGTTGACTTGGATATACAAGACGTTGTCGAGGATGCTACTGCGAATGCCTGCTGTGCCGAAGAACAGGAAAGAAGAAATAAGAGAGAGAAAGAAAAAGAAGAACACTATGAGATCATTTTTAATCCTGCGGTGAACATGATAGAAAAAGAAGAAAATATTCCATCTGTGAATCTTCGTGAAGTTGTGATTGCCAACCAATTACCCACTTGGGCTGAAATAGGGAAGAATTGTTCTGGTTTGAAACCGAAGTTTGGTGCCAATTCTGCAATCAACAAGAAAATCAGTGTTTTTCGAGGAGATATTGCTATGATTAAAGCTGACGCCGTTGTCAACCCCACGAATGAATTACTTATTCCATTAGGAGGAGCAGACAGAAGTATCCAAGAAGCTGCAGGAGAAGAATTTCGTAAAGATTGCGAGAAAATATGTTCTTTGAAACCAGGACAAGTGAAGATTGCTCCAGGCTATAATCTTCCCGCTGATCATGTATTATTGACGTGTGGTCCTAGAGATGCGAACAAGAAGACTTTGGAGAATTGTTATAACAATTGTTTTGATTTTGTATTGAAAAATCAGTTTTCAACTGTGACTTTTCCTTGCATCGCTGCTGGTGCATTTCATTTCCCTAAGGAACCTGCTGCGAGAATTGCACTGCTGAGTACACGAAAATTTTTAGAGGATCATGTGGACAACGTAGACCGTATTGTATTGTGTATTTTCGACAAGGAGAATTGGGATCTCTATCAGCGTCTTTTACCTGTGTATTTTCCCTTGGAAGAAGGAAACGGAGTGGAAGCTGTTTCTCTGCAATGAAGTTTTTTTAAAAAAAAAGGAAAAAGAAGACGGTTCTCAAAGGAAGATTTGATGGATTAGGAACATCTGTGAAGTTGGTGACGAATTTTGTTTTGACACTGGCCATGTCATTATGGAATTTGTTTTTGTTTGTTTGTGTTTCTAAGTATTGCCGGCAATAACAATTACAACGAAGATAAGGAGAAAAAGGAGTACTCATATAGACATCATTGTTTCTTTAGTTACTTAGAACTGTTGGTTAACTTTGTAGAATACGTTCTTTTTCCTAGTCATCTTATCAACAGCTTATAAACTGTATAAATTAGTATCTAGGCGCCAGATCAACATCTTATTGATACATTTTGTTTTGCAGAAGAAAACTAGGGAGATAGACGCAACTATGAATTGATATGTGTTTGCTATCTATGTTATGATAGTGATGAAGAAGGAATTCTTACGTTTTTTGCATTTTTCAAGATGCATTTTATGATATAAATGTGGATGTAAAGAAGAATGCAGTTTTTCTTTCCCTGGATTTTTGATTCGATACTACGATTTGTTATTAGTTATTGGAAACATACTCAGTCAATGTATTCTTTTCAATGGAATATACACTGTTATAACCTCCTGTGTGATTTTAGTGATCTTTTGGAATGATCAATTTTTCATCGCCTGCAGTGTATATAGTAAACTTGCGTATTTCATCATGAAGATGACTTGGGATTTATGTATGACGGAAATTTGTACTTATTTGATATATACTTTTGTATATTTGTAGATTTGACTTGATTCCACATTTTCCTGTGGGTATACGTACTTTTACTTTCATATAAGAAGAAAGAAGTTTTTTTTCTTTTCGCGCATATTTAGTTAGGGATTTAGGAATATGTTTGGTGATAGTCTGTCATGTTGATTTCTTTTGAGGTTTTAATAGCCGGTGAAGAGGGCTATAACTTTGCCAATACGTCGGTCATTGTGGAACTAAATTCTCCACAATTCGTTTTTCTAAAACCTGAAATCAACATTCTTTTGTGTTGTTTTATCTATTCTTTCTATGGGTAGCTAGATTAATTTTTCTTCTACCGCGTAATGATTATTTTGATTATAGAGTTACAATTTTATTGGAATTGGAGTTTTTATTTACAATATATAGATATATACGTATGAATTATGGTTTAGTTATTACTTTTGCTTTTTTTCCCCCTGATTTTTCGTCGATTTTTATTCATTCCATCATTTTATCCAATCATTGTCCCTATTCTCATATCTTACGTGTTTTGGGCAGTCATTGACTGTATTCCCTAAATCTTGTGATGTTACTATTACATACCTGTCTACCCTACTCCTATGATCTACTTGTACTGAATGAACTTTCCAGTTATGTGATGTATAAGGACATTGTACCTGTGATTTCCAGACCTACATTTGTGCTTAGTGATGCTGTGTTTACAACATCAACGTTGCTGTGCTTACGTCATTTGGCATTGACTGTTCTGCTATCAACTGTGTTAGTGTGTGAAAAATTTCTGCAGTACTCATCATTTCTTATCATATGATTCTTTCCAGACTATATTTGCTGCTGTGTTTTTATCATGAAGACAAAATGGAACTATAAAGATGCTAATGTTTTTTTTAAACAGAAATTCTAAAAAGTAATTTTTCTTTTGTCTGTCTCCGAAATGTTTTCATTCGGGACTTTGATTTCAGGGGGGGGGATGTGAAGATATGTGTATTTGGACCATATGGAAAAGTATCTTATTTTGAACAATGGGACATTTTATTTTAAAAGAGCATTTCAGTCAAAAGCATCATCATTCGTTTCAAACTAAATCACCTATCGACTTGTTTTTCAAGTTCATTTGCCTTTGCTGTCTGTCATTCATTTCTTACGTTGTAATTTTTTCAATTAATAAAATAACAGATTGCTTCCCCATCCGCATTCCTATCATCACTTTACCTTGGTTAATCTACGAGCATGCACTTTTTTCCTCGAGACACAAATCAGAGTGAATAACCGAGGATATGAACCCGGAAGGAGGGCGAAACAAAATCGATTGAGAGACTATTGGAAAGGACAGTCGACATGGAGCGAGAGAAGAGTTAGAAGGTAGACCGCGAGCTTAATTTTGAACTTTACGATTGATAGCCTTGCTCTTTCTGATAGAGCACCTTCGTTTCGACTAGCGCCAGATAGCCATCTACGACGATGTGTCGATTTTGAAAAGAAGTTTTAAGTTTAACTGAAATCGCGGTCCTCGTAAAGTTGGCTTCTCAGTCCGGGTTTCGCCGACCCTTAACCTTGGTCATTTGGATGAACGGCCAGCCAAACAGAGGAATGAACAGACGTCGGCCCGTTGGAGGAATCGTCGAGAGGACAACGAACAGATCAACAAGTAAGTGCGAGTAGATTAACCTCTCCTGAAAGTTACTCCCTTCTTACCCCTTTTTCACCCCCTTTTTACATCACAGTCTGTTTCTTTTATCATTATTACATTTTATTTAATGCAACCCAGGTCTGGTCCCGTACCTCGCATTTAGTCAAGTTCCATGAATACAAAATCCTGGGCGCAACTTGTCGGTTCTGGCATCCCCAAATACGTCGTTTATGAGTACATTATCTGAGCTTTCAGACCGACAAGGGGCGACTGCACAATACCAAATATACCAAAAACATTCATTTGCGAGATTGGCGAGAAGTACCAAACCACGTGTAAGTCATTTCAGTACATCAAGCTGCGTCAAACTTTGTTGGTTTGGTCACAATATTCCAAGCAATAGCATATCTATATACAAACGAATTTTTCATGCTGGCAGCCAAATTTGATTATAGATATTTTGTGGATATCTACTATTGTCCATAAACGTAAATACCACATTTTGCTTCTCCAACACAAATGGTTTGAGCTGGACATGCGTTCAGATACATAGTGCGACATTTTGAATTCAGGATGCTGCGTTTTTGAACATTTCGCATTTTTTCGTCACCTACTGATCAACATTCATGCCAAATGTCTTTTTCCTAGCTTCAGCAGTTTGGTAGGCCTCTCCTTTTGACATAGGTTTTAAGTAGCCATCTTGGATTCAAGGAGGCCATAGATTTTCAATTAAGCTTTAGTTTACAATTTGCCATTATTTTCCACAGACTTGTCGTAGAGAGTCGAGACTTGCTCCATCTTCTCTCATTTAACAAGAGCTTTCAAACGATGTGCTATTTAACCCTTCTTGCCCTTTGAAACTATTTAGTTGGACCGCACCTTGGACCGTGTGGGGGCTCTGCCACATGAAGTTTTAAGTTAAATTGTTGTACTTTGAAAATAATGCTATACAACGTTAGCTGTCTTCTTTCGTTTGTACCATTTTCCTTATAAGGTTACTTGAGAGGTCAACTGAGAGGCTATCTTGGCGCCAAGGTAGCCCCCCGGAAACACAGCACAAAAAATTGAAATACATGATTCGAAAACAAATCGTTTGTGCCGTATGTACCGAAAGAAGTTTTGTTTGTACCCTGATAGTTTTCGAGAAAGAAGGAATGACATTTGGGGGTCTATCTTGGTCTCTTTCTCGCAAACTATCAGGTTACAAACTAAACTTTTTTCGGTAGAAACGGTACAAAGGATTTGCTTTCGAATGGTGTATTACTTTTCTTTGTGCTGTGATACAGGGGTGGCTATCTTGGCGAGAAGATAGTCCCCCAAATGTCATTCCCTCTTTTTCGAAAAGTATCAGGGTACAACAAAACTTTTTTTCGGTACAAGCGGTACAAAGGATTTGCTTTCAAATGCTGTATTTCAATATTTTGTGCTGTGATACGGGGGGCTATCTTGGCGCCAAGATAGACCCCTCCCAATTGATCTCTCAAGTAACCCTATAAGGAAAATGGTACAAACGAAAATATTTTCGGTACAAACGGTACAAACGTAGTACAAACGAATGACCTAGTTATTCTTTCAATTTTCTAAAATGGGACCTATCTTGCCATACGTTAGAAATGTTTCTTTTTACTTAAATTGATAACTTGTGAAAAACATTCTCCTGGTAAAATGCTCCTATAGGTAGGTAGATATATATAGGTAGATAGATATAGATATAGATACACATATATACAGGGAGAACCTGAAAAATATGTACAAACTTCGGTAGGTGATTTGTGACATCAAAAGATGACAAAAGGTCCTCTTACATTTTGTCAATTCCGCATCGTGTACAAATGACAGTGGTGCCAACTTGAAAACGGAACTCCGATCGTGACAATTGGAACGGAACAGAAAGATGTGCACAGGGTATACGATGCTGAATTTGATAACATGCAACATAGTGTTGCTCATGATTCGTGTGTCTGGAAGGTTCCCTCGGTTTAACTTCAGATTCGATTCACGGATGGTTGGGGCATTAAGAAAAAATTGGTCACATCGTGCGGTGAGTGCTCGTTCTGTCCGCTACAATGGATTTTCAACAGGGATAATGACGTTGTGAGAAAAGTACGAGGGCTATCCAGAAAGTAGATTACGTTTTGGAATAAAAAATCAACAAAGTATAGGAAACAAATTTTATTATATACAGATGAAAGCCACACACAAATACTACTTTTCGACATAGTCACCATTCAAATTAAGGCATTTATCGTAGCGATGTACGAGCTTGGAAATTCCTTCGTCGAAAAATTCGGCCGCCTGCGACTTCAACCACTTCGTTACCTCTTCTTGCAGCTGTTCGTCGTCATCAAAACGCTGCATAGCCAGCCACTTCTTCATTGCTGGGAATAGGTGGAAGTCGCTCGGTGCCAGGTCGGGACTGTACGGCGGATGAGGAAACAACTCCCACTGAAAAGATTCAAGAACTTCACGCGTGACATTTGCCGTGTGGGGCCGGGCGTTGTCGTGAATCAACAAGATCTTAGAGCTCAACATTCCTCTGCGCTTGTTTTGAATTGCTCTTCTGAGGTTTTGCAGAGTTTGGCAATACCTTTGAGCGTTTATTGTAGTGCCTCTTTCCAGGAAGTCCACCAAAATCACACCTTTTCTGTCCCAAAAAACAGTCGCCATCATCTTCCTTGCCGACATTGTTTGCATGCATTTCTTGGGTTTGTGGGGAGAACCTGTGTGCCCCCACTGCATTGATTGCAATTTCGTTTCACAGTTCACGTGTTTCATCCATGTTTCGTCACCAGTAACGATGCGATCGAGTAAAGAGTCACCATCCTTATTGTAGGCGTCCAAAAAGTGCAACGCTGCAGCCATTCGCTGATTTTTGTGGTCCTCTGTCAAGATTTTTGGAATCCATCTTGCACAAAACTTGTGGTAACCAAGCTTTTCGCTGATGATTTCGTGCAACAAACTTCGCGAAATTTGTGGAAAACTCAAAGAAAGTTCCGTTATTGTGAACTTTCGATTTTCACGGACTTTAACATCGACTTTTTCGACAAGTTCGGCAGTCACTTTGCTGGGTCTCCCACTTCGATCTTCGTCGTGAACATTCGTTCGGCCATTTTTAAATCTTATGACCCACTGTCGCACTCCACCTTCAGTGATAATGTTGTCCCCATACACTTCACACAGCTGCCGATAGATTTCTATCGGTTTACAGTTTTTTGCTGTCAGAAACCTTATTACTGCACGCACCTCGCAGCTCGCGGGATTTTCAATTAACGCAGACATTTCAAACCGTCCCAGTATCTTAACGGAGCACAGCACGAACCTCTCACTAGCACGGCTAGATGCCGACTGAGCTGCGCAACGCTCTGACCCCAAGATGGCCGCGCTAGCCCCGCCCCTAGCGGACACAGACGAAAACGTAATCTACTTTCTGGATACCCCTCGTAGTAGGTTTTTGATTAAATAGCTCTGGCATATGTTATAATTATAATTACAGTAACGAGTTATACCTCGTTCGAATTGCAAATATCCGTGCTTTAAAACGGTGTATATGATATGGATCTCTGCCGTAGGAAGGAGGCGTTACGGTGGGGAATTCAAGGACATTTTCACAAAAATTCGTTTTTATCTAGTTTGATCGCTTTAAAGTGGCAATCGTGAGAGCAAGAAACAACATAAAATTTGAAGGAAAGTAACTTCATTAAACCTTGTAAATGCGAGAAGTGTGCCAGAGAAGGTACCTGTGTAAGTAGGCAAGCCTCTTTCAAATGTGGTACTTATTGTAAATGATCCGGTTCCAGAGGCTGCGTAAATCCATATTAATGCCCCAGTTGTTATCTTGTATCTCAGGATTACTAATCACTGTGTATAATTTTTAACACTACATATCTTTTACCATAATTGAAGTACTCTCTACTTCAACGCTAGGCTTCTAAGTGTTACGAAACTCCGATAAATTATGTCCTGGTCACCCACGCGTATAAGAAACACATTTCATGAATTATTTTTTCTCTGTTTGTACATCAACTGTCTTCCTCAAATTTCTTAGAAGTGTTGCAGATATATTGTTACTTTCCTTCAAAATTGTATGTTGTTTCTTGCTCTCACGATTGCCAGCTCATAAGCGAACAAACTAAATAAAAGCGAATTTTTTCTGCAAATTTCGTTTAATTCCCCACCGTAACGCCTCACTCTTGCGGCAAAGACCCATCTCGTTTCTGTATTATAATTAGAACCTATGGCAGAGCAGTTTAATGAGAAACCTACTACTTTTCTCAAAACAAGGGGCCGCGCTGGCTCAGTGGTAGAGCGTTCACCTCTGGTGCTTGGGGTCCCGGGTTCGATCCTATCCCCCGCCAAGTGAACTTTGTGGTGAATAAACACCGTGTGCGTGGGTTTTCTCGGGGTTCTCCCGTTTCCTCCCACTTTCTTCATTCCACCATTTCATTTATCACTCATCATCACTGTCTTCTTTAGCCTAACCGGCATAATCGTGGGACATAAAGCTCAAAGATTTCATTTTTTTGTCTCAAAACGTCATCCCTATTCAAAATCCAATATTCCCGGCGGGAGCTCATGTGGTTCGGATTCCACGTTAATCAGTAGGTCCACGTCTCATATAGCCTCGCTGCTGAAAGGGACGCTAAACTGAAATTCAGCTCAACTCAAAATCCAATATGGTGGACAGAACAAGCACTCACAACACGATGCGACCAACTTTTTTTTAATGCCCCAACCATCCGTCAATCGGATCTGGAGTGAAACCTAGGGGACCTTTCTGGCATGTGAGTCATGAGCTAGCCTCATGACTAACGGAAGTTTTAGTCTCATTTTGATGTGGCGAATCACCTCCTGGGGTGTATATATTTTCACAATACATTCAGCAAGAAATGGTAGTCTGATGATGCCACAGTAAATGCGTTTTGTTGAAGCTGTTACGTGTTTGCGTTTTACATATATACATATACATATATATATATATATATATATATATATATATATATATATATATATATATATATATATATATATATATATATATATTATCACATAGTCTTGCTCAGTGCCCTGTGTTCAGTTTGGCAATATGACAATATCGAATCAATGCTTGGTAGAATAGTTATATATATATATATATATATATATATATATATATATATATATATATATATATATATATATAAAGTGTTGATAGTCATGAAGGAATTTCGTGTAGCTTGCACAGTTTGGTAACTATTACTTCAAACAATTTTATGGCGTAATATATATATATATATTATAGCAAGGAAACCATTTGATCCATTAAGATTGGATACAAAGATAACGTTTGATTTCACACTTTTGTTTTAGTTTTTATTTGCGCTCAGTTTTCGCCAATAGAAGGAATATTTTAGTCAGTCGCCGATTGACAGTAGATTTGTGGCGCCATTTACAGTGCACGTATTTTTTATTACTACTATTTATATGATTTACATTAGGAATAAATATATCCATGGTTGATTTATATACAAACAAATAAATATCACTAAAATGCTTTTCATGTCTTTACTAAGTATGTTTCCATAAGGAATTACATACGATTTGAGTTAATAGGGATAGAAAAATATGTACTCTTATTGGTTTTAGACATCCTCATTCTATTAGCTGAATACAGTAGTGTTCATTTACTGTGTTAATTTCACTATAACAATATAGAATATTTCTCTACTCAAATCTGGATCTAATTACATTGCTGTCAGACTTAAATATCTCGCTGTACGTATTCGAGTAGAAATTAGTTTTAAATGTCCTAGGAGAGGATTTTGTGCTCGAACATTTTAAAAATAAAATCAGAAAATTAATTAATTACATAAAAATAAATAAATAACAAGAAAATCTTCTGTTCTAAAACTGTCTTTGCATTGTTACGTACTTACACTTGATATAAATCTAATGTGTTTCCTATTTGCGGTACAGCCACCAGCAAAAGTATCTCCCCCTAAGTGCTCTAATTCCATTACTTTGGATCCAGGTCAATTTCAATTGAGAGAACGCCTGAACACATGCAACCCAACTTACAGAAAAACTTTCTAGGCACTGACAGAAGTTGGTAGCACAGAGCCAGGTGTTTATGCAGGTAAAATTGTGAAAAAGATTAGCAACGAAAGAGTTCTCCATTCTAAGATGAATCTCTATGTCTCTTATCGTGTTGTCCAATGAACAACATATATTATTGTCAATATGGCCGAATATGTAATGTATTATTTCGTTATATACTGTATGCTCAGAGAAATGAAAGTACTCACAACTCATGAGCTAGAAAATGCTTGTAAGTAGGGGAAAATATCAAATATATAGCATCTGCTGGAAATAAGTTTGGAAATGATTACCTCCATCGATAGTCCTTCTCCAATACTTCTGATTCCAACATCTTTTTCTTTCTGCAGAGGAGAAGATCTTGCTTGTCACACTGCGTACGCATTGAAATTGATACTAAACATTTGAAAAAGTTTCAACCTAGCCTAGATTTGAACCTGTGTCCGCCGAATAGAAGTTCAATGTGTTAATCACTTAACTACCACGTCACTTAATCTTCCACCCAAACTATTAGCTAGCTAAAATCGTTGCATGTAAGAATATACACAAAATATTAATGATCGTATAAGAAGACATTCCTTATGTGAGTGTCACAATGACTTACTCATGATTTCCTTCTTTAACTTTAAAACAAGTTATATAGACCATAGTCAATGAGTAAAATAGCCCGAAACGTTCTTAAAGTTGAGGCTACCTTATCGTTTATATCGATGGTCCCGCTTTACTCGTCTATTCTTCCTCACCTTAAGTTCTATTTTCCAAAGAAGAAAAGACTGTAAACATTATTTTCACATTCTTTGAATTGTACAACACGTGCAGAAATAGATTTTTTTTAATATTCCGTAACTACTAGTTTATTTTCTTATCTTCGTATGAGGAATCTGTAGTAGAGTAGTAAAGTATGGAACTCGTATCTCAGGGAACCGAATTCGAATCCCGTCCTATTGCATGGCTCGCACGTTCGCCGGACCCCACCCCATCTGATTTTTTTCTTGTGGGGCTAGATGAAAAGAATTGTCAACGCATCTCCTGTAGAGAACGAAGGGGATCTCCTGGTGCGCATCCGAACCACTCCAGATTGTTGGGTTCTTGTAGTTATGCTAGAGATTCTTTAAATATTCTATTCCAGTTGTTTGAGCTCTTTGAAATAATTTTATTGCCAAAAAATAAAATTCTATGTCCTTCCGTTATACTATGTTCCGCAATTGCTGATTTCTATGGATAAAACCGCCTGATGTATGTCTCATGCTCCTTGCATCTCAGTATAGTCGTCCTGAAGACGAGAACGATGTCAGGTCTTGAAACGTTGGTTCTATCATCGGACTTCACCTGGCTGATATCCCCACAACATCTCTATAATATTCGCCTCCAGGAAAGCTTAAATTGAAGTGTTCAATTCCAAAAGAGCCTAAATCAAAAAGTAAGTTTTTCAGGAGACGAATATTTTGTGTGTGTTTCCATCATTTGTTTTCTGTAAAAGAAAAGTAATCTACATAAAACAAACTTGTAATTGCCTACATTTCCTAAAATAACTGTGAAATAATCATCTATAGCAAGACTTTTATAAGTGTTTTTAGGCATGAGTCAGAAATTAACATCAGAGAATGCCGCTGACTAAGGATATTTTGGAAAACAACGTTGTTTTTTTTTGCCTACAATTAATTTGGCTTATGAAGTTTCTGCATGAAACCCTGTTCAATATACGCAGATGCTGAAATAGAACTTAATAGAACCAATATTTCAAAATTGACAGAAATTGACTTAGGAATCCACCCCTTCAACTCTTATTTGAATTACCTTTACGGGAAGGGAATTGGTCGCAGCATTCACCAGCTTCAAGATCAGGGGAAGAAAAAGGCTCACCTAATTTTGCCTTTCTTCTTAGATGCAGAGACCAGCAAGTTGTTTCAGTTTTCGCCAAAATAAGATATCCATTTCACTCTTCTCAAATCAGCCTGATTCTACAGAGGACCAGCTTCGCCATGTAAAGGAACGCATCAACTTCACTCTCCAGAAACTCGACAGCGTGGTCCGACAGCTTCTATCAACATACCTTTTCCTGACTACAGTGTTTGCTCTCTCTGATTGGAATTGGGTGGATACAAGTTCGCCAGCACATGCAGAACTACTTCTCCGCAAGACCACAATCGATCAAAGCAGGAAGTTTTCTCGTCTATGCAGGATAGCATCTGAAATATCGGACCAATCTCAAAGTAAAGTTACTATCAATCTCACTGACAAGCCTTAAGACGAAGCTACTTCCTCGTTACTAAAGAAAGGACTGAACTTTGCTCCAGTTCCCAGGACTATGTCAACAGCAGATGTAATCTCCAACATTGAACAAGTAGTACAGCCGCTACCAGCAGATGAAGCAGAAGAAATCCGCCAAGACATATGTTTGGCCCTACAAAGGGCCAGATTGCCAAAGCGCAACATCACCAAATAAGAAAAAAACGCATTTAGGAAACTTTGTCAAGATGCCAGCACCCTTGTATTGCCAGCGGACAAAGGCAACGTCACCATATTAATACCCACTGAAATCTACAAGAAGAAGATGTCGCATTTACTCAAAGACTCGGCCTGTAGACAACTCAAGAAGGATCCCACCTCCAGTATTGTAGAATTACTATACTTCTGAAGAAAACCAGCGTACCAGAAGAAATACGCAAGAAAATCACGCCACATATTTGCCAACAACTGAGACTGTATGGACTGCCGAAAATACACAAGATTGACATTCGAATGAGACCCATTGTCCGTGGGATTGGAAGCCTAACATACCGTCAGATAAGTACTTCACCTCTCTTCTTCAACCACTAGTAGGACAGTGTGAACACTACGTCAAGAACCCATATGAATTCTTGGAAATATTGAAGACCATACGCATTTCAGAAGACGATATCCTAGTCAGTTTTGATGTGGTCTCTCTGTTTACCAGAGTTCCAATCCAAGACATTTAAATTTGCTCAGTGAGCACTTCCCTCCCGAGATTGTTGATTCATTCAAGATTACATTAACTTCTACATATTTCCTCTTGGACGGATAGTACTGTGAACAAACAGACGGCGTTGCTATGGGGTCACCTCACTCACCAGCAGTGGCAAAGTTTTTCATGGAAAGCTTCGAGCAGAAAGCACTAGAATCAACATCATTAATGCCATCATCTTTCGATAGGTAAGTTGATGATACTTTGGTCATCTGGCCTCATGGGAAAAATGCACTGCAATCATTCCTTGAGTTTCTCAACAATCAACACAGCAACATCAAGTTTATCATGGAAAGAGAAACACAAGGCTGCATACCATTTCTAGACATCATCATTCGTCGCAAATCTGATGGAAGTCTGTGCAACAGTGTTTACAGAAAACCTACTCACACTGATCTTTATCCAAATGGAAACCATAAATCACAGCGCAATACAGTTATCAGCACGCTTACACTTAGAGCAAATGCCATCTCGGACCAAGAAAGCTTCACCAATGAACTTGAACATCTCAAGAAGACCTTACTGCAGAATGGGTAGAAAAAAAGATGACACTCGATTGATCCTGAAAAGGACCTTTTCCAGTAAACAGATCACTACAGAATCTGAAGATCCATTCAACATTGCAAACCTGCCCTACACTGGGAAACTATCTGGAAAAATTGTAAGAATCATGGGGACACATCAAAACCATACACAGACCGCCACCAAACATCAGAAAACTATTCCGTAACGTTAAAAACGATTTGGGTATTAAAACGCTAGGAGTATACTTCATTCCCTGCGAATGCCGGAAAACTTACATAGGACGAACAGGACGAACAATAGAACATCGATGCAAGGAGCATGAGAGATACATCAAACTGTTTTATCCGGAGAAATCAGCCCTGGCGGAACACAATATAACAGAAGGAAATAGAAATTTGTTTTCAAACACTAAAATTATTTCAAAGAGCTCATACCACTGGGATAGGATAATTAAAGAATCTCTAACCATACTACAAGAACCCAACAATATCAACAGGGATACAGGATTTCAACTCAGCCAGACATGGGCAACAGTCATAAAGAAAGCATATATGAACACGACTAATCATCGTCAAGCTACAGGCCATCCAATCAGAGACACTGATTCTTAAGTACCCCACTTACTTCTCCTATATATACACGAATTGGTTTTAGTATAATCGCCCTGAAGACGAGAACGATGTCAGTTCTTGAAACCTCGGCTTCATCGTCGGACTTCATCTGGCTGATATCCAAAGAACATCTCTATAATATTCTCCACCAGGAAAGTTTCAATTCTTATTTTAATATTGCTTAAGTGAATTCCACATTTACGGATAATTACTTAATTAACATATCGAAAGTAATTATTCTTGAAACAGTACTAGGAAAAAGTGTCATTTATCAGAATGCAATTACTCAATTCTTGTAAATTGTTCCGTAATTTGTTCATTAATGTTTCCTGTCTGACAACGAAATATTACACCAGTAGTATTTAATAAGCCGTTCCTTACACATAGCACCATCTACAGGAGAAAATAATGAATCACTTTCAAGTGTGTAGTTGCGTCAGTTCGTTGGAAAAAGTCATTGGAACCAGTTTCTGTGCGATAAGCTCGAATATTGCATGAGAATGTTCCAGTCCAAACATAAGTATGTTATTGCCAAGGATGTATTGCTAAATCTGTGCTTTTGGCTAAGCGCTCCTCGAAACTACAGAATGTCACTGCAACATTAGCAGCAACAGCCGTGTGGACTGAAGCATTGTCATGCAATACGAAACCTCAAGGTACACTCAGCGACAGTAGAAAATGGAGGTTGGATACATAAGAAATGATAGCTTTTTCCAGTAGCAGAATAGTTTCACTGTATGTCTGATAGTTGGACAACCAACATGACAGCAAATACATGACCGAAAACATAAAATGCCAGGATATTCCTCCATTTGGAGGAAAAAGTATTACTATCTGAGAGCATCACTTAGAGAAACAACCACGAGATAAATCTACAGAAATTCCATTCACTTTAAGATTAAAGAGATATGAATTAATGCAAAGGAAACGAAAAGAATAATACGCATCATGCAGAGACCGAAAAAGTATGGAAAGCTAAATAAAATAAGAAAAGAAGGAAAGAGGGAAAGGAAAGAGCAAAAGGCATGGGAATAAATTAAATTTTAACACTTAAGGAGAAAAAGTGTCCGTTTTTCCTCCTGCCCCCTGTATCCGTCCTTTTTTCTCCCTTCATAGGATAAATCTCATTCAGCATCAAACGCGAACATCATTTACAGTGTTTGATTCTTTGAAAAAAAATAACTCAATCCAGGCCCAGACTCGGACCCCGGACACTTAGCATAACAGTCAGACGCTGTAACCACTTACCTATACACGCTATACCAAGTGTGTTTATAAACCAGCCATTACCCTCGCTATCAAACGTCTTAAATCAGCCATTGTCGGGAGTTACTCCAGTTACACTTGAAGTTTGAATTTTATTTACGGCCTTTAGCCATCTACGGCAACATACCCCATCTTTTCATTAAAAGCATTTGTTCTGTAGATTAAAATCAAGAATAACTTAATCTATACGCTTACTTACTGTTGTCAATATATATATATATATATATATATATATATATATATATAGAGAGAGAGAGAGAGAGAGAGAGAGAGAGATAGGTAGGTATATAAAAATCGGATTAATGTTGGTTAAAAGAGTGATTTCGTAACTGCGAAATTGGTGATCGCACCACTACTGATATCTGGTAGCGGTGTTACGTAACACACACATTTGAAATAAAGCTCCGAAACGACAAATTGCATGTTGTGCCGTGGATAAGTCTGTAAGGTGTCTGCTTACTGAGTAGGCAACTCGAGTTCGAGTCTTGAGTACACCAATTACTTTTTCCTTCAAAATACATTTCTATATTTTTATATATGTTATTAATAATTGCTTTCCTGCATTTTTTGTAAATTATCTTAAATTAGTGAAGGTTCAGTAAAATCAAGAAGGTTAAAATACATATATATGATTGTTTTATCCGTATGTACAGTCCAGAGATGGAGCGGGTCGGGGGCCCGCGGGTGAACAGAACGTGAGACCGCGGGTCAACAGAACATGACCCACTGCAACCCCCCATTCTGACTTAACAACGTATTACGACCCACAGACCCATTCTGCTCAGTGCATTGTAGACAGCTTCTGAACACTGGTGAATTTGTCTTCTTTCAAGGCATCCTTTTTCTTTTCATTTGTTTCTATTGACAAAAGAACTTTAGGCAATTTTAGATATTGATATTTACAACAGTAATAATAGCAATAGGACTTATTTGAGACGCAGCCTGTTATTTCTTAGAGGAGCTAACTACTGGGAAAAATGTTTCAATCATGTGTAATATATGAATTATTATATAAAAAATTGAATGTAACTATGTGTGCATGATCATCATATCCAAATTGCAAAGTCAAATGAAATGATTTTTGGTATATACTTAGGCCTCAATCTCAACTAGGGAGTTATCATAAATTCGGTATCGATTTCATTATATTACATATTCTAAGAGGGTCCGAATTTTTGCGAAAAAATTAGTATCTCACAAGTCGTTCAAGTTGGAGAGCTGATATTCAGTATATTAATTCTTTATCTAATATAAATAAAATATACAGTTTGTTTGTGTGTTTGTCTGTCTGTCTGTCCGTGTGCGGCCTGGGAACCAGACGAGTGGACCGAGAGTTACCAAATTTTGGTCAGGGGTACCTAGCCCAGGCCCCAGATCAAGACGAAGTCGCTTTTTTAAATTTCGAACCAGGAGGTCTCAGGGGGCTTTTACCGGAACCGGCTTGGGAACCAGACAAATAGACCGAGAGTTACCAAATTTTAGTCACAAATACCTTGGTTCACGCTCAAGATCAGAGTTAAACGTTTTTCTCAAAATTCGAACCAGGGGGTCTCAGGGGGGCGTTTATCGGGACATGTAAAAGTAGTAGAAAATTTCCGATATTAGTGTCGAATTAATAGTTCTCGCGGTCGCTGAAATCAATGGTGAAACTCTGATCACATTAACTTCCAAATTCACCTTATTCTAGCCGGGAGTCAGCGGGGAGGGGGGATACCGAAAAATTTAAAAGTAATCTAAAATGACCGATATTAGTGTCCAATCCATAGTTTTCGCGGTCATTGAGATCAATGGTGACACTTCCATTAGCGAAGATTTGCAAATTCAGCTACAATTGTATGCAAGCCGGGAGTCAGCGGAGAATACTGAGAAATGTAAAAATAATCCAAAATGACCGATTTTAGCGTCAGTTCCATAATTTTCGCAGTCGGTGAGATCAATGCTGACACTTTCATTAGCGATGATTTGCAAATTCAACTACCATTGTATGCGGGCCGGGAGTCAGCGGGGAGGGAGGGGACACGAAATGCCGAGACATGTAAAAATAATCCAAAATGACCGATATTAGAGTCAAATCCATAGTTTTCGCGGCCGCTGAGATCAATGGTGACATTTCCTTTAGCGATGATTTGCAAATTCAGCTACATATGTATGCGGGCCGGGAGTCAGAGGGGGAATACTCAGGCATGTAAAAATAATCCAGAATGACCGATATTAGCGTCAATTCCATAATTTTCGCAGTCGGTGAGATCAATGGTGAGACTTTCATTAGCTATGACTTGCAAATTCAGCTACAATTGTATGTGGCCGGGAGTCAGCGGGGAGGGGGGATACCGAGACATTTTAATGTAATCCAAAATGATCGATATTAGTGTCACATCCAAAGTTTTCGCGGTCGCCGAAATGAATAGTAATACTTCCACAAGCGTTGACTTCCAAGTACTGGCCCCATGCGAAGAACGGGTATATTCAGCTTTTATATATATATATACTTCTTTAGTTCTTTAATACCAATTATGTATGTACTTTGCCAGTACATGTCCCATAGCGTTAGTTTTTGTTGGAATATTTTATTCCCCCCACTCAGACTATGTTAACAAAATCGTAGTCGTAATTATTCGTTCTAACTAACAAGAAGTAACTATAAAGTTATGTAGCTTCCTGTGTATTTATATAAAGTTATAAAGTTATCCTTTATATATAACCTTATATATAAATAGAAACCTTATATATAAAGTTTCCTCTTCTGGGGGGGAGGCGATCGCCCCGATCCCTCCTGGATCCGCGCCTGATTCTACCTAGGTATTTGTTAAGGAAACCTTTCAAACAGTGATGATTTCAGGACATTACCTGTTCGAGAATTTGAGACCTTGTCGACATAAATTTGCCCCTTCGTGGTCGTATTTTTGATCATGCTCAAAGTGGACTAATAATGTTTTATCAGTTTTCTCTCATTCATATCTTGACCATTACCCGGGGAGAATCTTCTAAAATTATCAATGCTTATAATTAGTTTTTCATTACAAATCAAAGGATAATAATGAAATATTGAACATACTTAATCTTTTGTTTTCAGCTTTGGATTTTAGATCTGCAATTCATATAATGTTCCTTTCTAATCGAATTTGAGAGAAAAGTAGTTGCCAAAGATTTATTCAAAGAAATGTTCTCAGTCCTCTGATGAAAATATGAACACATTTTTAAGAAAGAAAAAAAAACAAATTGAATAATACCTACAAGGTTTGAACACATACACTTATGATTGATAGACTATTCACCCAAACCGCTCCACCAGTTCGTACGTTTTTACTGAGCTTCTTTAGACTTTTGTGTAAAGTAGTTTCCTGCTCCACTTTTTTTTTTGTTTATTTCGATACGACTATAAGTTTGTGGTGAATATTTGGGCGTTACAGGTGTTGCAATGCATAAAAGTCTTTTTCGTATAAACTACATTCAATTTTACGTCCTAATAACTTATATACAACAGGTTGAATCTGTGAAATGATTGTGGTTGGAGTGATCGTCAATGTTTTCATAGTTAGGAGCCTGGATATGAAAACCCGCTTAACGTGGGGATTTACTTTTGTGAATTTTGGTACATTTATTTATACACATCTACGGAAAATTTGATTTCTATAGTTATTTCAGGATTCTAGTTATTTATATGTTTGTTTATGAATGTATTTAGTACTTGGACTTTTAAGACTATAGATTACGTTTTGACTTTTAGACTTGGGACTTCTTGTTTGTATTTAGGTATTTTATTTTGGGAATTTTTAGTTTTGGAGATTTTTATTTTGTAGTTAGAATATTATTATTACTTGGGTATAGATAATTAAATTATTAATTTTTGTTTTGAAAGATGACTATTGTACTTTTACATTCATAATTAGGAAAAAATATACGTTGCATTTGTTTGTAAATATACTGCTGGATGTGTGTTACGATTTCATTGAAGTTAAAAAGGTGAGGAAATCGGCAGTCAATTTAAAGTATAAATAGCACTACCCATGTGATAGTGGATAGAATAAAATAACTTTAATAGAATATTGAATATATTTGTGCTGATAATCAATGAATACACAGTTATTAATTTTTTATATTTATATATATATATTTCTTTAGTTATTTAAAACTAATTGTTTATGTACTTTACCAGTACTTGTCCCATAGCGTTAGTTTTTGTGGAAATATTTTATCTTCCACTCAGGCTACGTTACAAATCACAAATTCAGTTTTCCACAAAAACATTATTGTTTTATTTTAATAATTACGAAAGATGGAAAGATTGGTCATTCATTCTACGTGCACAATTGTGTGGGTCAGGGCTGAATGGGCTATGACTTCTCCTATATGTGCCGTGAGAATGCTTTCTTCAGGGAAGGTTTTTAATCTAGCTATTTTATAAACTGATAATAGAAATTGAAATAATACATAATCATTTTGTCCATCACAAATAGGGATTTGTTTATATAAATTACTAAAGCTGTCTGAAGCAATGTCTACACTTACTAAATCTAAATTAGTATCAAAAGACATGAATGAATTCCCTACAAGTGAATCACCAGACACCAGTCCCGATAAACGCCCCCCTGAGACCCCCTGGTTCGAATTTTGAGAAAAACGTTTAACTCTGATCTGGAGCGTGAACCAAGGTATTTGTGACTAAAATTTGGTAACTCTCGGTCTATTTGTCTGGTTCCCAAGCCGGTTCCGGTAAAAGCCCCCTGAGACCCCCCTGGTTCGAAATTTAAAAAAACGACTTCGTCTTGATCTGGGGCCTGGCCTAGGTACCCCTGACCAAAATTTGGTACCTCTCGGTCCACTCTTCTGGTTCCCAGACCGCACACGGACAGACAGACAGACAAACACACAAACAAACTCTTTATTTTATTTATATTAGATAAAGAATTAATATACTGAATATCAGCTCTCCAACTTGAAGGGCTTGTGAGATACTAAATTTTTCGCAAAAATTCGGACCCTCTTAGAATATGTAATGTAATGAAATCGATACCGAATTTATGATAACTTCCTAGTTGAGATTGAGGCCTAAGTATATACCAAAAATCATTTCATTTGACTTTGCAATTTGGATATGATGATCATGCACACATAGTTACATTCAATTTTTTATATAATAATTCATATATTACACATGATTGAAACATTTTTCCCAGTAGTTAGCTCCTCTAAGAAATCACAGGCTGCGTCTCAAATAAGTTATATTGCTATTATTACAGTTGTAAATATCAATATCTAAAATTGCCTAAAGTTCTTTTGTCAATAGAAACAAATGAAAAGAAAAAGGATGCCTTGAAAGAAGACAAATTCACCAGTGTTCAGAAGCTGTCTACAATGCACTGAGCAGAATGAGTCTGTGGGTCTAATACGTTGTTAATTCAGAGTGGGGGGTTGCAGTGGGTCACGTTCTGTTGACCCGCGGCCCCCCGACCTGCTCCATCTCTGGACTGTACATACGGATAAAACAATCATATATATGTATTTTAACCTTCTTGATTTTACTGAACCTTCACTAATTTAAGATAATTTACAAAAAATGCAGGAAAGCAATTATTAATAACATATATAAAAATATAGAAATGTATTTTGAAGGAAAAGTAATTGGTGTACTCAAGACTCGAACTCGAGTTGCCTACTCAATAAGCAGACACCTTACCGACTTATCCACGGCACAACGTGCAATTTGTCGTTTCGAAGCTTTATTTCTAATGTGTGTGTTACGTAACACCGCTACCAGATGTCAGTAGTGGTGCGATAACCCATTTCGCAGTTACGAAATCACTCTTTTAACCCCCATTAATCCGATTTTTATATACCTATCTCTCTCTCTCTCTCTCTCTCTCTCTATATATATATATATATATATATATATATATATATATATATATATATATATATATATATATATATATATATATATTGACAACAGTAAGTAAGAGTATAGATTAAGTTATTCTTGATTTTAATCTACAGAACAAATGTTTTTAATGAAAACATGGGGCCTGTTGCCGTAGATGGCTAAAGGCCGGAAATAAAATTCAAACTTCAAGTGTAACTGGGGTAACTCCCGACAATGGCTGATTTAAGACGTTTGATAACGCGGGTAATGGCTGGTTTATAAACACACTTGCTATAGCGTGTGTACACACAGTTGAGCTCGTTGTCTCGAGCTGTTCACATCGTGAGTAGTGTTGGTCCCATTGGAGTGCCTGATATCGCTACTCATACGTTAGTTGAAAAGACTCGTGCTTCTTCCACAAGTTTTGTGCTTTAGTGTGCTCGGTGAATCTCACCCTGTGTGTACAATGTTTTGCAGTTTAATAGCTTGTAGTAGTATGGAATATAAGAAGGACTTACAATTTCAATTAATATTTGACCGAAGATATAGAAATGTAAAACCTAATGTTAGTCAAGTATATCAGTGGTTGGAAAATAAGTTTCCTCGTATCTTCGACAACATTTGTGCGCTCCAGTTACATGCGGAATCATATAGCATATATATTAAGTTTAAAAATTTACATGCCTATGAACATTTCGCAGCAAAAGCTCCTTTGTCTGTAGAATTCACGCATGTGTCTGGGGAAACAAGCACAGTAAGGATCGTCCCCGCTGATGACCCCATTCGGTTGGTGCGTATATACGACTTTCCTCTTGAATTACCATTATCATTCCTAGAAGATCATTTCAAAAGTTATGGTAAAGTGCGCAAAGTGGAACCACAATTATGGAGTGCCCCTTTTCCCCCTGGCATACACAGTGGCGTACGTATTGTTCATATGGAAATACATAAGCATATAACATCCCGTATCATAGTGCACGGTTGTAAGGTGAGTGTGTCTTACGAAGGGCGGCCTATTACTTGCTTTAGATGTCAGAGCAATTTTCACACGATTGCCACTTGTCCTTTGAAGAACGCAAAACCAACTACGGCCGCCCCTGAACAGACGTCTCTACACATGACGGAGATTGGCAAAGTGCATCGCTCTTTTCCCTCTTCTGGCTCGCCTTCGCTCTCTGTCACTGCCCCCCGGGTCCCTGCTCAGAGTTCCCCAGGCTTGCCTTCATTGACTGATACCAACGAGTTTCCAGTGTTAGTTCGACCCCCCCAAGTGAATTCATCTCTAACAAATAATGCCCTAGTTAGGGAAGATTCTGAAGTGAAACTGCGACCCCCGCCTTTACAGAATACGCCTGTGGATGTCATGGAACTTGACTCGACTCGTCCGTCGGAGCAGGAAGTGTTAACAGTTCCGTCTGGTTCTTCGTCTGAAGTGCAAGACAATAATGTCCCGTCTTCAGCTGAACATACTGTTACTTCTGTGCAAGCTGATTTTTCTTTACAACAAAAAAGAAGGAAAGTTACTCGAACGTCTACACGAAAGAAGGAACAGTGTGCCCTTGATGTTACACGAGGGATAGACCAAGCTGAGCCACGCGAATTACGATCACAACATCGGGCAATATCTGATTCAGAATTGCCCTGAGGCGTGGTGTGTTTACTCTTCGCTATTGACCTTCAAACCTGCTTTCCAGGGCTTCGTCCACATTGAATGTTATGATGTATTTGGCAGTGTTAGTTTTTGCGTTCGAACAGGAAAGTTCACTCGGTTTGTTTTCTATTCGTCTCAAAATGCGTCACTTTACTAGTGTTCATGGGAAAGAATCCCTTTCACCTTTGTAAGTACTTTTTTCTTTTTGTTATAGTTTTCTTTTTGAGTGATTTTCTAATGTTAACAGTAAATTCATTTAAGTTAATATCACTCAATATTCATAGAATCAGTTCCGATCATAATAAGGCCCTACTAAAACAGTTCATCGAAAGCCGCCGACCAGACGTTTGTTTTCTACAAGAAATAAGTTCTCTGCTTACATCTTTGGATTTTCTTACCAATTATCAAGTTATTATTAACCGCTACCAAGAGACTGGGGTTGCGATTTTGGTGCGAAAGGGTCTGAGTTATGATCGTGTTGTGTTAGCCCCTGAAGGAAGGGCTATACGTTGTTATATTCAGAACATTTGTTTTATAGCATTATATGGTCATTCTGGCTTTACACGTGCAAAAGAGAGGAACGAGTTTTATGCAACTACCATTCCTTCTTTACTTCCTCCGGGAATTCCTCATTGTATAATTGCCGGAGATTTCAATGCAATTGTTGATCCCCGAGATTCTCTGACGCCTACCACGCCTTGTCCTACTTTGTCAGAGCTTATTCGTGTCCTAAAGTTAAAAGACGCTTTAGTTGTGTCAAACTCTAAGCATGTATTCACCCACTGCACTACTACGACGAAGAGTAGAATCGACCGCGCTTACATTACAGAGAGTTTATGCACTGCAGTGATACAACAAAATACAATTCCTGTGGCGCTGTCCGATCATGCCGCGATTGAAGTAGCCTTTAAAATGCCTTTCTTGATACCACCGGACCGGGGCCCTTCCTATTGGAAGATTAATAGTGACATCATGTCTCGCCCGCAGGTTGTAGAGGAATTCTCGCGTCGCTTACCTTATTGGTGCAGCATGCAGCGGTACTACCCCTGTGTTATTTCCTGGTGGAATTTATATTGTAAACCTAAATTACGCAGTTTTTTTTTCACTGGCAAGGGCTGGTCGCGAGGGAAGACGACCACCATTTACATGAATTTTTATATCAAGCTCTCTGTGAATTTTGGAATGCTCCGCCTTCTCTGGAGAACCTGGCTTGTATTAACGGTATCAAACACCGATTGAAAACTATTTACTCCCACACGTCGATTAGTGCGTATTTGTCGGAAGACTTTTATCATCGCTTTCAGGAGGAGACTATAACTATTTATCATGTTGATTGGATTTTGCGACCGCCATTCATTCTCTCATTCTGGGATTTGGCACTACTACTACTAATTGTTCGCAGATTTTACAAGAGTTCACGCGCTACTGTACAGACTTCGCACATGCGCGTCCCATAGACTACTCATATGCCCCGGAGTTTTTGTCCACGTTATCTCACCATCTCACGGATGACGAGTGTCAGACATTGATCAATCCCATTAGTGCGGAGGAAATTTTCGCAGTCCTCAGGCGGGCAAAGGGCCGTAGTGCCCCCGGAGAGGACGGATTAAATATCCAATTTTATAAACAGTATTGGTCTCACCTCAGTCCCTCTATTACCGCTTTATTCAATGCTTGGTTACGAGGCGAAGCAGTGGGTCGTAATACCGCTATCTTAGTCCTCATTCCGAAATCCCGCGCAGCGCATTATGTTCAGGACTATCGACCTATTTCTTTATTGCCCGTCGATCTTAAGTTGTTCACTAAAGTGCTTACAGCCCGACTTCGACCAATCATCCGTCACTACATTAGTCCTTATCAGGCAGCACTCCATGCTACGCATAACCTTTCATATACTCTTCGCTCTTTGCGCGATATTTTTGCTTATTTTCATTTTCGGCAGGTGCCTGCGGGTGCATTAGCTGTAGATTTAGAAAAAGTGTACGACAGTTTAGATCACAGTTTTTTGTTGCAGGTGCTGGAAGCCTGGAGGTTTTCTTTAGCCTTCCGCACAGTCATTAACAATTTGTATACCACGGCCAATTTCCGTATACAGATTAACGGACACCTGTCCCCTCTTATTCCGCTGAAACGTGGATTAAGGCAAGGATGTTCCTTGTCAACGATACTTTTTGCACTCGCATTAGATCCTTTACTTCGACAGTTGGCCACCCTGCACCCCCCTGGACCCTCCCGTTTCTTGAGTCAAAATATATTCGGGTATGCGGATGACGTCACCATCACCGGAGTGGATCCTGTTCTTATGGCGCTGGTTTTTGCAGTGTTGCAACGTTTTGCACTTTGTTCCGGATTACAGTATAATGTACAGAAAACTAACCTATTACAGTTCAATGGTTTTCATTTACCTGCTAACGAGCCTGGGGTGCCGTGTGTACCTCACGTCACTTCCTTGAAGATCTTAGGTATCCCGTTTACGTCACAACCTACTCCCCTTTTCGAGGAGATTTGGTCCCCGTTGTTGTTACAAAGTCGCCAGCTTTTGTTTTCTCAGCGTTTCCGTCGCCTTCATTTAATTCATCGTATTCACTTTATCAATATTTACGTTGCACCTAAGCTGTGGTATCGGGCTCGAATTTTCCCCTTACCGGAATTGTTCGCTACGCGGTTTGACTCCTTATTCCTGTTTAATATATGGCGTGGCTTCTATTTTCGTATTCCACGTGCAGGACTCTATCTTCCCCGTTCACAGGGGGGGCTGGGTATAGTACATCTCAGATTGAAATGTCAAACTCTGTTTATGCTCGCTTTCTATGCTGCAGTTGCTATTAACGAATCCTTCACACAGCAATGGATACGATGTTTTTGGCCTAGTTATGAATTCCCTGTGAGCCCCCCGTTTATTAACTTTAATGATTGTTGTCCGACGTACATTACTTCACTAATACGTTATTGGACATACAGTAGTGTGGTTCTCTGCCCTACGGGATACAATTCTCGCACTTTGTATAACTTCCTTCTCTCGTTGCCTAACGATCAGATTATTCTCCGAATTCCTCACCGATATCCTCAGACTATGTGGTCACAGGTATGGGCTAATATCTCTGCCCCGGTATTACCTTCATACCTACAGGTTGAATGGTTTCAAGTGGTGCATCAGTTGGTGCCTACGCGCGCTCGTTTATTTGAGCTGAAACGTGTTCCTGACCCATTGTGTTTTCGATGCGCCAAAGAAGATACACTATCCCACCGGTACGATCAGTGTATGCGTGCTCCAGCTATCTGGAACTGTTTCACGTCCTTCTTAGGACGAATTTGTCGTCGACCTCCACACCAGTTCACAGTATCCTATGTTTTGTTTCCGGGTTTTCGTTATTTTCCACAGACCAAACACCACGCTGTGCTTTTTGTACTGGCGTGTACAATTGTGTATATCCATCGTCATGTGCCTTTGCTGGATGCTCGCACCTACTTGAATTTTTTAAAACGCACTCGCCGAAAGATCTTTTCCCCCGAGTTGGACAGGCAGTATTTTAGTAGGTTTTGAGAAGTGGTGTTGCAGTAATCTCCTTCCTTCTCGTTAAAAAAAAGCTACAACTCATGAGGTAGGTTTATCTTTTCGTTTTTATTTTTTTTTATTTTTCGCGATTATTGTTACACTTTACATTTTCCTTTTCTTGTATGTAAGACATATTGTATTGTATTACCCTAGGAGTCAGTCTGGTTCTTGTACACTTTTTGTATAAAGACAAGCACATGAACAATAAAACTATGTAGGTAAGTGGTTACAGCGTCTGAGTGTTATGCTAAGGGTCCGGGGTTCGAGTCTCGGCCTGGACTGAGTTACATTTTTTCAAAGAGTTAAACACTATAAATGATGTTCGCGTTTGATGCTGAATGAGATTTATTCCATGAAGGGAGAAAAGCCAGGACGGATACAGAAGGCAGGAGGAAAGACGGACACTGTTTATCCTTAAGTGTTAAAATTTAATTTATTCCCATGTCTTTTGCTCTTTCCTTTCCCTCTTTCCTTCTTTTCTCATTTTGTTTAGCTTTCCATACTTTTTCGGTCTCTGCATGATGCGTATTATTGTTTTCGTTTCCTCCTAGAGAAACAACCACGAGATAAATCTGCAGAAATTCCATTCACTTTAAGATCAAAGAGATAGGAATTAATCCAAAGAAAACGAAAAGAATAATACGTTTCATGCAGAAACCGAAAAAGTACGGATAGCTAAACAAAATGAGAAAAGAAGGAAAGAGGGAAAAGAAAGAGGGAAAGGAAAGAGCAAAAGACATGGGAATAAATTAAATATTAACACTTAAGGATAAACAGTGTACGTCTTTCCCCCTGCCCCCGTCTTGGTTTTTCTCCCTTCATAGAATAAATCTCTTTCAATATCAAACGCGAACATCATTTATAGTGTTGAATTCCTTGAAAAAATTTTAGCTCAGTCTAGGCCGAGACTCGAACCCCATACCCTTAGAATGAAAGTCTCACGCGGTATCCACTTACCTACGCAGGCTCTATCTACTACGTTTATAAATCAGCTATTACCCGCGCTGTTATCAAACGTGTTAAATGAGCCATTGTCGGTGAGCCACCCCAGTTCCATTTGAAGTTTAAATTTTATTTACCTAACTTAGCCATCTATGGGTAGCAATCCCCTTGCTTTCATAAAAAAGCATTTGTTCTGTAGATTAAAATGAAGAATGAATTAATCTGTACTCTTGGGAGCATACTGGTGCACCAACATATCTATCTATCTATCTATCTATCTATCTATCTATATATATATATATATATATATATATATATATATATATATATATATATGTGTGTGTGTGTGTGTGTGTGTGTGTCGAATTAATTGAGGATTAAAAGAGCGACTTCGTAAATTTACGTAACGCGTGTTAACACAACAGTAAGGACATCTCGTAACGTTGTTACGTAACACACACACTGTAAATGAAGTTTCAAAACCAGAAGTCGGAAGATATGCCATGGGTCATACGTTCGTGAGACTTCGTGCTATTCACATCGTCTCTCGCTCGCTCTTAGTGTTGTAACACACGACGAGTCGATTTCAGTTTGTGTACTGTGCGATTATCTTAGTGGGATATTGAATTTATTAGTGTCTTCTAGCTCTTCATATATTTATTTCTTCGAGTGATTTTGTGGTCGTTCTACGACGAAATTTCGACATGAGTTGTTTACGTGAAAATACCTTACGTATAAATTTTGGTCAAGTAAGTCAAAAGCCTTCTACAATTTTTGTCCATGAATGGATCCGAAACACGTTTAAATTAACCATAGGTCAAATACACAGCATTGAACTGGACTATATCAAGAAACAACTGTATATTAAGTTAGTCAACAAGGTTCTGTGAAAACGAATTCTATCTTCTACTCATGGTGAAGTCAAATTCACCGATAGTGATAAGGAATATTTACTTCCTATTGATCTCGCTGACAACAGTATTACCGTCGTTAAGGTGTCTTTGTGCCCCATGGAACTTAGTAATCAACAGTTAACACGAGTGTTTTCTCAGTATGGTGAAATACAGTCAATCCTAGAGGAACAGTATTCTGCGGATCATGTCTATGTCACCCGTACTGGACGTAAATTAATTAAAATGAAGGTTAAACAAAATATTCCTTCATTTATTACTGTGTGTGGTTTGCGCCTCTTCTGTAGTTATTCCGGTCAAATCCAAACTTGCGCGTTGTGCAATTCACAGGACCATTTTGTTCAAGAATGCCCACGAAAAAAAGGTCCGCCCTTCAAAGCTCACCCGCCAGTTCGCAGTTCTCCACTGCCGCCGCTTCGTACGCCTTATAATCTCCCACATGAAAAGGTGTCTCTGCATACTGATAACTATACGGAATTTCCTCTGCTCACTTCTGCTCACCCTGGTATTTCTTCAAGTCCTGACGTTCCAGCACCTGAAACATCCCACGATCCCGTCATTCGCCCCGACCTACACATGGAAGAAGATCGTACTACTGACCCGGAAGTTATTGCCCCTCTGGAATCTACTGCAGTACCTCAGTCTACTCCTGAATGCAAGGCCCAAGAAATTCTCAAGGAAGGACAACTAGCTCAGGTAGGTGACCAACAGTCAGTAAATGACTTACAAATGGATTCTAGTGCTCCCTTGGACCACGATAATCAGTCTGTTGTGCCATTGGTAGCCGAATCGAATACCACCCGTGACCGGAATGTGCAATCACTCACAAGTGATTCCGCCAGTGAATCCGATCTTAGTGCCCCTGTATATGAAAAACGTAAACTTTCCAAATTAAAGGCAACTGTTACTGGAGTTTCAAAAACTTCTAAAGGAGGTCGTTCTTCAGATGTTACACCTGTTTCAGGTGCACGAACACGGGCCACCTTGAAAAAGTTGAAAGCTGGTACCCCAGTTGGGGAAGATTTATAATTATCTTCTTTGTATTATTGTGGTATCATTTTCAGCCCTTTATGCAGTGTTTACCACTTTGTTTCACTATCTTTTTGTTTATGTATAGTTTTAGTTTTGCCACCATTAACCTAAATGGATTTACTTCTCCTGTTAAACAAGAAGCGTTAAGAGATTTTATTTACAAAGCAGATATTGATGTGTTGTTCGCTCAAGAAGTGGCCCTTCCAGAATATGGTTCTCTTTCCAATCATACATGCTATTCTCGTTTTACAGAGAATGGGCTAGGTACAGCAATTATCTATCGTAGTGATCTAGCTTTTAAGACAATTAATGATTACCCAAATGAACGAATCTCCCTTGGTATGCTTGAACGCATCAAATTATGTAATATTTATGTCCCCTCTGGTTCTCATAACAAGAGAGAGCGCCAAGATTTCTTCAACACCGACCTTGCTCAGGCTCTATTTAATGGTACTCACCCTTGTATATTAGGTGGAGATTTTAATTCCGTTTTACAACCCATTGACCAGACTCCGAACTTTAACTTTTCTCCCGAACTCCAGCGCCTAGTAAATACGTATGATTTAGTGGATGTGTGGCGTCATTTTCGACCCGCTGAACCGGGTCACTCATTTCATACTTCACAATCATCTAGTCGCTTGGACCGTTTTTACATAAGCCGCTCACTTGTTGCACAAGTGCGCCATATTAAGCTCGAACCTGTTTGTTTCAGTGATCACTATGCTCTAATTATGAGAATAACCCTACCAGTATCCAAATTTTTGAGAAGTAGTCAACTTTGGTATTTTAACACCTCTATACTTATGGACCCTGAGTATCAGCATTTAATTCGAGAGGAATGGCGGATCTTGTTTCCGTTAATATCACGCTATCAGGGCAAACTTATGTATTTTTGGGACAAGCGAATTAAACCTAGATTTCGATCCATAAGTAAACAATATTGTATTCAACGGACCCAGGCATACAATACTCAATACAATTATTAATCTAGTCTTCTCAAAGAATACATGCAAGAACAATTACGAGGCCGTCCGGTCAGGCCTCAAATTCAAGAAATCAAAGCGCATTTATTGTCGTTGCATAAACAACGCATGCGCGGTTTTTTTTTGTTAGAAGCAAACTTGTCCAGGCCGATGACACGGAACAAGCTAACATCGTGCAAATTCACAAAGAACGACTCAGAGGCAAACAAAAGCTAATTTCTTCTATTAAGGGCAAGGATGGCCAAATTTATGAAGGTTCGCAGGTCCTTCCCCAATTTGTTCAGTATTATAAACAATTGTATACAAAACCTAATGTACATAATGAAGATGAATCTCTTTTGGACTTTATTCCCCTAAACCTAGATGTAAATGCTCAAGAGTATCTCAACAGTCCCTTCATACTTGATGAAGTCAAGAGATCAATTCAATTAGGGAAACGTGGTAAATCTACTGGTATTGACTCTTTACCATTAGAATTTTATATTACTTTCATTGATATTCTTGCCCCGTTTCTTACAGACCTCTTCAATGAATATCGAGATACCTGTATCTTAGGGGAATCTCTATCCACGGGTATTACTGTATTAATCCCTAAACTGCCTAACTCTAACTTCATAGACAATTATCGTCCTATCAGCCTTTTAAGTGCGGACTTAAAAATTTTAACACGATATCTCGCGCTTCGTATGAAACAATATGTGGGAGAGTTATTAAGTTCCTGTCAATATGGACATGGGCAACAAGCTTTAATTCATGAAGCCTTCGCTAACATAAGAGATTTTATAGCCTATCATGAGACTGCCTCTCCTACGCCCGTTGCTATTTTATCTACCGATTTCTCGAAAGCTTTTGATAGGGTATCACACGAGTATCTTTTTAAAGTTCTACAAAAATTTGGTTTCAATGGCGCCTTTTTGTCCATGCTCCAAGGAGTATATCATAACAGGACAACTAAATTAAAACTCAATGGTAGTCTCAGTTGTGTCATTCCTTTCTGTAATGGTATTCTTCAAGGTGATAGCATGTCGAGCCTTTTATTCAGTTTCTCGGTTGCACCTCTCATATACGCGGCACAAACCAGACTCACTGGCATACAAGTTTATCAAGCTTCCATTTCTGTCGCAAGTTATCTTGATGACGTTCATTTCTATGTTAACAGTATTTCTACCTTAGAAGATATTCAGAGCCTTTTACACAGATATCAACAAATTTCTGGAGCGATTTTAAATAAAGACAAAACAAAACTACTATGTATACCCCCGAATACCGGACTACATACAGTTCGCACTATACGATTGCTGACTCAGTTAAAATCCTTAGAATGGTTCAATAACACCAAACAAACCATTCACTACAATTCTGACATAATTGCAAACAAAATACGTGGTCTTTTAATACAGCATAAGCCTCGCAATATGAACATGATCAGTAGGAATTCATTTCTCAAACAAAAAGCATTGATTCTTTTGTGGTATTTCTGTCAGATTATCCCTTTTCCCACAAAAACATATAACTTCCTCAACAGTCACGCTTTGTTCTTTCTGTGGAAACACAAGCTGTTGAGAATTGCACGTGATCAACTTGAGCTTTTACCAGCTCAGGGTGGCGTAGCTTATGTAAACATAGCCCTTCAGGCAAAATCACTACTGCTGAAAAGAAGCATTGAATTGTTTACGAACGATAGGGTCAGTGTGTCGTCATCTGTTCTCTCCGCATGTTTAGGTTGCATTGACCTTGAAGCTCCGATTCATATTTTTCCTTGGGGAATTAAATTTCCACACTTGTGTGAACCCGTCCTAGATATCGCTTATGCATTAATTGAACGAGCACAAATTGAGTTAATGCCTGTCAAAGCACTCTACCGACATTATCTCAGAACGCAACATATCGTCACGCCCCACATTCAATTGAAAGAACCACAACTTCATTGGAATTATATTTGGCAAAATATTAATGCTCCCTTTTTAACTACCCAGCAACGATCTCTTTGGTATTTTATCGTTAATAATAAATACGAAACGCGAGACAGACTATATCAGCTCGGTATAGTGTCTTGTAATCTGTGTGACTACTGTCATAATATAGATACTCTTGAGCATCGCTTCCAATACTGTACAGAGATTCAACATATATGGACCAAATTTAGTACACTCATAAGTAAGATTTGTCATTCTTCACCATCTCATATTACTGCTACTGATGTTCTGATATATCCAGATTTTAACTATTTTCCTAAAGCAAAAAATAACAGTGTAGTCTGGCTCGCTGCATATACACTTCTTTATGTGCTCACCACACATCGACCATATCATGTCGATGTGTATTTGTCTTATTTAAGGTACCATTTGCAGCAAATGAATGTGCAGTATAAACAACACTTCGCAAATTATTTTGTTGTCTTAGCTCCATAACAATTCTGTAAACTTTTCAGATTTATAACCAGTTTTTTTTTTAATCAACTCGCTCTTGTATTGCTTTTATAACTGTCCAATGTACATGTGAAAGAACTGTTAATAAAGAATTAAAAAAATGGGTAAATCGGTAAGATGTCTGCTTGCTGAGTGGAGAAATCCGGGTTCAAATTTGGGCTGTAACGTTTTTTTTCTGTTCCGTTGAAAATACATTTTTGCGTTTTAAATTGCTTTCTTTCATTTTTTGTAGATTATCTTAAATTAGTGAAGGCCAAGTAAGGTCAGATTACATATATGTCTGCTTTATCTGTGTGTACAGTGCAGAGATGGAGTGAGTCAATTGGGTCAAGATTTGTGAGGTCAGTGGGTCAACAGGACGTGACTCACTGTGACACACCACCCACCGTGACCTCGCTTACTCACGCTGATCCTACGTTTTAAATTTTAAGGTTTCCCTCTTTATTTGGCCTCCCTCCTTCAAGGTGTCCCTCCTTATTATTAAATTCAATGTATAGATAATTATTGAGTTGAGTTGATTTTGAGTTTAGCGTCCTTTTTAGCAGCGAGGCTATATGAGACGGGACCTACTGATTAACATGTAATCCGAAACACATGAGCTCCCGTTGGAATCAAACCAGGGTCTCCCACGCCACAGGTATATAATTGTGTCTTATATAGCAGTTGATATTCTTGCTATAAAGTATAAAGTTAAAGAAAACTTGTAGCTTCACGAAAGACATTTGTTGGTCCTTCAAGGTCAACACAAGAAGAAAAAAACTAATACTAGGTGTGCCTTTACAAGTGACTACTATGATAACAACAAAATGCTGCCTCCGGGGGTAAGTAAAACGCTTAACTGTGTGGAAATCGCTGCACACAACAGGTCTTAGGAACACTCACAAATACGTAAAATTGAAAGAACAGAAAATAGTGCATTTTTTGAAATGAGCATACAATTCACACTTTACGCAAAGTCCCAATATGGGAAATCAGTCAATATCTTCAGTTGGAATTACTGAAAAAGACAGAAACTGGCTATTTAAAACTCCAAGTGTAAACCTGCGCTTGGAGCGATTCTATTAGCTATATCACAACGCATTTTCGTGAGTTGCTCTGTGGTCAAGCGTGCTTAATAGCGCTGTTAAAGTTCTAGAACCGGAGGGCGGCGGTTCGAGCCTGAGTACAGTAAAATTCATTTTTCAAAATACGGATGGCTTTTTAAAAATATATATAAAGTTGTATTTTGAAGTGATTGTAAAACAAATTCAGATGAACTTTCACATTTCCAAGCTCACTTGTATTTATTCGCCATGTCCCAAATTTCACAGAAATAAATCCCTACGTTAAGCGGGTTTACATATCCAGACTCCTAAATATGAAAACATTTACGCTCACTCCAACCTCAATCATATCATGAATTCAACCTGATTTACGTATGTTATTAGGACGTAAAATTGAATGTGATTTATTCTACAAACACTTTTATTCATTGCAAGACCTGTGACGTCCAAATATTCACTGAGAACTCACAGTCGTATCGCAATAAACAAAAGCTAGTATGGAATAGTAAACTGCTTTCACAAAAGTTAAAAGAAAGCCCGCAAAAGCATGCAAAATGGTCGAGTGGTTTAGGTAGATACTCTATCAATCATATGTTTGTGTGTTAAAACCCGATAATAAGTTTTTCTAAGTGTCTTCCTATTTTCAGTTGGAGGCGGAAAACATTTCTTTGAGTAACTCATTGGAAACTTCTTTTGTTTCAAATTCGGCTAAGACGGAGCAATATATCAATTGCAAATCTAAAATCCATAGCTGAAAACAAAATATAAAGTATGTTTTCCCATTATTATCCTATTATTATCCTCTGATTTGTAACGAGACACGGGTTCGATTCCCGGACGGAGTTTATGTGGTTCGGATTCTACGTTAATCAGTAGGTCCACGTCTCATATAGCCTCGCTGCTGAACGTGACGTAAAACTCAAAATCAATCCATCAATCTCCAAGAGAGAGAAATAAATAAAACTTTGTTATGGTAAATTCTAGTTCAAAGTTCGAAACACTTGCTTTGCAAGTGATTTTTTGTTTCTTTTTTCAGGGAACAGAAAAGTTCTGGCGCCTAAGAAATTATACCATATAATATTGCAAATTTGCAAGTGGATGTATTTACATTGCAATTTGTGGTAATAAAGACATTATGATTAGAAAACAATATTTTAATAAGTAAGTTTAATTTCTTCATCCATCGCAAGTCTTAGGGAAACCTTATACCTCGCCGCCCCCCCGAACATCGATATCGAAAAATTCGAATGATATATTCATGTCCACATATTTGCGATATCGAATGTTGATATATGATAATATATATATATTGACGATAGCGATCTATCGACATATCACAGGCCCAGGTCCGAGAAGTGATGCTTGAAATATACTGGAATCAACAATCAAATTCTAAATAAGTTCTCCATTTCCGTATTCAATGTTGAGGGGGAAGAGTGTAAACCCGAATAGAAATTTTAAGAAAAACAAATGTTAAGATAAAAGTAGGTTTTTGTCTCCCCTTGAATATAAAAATTATCAGAAAACTATTACTGCAATTTACCTTTTACTTCTGTTTCTGATTGTTATCACAAATCAGCGACAGTACAATACTTAACATAGTATACCAATACACTCTATAACTTTTCACAACCAAGCAAGCCGGAAGATGAATTTCCTGTGACATTAAAGTGGAATGTTCTACAAAATAGTCATAATTCATTGGCCTTATTTCTATCAGTACTTTGGTACGGACTATGAGCTACAAGACTAACAGAACTAGAAATTAGAGATTTCATTCCTTTTTTCTCTCAGACTAAAAGACTTCTGCATTTTCCTAAGATTTTCATTTTCTTAATATAAGACCCCTATCCTGGGCTAATTCTGGCTACTGCGGTTTCGAGGTAATCGGTAAACGAAAGAGCAAAGTTTGTCGACTCTCAACTCTCGACAGTTTGTGAGAAGATATTTCACAGTTCATGTTGTTATTTCTTCGTTACAAAAACACTTCTAGCTGACTCTATTCATGGTGAATTACTGAACTTATAAACATTTACAATTATTGAAGAATGAATAATTATTTTTAAACATAAAAAGTCGTTACAGTTCAGTAGAATGCAGAAGTGAAAGAAAATATTGTTTATTTGTTGAGATGTGCAAACTGAATGTGAATAATAAGTGTTTCCCATTCTCTTGTCTAGAGGTGGATCTACGATGGGCTTCTGGGGGCTGGGTGGTTGCTAATACTCCTATTTAGAGCTACTTTTAAGAGCTCCAAACTCTGGAATGGGTTTTATTTATATATAAAATAACAAATATTCCCTTTCTGGGAGGCAATCGCCATGATCGCCCACTGGATCCGCCCCCGCTCTTGTGAAGAAGACTTTGAAGATATTTAGCTCGTGTATGCTCCTGCGATGGTGAATAAGGATTGTAACATCTGGATAATTTTTATACTGATATCGGATAGAAATTTATCCGGATTTGCAATATCCGGTTGACGGACAAAAAACGGATGATAGTATCTGTTATCTCTATATTATCCGTTATTCGTTATCCGGATATTATCCGTCATCCATTATCCTGATATTATCCGGATGATGGATAACGGATGACGGTTAAGATCCGGATAACGGATGTTATCCGGATAATTTATAAAATTAACATAACGGATAATATCTGGATAATAGAAAATTCGGATAACTGATTACATCCGGATGACGAATAAAAATAATATCCGGATAAAGTATGTGGTTTGAAAAAGACAATATAGGAGAGGGACTTATCAATGC